>NC_067299.1:7242000-7542333 GCF_020740795.1 Apus apus | reverse complement strand
TGGTTGTTAATACCATCAAATGACTAATGCAAAAACTAATAATGCTTGTGACTTTTATTTGCTGTTCACTAAGCCTTGCAGTGCCTTGGATGGCTGATGTCTCTACTGCAGGCAGATCCAACAGAAGAGCATTACAATAATGAACAGAGTGGGGTGCAGGATTGCTTAAGGCAGTGGCTTAAATGGATTTGGGCAACAATTCTAACAAAGTCAGAAGGATTATAGAAATATGGGACTAGATGGTGTCCTGGTCCTTACAATTGTGGAGATACTAAGAGATGTTTGAAGAAATTCCTGCTTTTTGTCTTTGTCATTTCCTGTAGATGAAAAAAAGCTTCTTGTTACACAAACATAAAAGTGAAGAAAACAGACCTAGTGAGGACTCGGAATTCAATGTTGTATTTGGTTGTAAATTATTACTTTTGTAGCAGTAAGGTTAAAGACATCTTCAGTGTGTACCCAGTGGGGAAAGTGCAAGGGCCTATGTTAGTTACTCAGTGGTTCTTAATTTTAAAAACCTTGAGGAACCTTTGTGGCAGATGGACTTTAATTAAACTACTTCCTGGTGCCAGTGACTGTCAAATAGGACTCCCCAGAGCAGATGCTACAAGTTCCTGTTGAAGGTGTCAGATCTTGCTCTCATGGAAAGAGAATGAGCTGTAGAAAACTGTTGTGATACCATTGAGATACTGACAGAAGCTGTGAAGTATCTTGGTTAAACAGCTCTTCTCCAGTGGCCAATTTAGGCAACACATATGCACCTATTGCTGTTGTTGGCCAGTCTGTTTTAGCTTCAATGGTAGAGGCCTGGGCTTAAGTAATAAAGGGTTTTTCTTTACTGGTGGTGAGAGCTGTTAAATCCACATGGCTCATAGTACTCGTGCAGTGATGGCTCCAAATGCTGCAGTTGCTTTGCAGTTGCTGCAGAGCTTTGCACTGTAAAATATTACAGCCCCTTAAACAAGAGGAACAAGCTATTCCTAAACTTGGCTTATTTGATCTTTTCAAACTGATCCTCAAGTGATTAAGCAAACAGTGGCTTTTCAAGTGTTCTCCAGTTGTATTATCTGCTAAACACATCTCCCAATGTGATCTGCCAAAGATGTCTTGAACACTGTCCTCTGCTGTGTACTTGCTAGTCCGTGTGGAAACATAAATAAGCAATTATTTCTCTTGCATCTAGACTGTCTGGGTGGGATACAGATGATGGGTGTTGGTTTATGTTTAACATAACATAAACTTGAAGATTCCTGCTTTTGTCTTAGTATTAGCACTCACAGCAAGACAGCAGCTTTTTATTAGCTACACAGGAAAATAAACCATTCTCCTTGCTCTGTGAGTAGATCAAGTTAGTTTATAGTGTGTACACAAAGGTATTGTTCTCATCCTGTGCTGGTCTTAAGGAAGCAGAATCACTACTAGTAGTGGTAGTTAGGGTGCTAATCATAAAACCATCAGCTCTTTACAGAACCCTGTAAGTAAAAAGATCCTTCATACACTTAATGGAGAACATGAATGAGCTTTTTAGATGCATCTAGTAATGTCTAGTGGCAACTGTTTCTAGAGTGAATGTCCTTTGACACTCAGCATGGCTCTCCTAGACCTGGACATAAACCTTGGCCTTGTAATTTGTTTTCACTACAAGTTCAGATGTTGAGGGTTGGTCCTTGTTGATTTAAGCAGGAAAACCAGTAAGTTTCACTCCTGAAACTCATTAAAAGCTGGTAGGAGAAAGAGAGGACCATTTTCTTGAAGTGTATCAAAAGCTAATTTTTTATCAGTCCTTTGTCCTTGGAGTTGTGATGATTCCAGAGTGAGTGAGTATAATTTTTCCAATCCACATGGTTTTGTAACTTGTTTATATCTCAAATCAGCAGAAATTCTGATCTTCACCTGGCTTTTTATGGCAGCTTGTAGAACTGTAAATGCGAATACGCTCTGACAGCAAACCCTAAATCAACCTTTGGTCACTGCAAACTGGAATGATTTGAAAAGCTGTGTAACCTTTTGACCAGACCTGGGCTGATGTTCAACGTCTTTAACAAGAACTGAAGCCAGAACAGCCCTGATGACTTAAGATTTTCATTATAAGCCAGCTGTAGGACCCTAGTGTACACTCGGGTTGGGACAGAGGCTGTAATGGGTCAGCTGCACCATTTGGGCAGGAATGTGCTGGCTCCCTTGGGATACTACAAGAGCAATTGTGTTCTCACTGCTGCTCTTTACTTATCTGGCACTGAAATGCACTGGTTGCTTCTCCTTTTCACAACTGCTCATGATCATCAGCTATCTCAGGGCAGTCTTTACCAGCATCTGTCATAGTTTTCCTTTGCTCTCTAGCTCTGACTATAGTGCTGAATGATGTGACACTGTGGGCTGCTCTCTGTGAATAATCGGTGTAGCTCTGCAAAAGCCCCACATTACAACAGTGTGCTAGTCTTGTTGGTCCAGGTTGTAGTCCCTGGTGTGCATGTGATGTAGAATTTTATATGTTAAATCCTTTGTTCTGGCACAGATCCTTGTGTAACCTGACATCACGTCACTGTGGACTGATCCAGGCAGGGGTGCCATGGCTCTGCCTCAGCAGTAACCAGATGAATAGAAACTAGCCTCATTTGGGGTGCAGAAACCAGCCTTTTATCTAGCCCTATTAATGCAAGTAGCATGTGCTCTGTCCTGTTTGCTGGTAGCTGAAATGGTTCCCTGTTTCTGAAGTGGGTGTTGGAAGAGCTAAGTAGTAATCATCAAGTTATTTTTCCTGAATAACACAGATGACAGATGAGAGTTGGACCACTTATATTTATGTATGTAGGAAAAGTAGTGTAATGAAACTCTGTGGGACCTGTATAGAAGGGGGTGGTGATCTTACTGTAAAACACAAATATGTTTATTCTACTCATTCCTATTCTTGTAACTGAGCAGTTGTGTGGTCTGGATTGGATCACTTGTGTGACACGGAGAAAAAGGGACACTGCTTGTCAAGTTCTGTGTCTTTGGGGTCTTTCCTGACTGGTGATGACAGCTGGATTTTGGACAGTCTTTTATACCTTTTAGATGTCAACAATAGTTATGATGTATCCTTTTGACTTGGGATTTTGCTTATTTCATCCTCTATAACTCTTATCCAGGGCTGCTGGCCATTTTCTTTGACCTCATTTTGGATATCTTCAGGGCTATCCTCTGGCTTCCTATTGAGATAACAAGGAGAGGCACAGTGTGTGCTGTGTGGTGTAACCTTCTTTCATTCTTAGTAATGTTAATGTTTCTATAAAAAAAAAACCCAAACCCAGGCAGCTGGACTAGATGATCATTGTAGGTCCCTTCCAACTGGTACTGTTCTAGTCTAAAAAAAACCAAAATACAGTTCCCCATGCCTGACATACTTATGCCTTTTGAGGTGCATATTATGGTCCACGAGTTCCCCTCAATGCACTTGTAGATCCAGGTTTCTCTTGAGGATCTTTGGGTTGCCTTGGATGTGACAACATGGGAGTTTCTCTGTGCTTGCTGCCACACAGTTTTGATGTGCTCTGAGGCACCCTCCTGTGTGCCCCAGTCCTAGCTCCTGCTCTTCCTCAGCTGGCTCCACCATCTGGGTGCCTGTGCATACAGTGCCACTGGAGGAAAAAAAACCTAGCAAAACAGAAGACACTAAACAACACAAACCAAAACCCCAAACCAAAACATCTACTGTTCAGGTTGCACATTTCCTGCCCCCCATTCCAATGTATAAATTCCACTTCATTGATGCAATAGGATGCTTCAGGCCATGCTCTCCAGGGCAGTGATTGCAACTTCTCATGTGATTAAAGTCACTTGGCCACCAGCCTTTATCACCACGGGCTTCATTCCTCTAGTAAGAGTGGCTGGTGCATGTGAACTGTTCTGTGGTTGCAGCTCTTGTAGCCTCAGGATTTGTGTGTCAATAGTGAGAATATGCTGGTATTTGTTCTCATCCCACCTGACACCCACAGGCTCATTCTCCTGTATGTGGATAACTGGTTTATGCTACAGGCATGTAGCAGGCTCTGCTGTGTCTGTAGCTGTCAATCTCTGTACTCCTACAGTAGATGTTTTTATTGTCCTTGTTTATCTGGCTGTCCTTCACTGTTTTAATATAACCCATACCAAATAAAGCTGCCTGGGAACTGAAGATTATCTATGGTATTCATCACTCTTAGGAAGGGGAGTTGGTTTAATGTTGGCTTTTAGCATTTGCTAGGCCTTGTCTCCTTGACAGAAAACAACAGACTAAAGCTATTACCAAGAACAGCTGCTTAGAAGGGGCTTTGGATATTTTTTCCGCTTTTGCTGACCTGAACCACAGCAATTATAAGTTCTGGTTATTGTAAACTTACCACAGAACACAAGGCATACCTTAAAATGATGTCATGTCTAGACACACAATTCAGGTATAAATTACGGAGAGAAAGTAGCTTGTTCAGTGGTTAAACTGTAAAATTTTAACAAGATATTTCTGTCTTTCTAGCCTTCACTCTTGCATACGTATTTCTTTACCTCTTACCAGGAGAATTCTGTGACTGCCTCTTAATTTTTTTGTGTTTGGAGATGGAATTTCCTCCCTGTTCTCCATTTCATTTCCTATTTCTGCCTTGCCTGGCTCCCAAGGGAAACAGTGTAGCCATCTACTTAGAGCCCAGGACTAGAGAGGAAGACTCTTGAGTCCAGTCACGACTCGGGCAAGGTCACAAGGAGGGTGATATACAGTGACCTTTTCAAAAACTGGCTTGCTATTTTGGGTAGCTTTGTTTTATGGGATGGTAGGGAAAAAAGAAGAACTCAGCCATGGTGCTGAGATTCTTGATTTTCAGAAGTATTCACTATTTACCGTCTCAGCAACACCCCCGTAGTCCCTAGTGGGGTTTGTGGGCCCTACATTTAAGGGTGAGTTAGACCCCATTTACAGCAGGGTTGCCTATCTGGTTATGTTACGTGAGGTTCTGCCTAGTCCGTGCTGTTGCTCTGCATTGGGGTGGTGGAGTGTAGCTAAGATGGGGACTAAAGCCTCGTGAGCTCAGAGGATGCCCATTGCAGGTGCTGCACAGAACAGCATATGCAGAAGTCACTGGTGTTTCATCCACCACTGGTTATTTGCACATCACTCTACTGCTTTGTGGGGAGTGCTCCCCTGCTAGCAAGGGCCTAGCTAGTCAATAGACTTGTGTAAAATACACAGTTTCCCACACTTGGCCTGGGCTTAGTTTTATTATGAGATCGGAATTGTTGGCTTACCACCTGGTGTAATCTATACCCTTCAGGTACCTGCTATGAAATACAGACATTGGAGATGGAAGAAGCCTGTTGGGTTAATAAGCCAGTGCAGGACTATTCTCTATGGTATATTCTGTTGTGCTTTTCCTGGCCTAATTGCACAGTCCTCAAGTGAAGGAATTTGGCAAGAATGTTCTTCCTTTTTAACTGGTATTTCGTCTCAAATTCTTCTAGCAAGCTTTTTCAGTCATGTCCATTATAGCCTGCTGCCATCTAGAATTTCTTTTCTCTGTCCGTGGAAATGGTTATTACAGATTTTGTTCCTCCACTTGATACCTCTTCTCACCTGAAGAGCACCTTGCCCTCCCCAGATACCTGCTCTGCTATTTGTGTGCCCCCTCGAGGGCAAGGCTTCTGCTTCAGGCCAGTAATTATATCTGGATCTAACTCTTATCATACCTGGGCTCATACCTGATCTTTCTTAACCCATGATCACATTAGTTTCATTCCTGGAAGCTGTCTACACTTCTGGTCTCTGGAGACAGCTTTTGATGCTTGGCAAGCAGAGATGGCAATTGATGGTAGAGAAGTTGTTCTGTAATTGTTGCCATAGAGACAGTTTTGTTATATACTGAAGAATTATTTCACTCTGTTCTCGGTGCATGCAGTGAAGTTCTTGTTTCCAAAGGGGTTCAGATGTCTGTCTCATTAACTTAAAGCATCTACACTGGCTGCTGGTGTGCTGGGAAGGGAAGACTTTTCTTTGGTATCCACAAACTTAGGTGGACAACCCCTAACCTTGATTCACTCCCAATGTACCTGGCTTTTTGGTAAGACAACATTCAAGACAACTTTTCAGGATTCTGTATGGATATCAGATCTATTCTGGAACAATGACTTTTCTGACCTGACATTTCTGATCAGAAAGTTCCAATTTGCCCAGGCTTTTTTGGCTGTCCTGCTTTTCAGGATCATAGCAAGACTTCTTTTCATTTGGATGCATTTATATCAATATTTTCCCCTTCTTTGTCCCTATCAGCAGGGAATGACCTTTTTACTGTCATGTTTCTCTGTGTTTGTACCCTGCTACACTGTTGTTTGCAAAGTGTTATATGGAAGGTGAACGTGATGTGCAACTTTGGGGGTGCCCAATGTCCTTGGAGTGGTTAAAGCACTGTGCAGAGTGTGGGTAGGGAGGAAGGCTTGTGAGACCAATGAACTGCACCACTAATTGTTATAACATTTTCAGAGATCAAGAAACAAAATGGTGGTGTGCAGCAAGGCCATGGAGTAGATGCCTCTACTGGAATACTTAGCTGTAGCCTTAGTAGTCAAGCAATTAAAACTTGCCCTGAGCCCTTTCAATCCCTTGCACAGGCTGAGGTGGCCTTAGGGCCCTTTTCAGCTTTTGATTGAGTGGTTGTTTCTTCTAAATGCTCTGTCAGCCAAACTTTGTCCTAATGCCTGCTTTTAGGATATCCACTTGCAGTGTCCCAGTTTTCCCCTGTTCATGGCTTTTTAAAGGTACTTTTTCTTTCACGAGACTCCTGACCAGTTCAAGTACAAACAGATGGAAAGCAGCAGAGATCCAGCTCCATAGCAGCACCCTGGCCAGGGCCTTAACTCATCTGAAGTGTTTGGTGCTCAGGGACTGGGGCCACAGCCAGGAATTGTGCAGCCTGGGGCAAGATGCTATAGATTGCTTGATGTCCCTCACTATCCCTCCATCTTCTCTTCTCACCCCACCTCCCTTTTCATCCTATTTTTCTAAGTCTGCATCCAGGCTTCAAGTTCTTGTTTGCCCAGGTAGAGTTTGCTTCCTTTCTTGGGATATGGAGGTATCCCTCTCCTGGGGCATTCTGAGGGCAGGATCTGCAGACTTAGCTGACACTTGGTCACCTCGCTGTGCTGATAGGGACAGGGAGTGGAGACTGATGATCCATGGGAGCTGGAAGGGAGTTAAGGAGAAACAGTTGGTGATTCAGGCAGGAGTCTTCTTGGCACCCTGTTCTGTTTTATGGCTTTCAGGAAATGCTCTGCAGTAGAGGAGCAGTTTCTTTGGGTAGTGGATTCTGGTCCTGCTGCTGTGTGTTGTAAAGCCTGAAGTCTCTACTTGAAATGCCCAGAAGACAAAAGCAAAGCTTTTTGAAACCTAATTAGAATAGGACTTGGCCCATTAATGACAATACTGCCTAGTGGGGCCAGTTTTGAGCCCATTGGTCAATCCATTGCCTCAGGAGTAAGGCTTGCCCTTGCCCTGACCATGTGCCAACAAGGATTGTCCAATGAGACCACCATGGGTGTTTCTCCCATAGAATTATCATCACATAACTTTGTCAGAGTTGATGTGAGCCTTCTTCAAACAAGTCTCTTCTGGAAGTTCACAAATCCTGTTTTTCCAAGGAAAATTAACTTGCTCCAAAGTGCTGAAGTGATGCAGGAAGCAAAACTTCAGACTGTAGTGGAATGCTGAACTGTGTGGAAGCTGGAGAGTTTTCCACTTGCACTCCATGTGGAGTAACTTAGCTTTTTCAGCACCTTAAGGGCATTGACATACATCCAGGGAAGGGAAAGTAGGAGAAACGCAAGAAATGAAAACGTGAACCAGAGGTTCTTAGGCAGAGAACATGGCCTGGACATGAGATTCCCTTTGGCTTTGGATTTTTATGGGAAAGGGAAGGGATATGATCTCAGGGGAGAACACACCTATTCTGTAGCTCTCTACTTGGAGATGGCCTTCAGCAAGTTTGTGTGTGTAGATAATCTCTTAAAATAAAAAGCTGGGCTTCACATTAAGTTCTTAACCACATGTCTTTAAGAATCATCACTAGGAGTTCTGCAGCAAGGACTTTGTTTAATTTTAGTGAAAATAGAAATAGTTTCTTTAGGAAGTTAAAAAAAAAATATGTTTGGGCAGCTATGGGATGAGCTGCTTCTCACTCACATGTTGTAGTTGGGCCAGCACTGGGCTGGGAACTAAATGTGCCTGGTGGAAGTAAAGCAGTGGATGGAGCATATTGTAAAACCTGCAATGATGCTGATCTTGAATGGATGGCTGTGGTGTGTAGCACAGAATAGAAATTTCTCTGGATCCAAGGCTGTAAATATACGTAGAAAAATCCCTATGGTATCTGTAGATATGCTTCTTGTTGCATCTTTGCTCACAGATTTTCATGCTCCATGTTTGTGCTGTGGCTGACGACCCACTATGGCATTTTGTGACATGTAATTACATGACTCTCCAGGGTTATCCTGCTGGTTTTCAAGCAGTGCTCTTTGCCATACCAAAAAGCCAGGATATGAACATTGTGAAGACAGAACAGATCACTTTTTTTTTTTTTAATAATCTCTGCTAGCTCCTGAAGTGGAGTTTGAGTGACTGGTGACAGATCTGCACTAAGTTTGGAAGCAAATACAAATTATTTCAGAGAAAATCTTTTTCACAGAGCAAACCTCTGCTAGCTGGGGAGGAAGGATCAGATATATTCACCTAGGTTTTCTCATCCAGCCAGCTTCACATTCCTTTCTCTCGTTCTCCCTCATGCTTCTGTTTTTCTCTTGCCCCCCTCCCCCCCTGACCCATTGTTTTTCTTTTACAGTGGTTATGGCACAGCCCAGGTCAGCAACAGCAAAGCACACAGTTTTGGGGTGGTGGGCTGATGTGAGGTCCTGATTCCCAGCTTCAGCTCCTGTTCTGTGCCCAGTCTTTGGTGGCTCACAGTAGCTCCCACCAGTGCCATTACCCACAACTGCTTCTGAGTGCCAGGAAGATGTTCATGTTTACAGGATTAGGTATTTCAAGCTCCTCTCCTTGTACTCTACACCTTTTTGTCCCTTACTTCTGCATTGTTAATAGGGAATAATCACATCACATCCTAGGCTTATCTAGAAATTGGGAGGAGTGGGAAATAATTGTTCCTCTCACCTCCCTGGCATATGGCACCACAACCCTCAGATGTTGTGGACAGACTTTTATTTGGTATGTGCTAGAGCAGAGCAGTGTCTTGAGAAAGCTCTTTGCAGCTGGTACTAAGTTGTATTTCACCTCTGCTGCCAAGATGGTTGGCAAAAGACTGTCTTCACCCCATCTGCTGCTTTTCTCCAGGTTTCCAGAATTGCAAAGGCTGCTCTCCTGTACTTCCTTCTTCAGGTTAAAGGAAGGTGAGTGAACTATCATAGCTATGAAACTGGGACTGCTCAGTGATCTGAAGGCTCTGCCTCTAACTCTTCTCCAGCTGCTCCTCATGGGAAGGAGCTAGAGGGTAAATCCAGCAGTATCTTCTCTCCTATCCCTCAACCACCTGAGGAAGGCATCTTCTGTGCATGCTTTCTGCAGCTGCCTTCCCTGGAGGGCTTTATGTAAATGCAGGAGGCCTGTTGGCCTGAGAGAAGGAAAGTGATACTCTGGAAATTGCTAGGCTCCAGAATTTAACCCTTTTGCTTCTGGAGTTCAAAAGCACTGACTGCTTCAACATGTCCAGTAGTCCTTTCTTCCTGCAATTGAGCTGTGGGGTTCTAGGCTAGTGCAAAGCAACCCCTTTCATTTCCTGCATCCTGGGAATGACCCAGCAAGAAACAGAAGTGAGAGCAAGGACCCAAACACTGAAAAGGGAAAAACTGGGAGTGGCTCACCCTCCTCCCCACCTTTCCTACAGCTCAGCAGCACTCAGAGCTGGAATGGGGGCTGCATTTATCAAATTCCTGTCTGCAACAGCAATGCAGTTGTTTTAGATTAGTGTACAAATAGACATTAGTGTAATACATCTGTTGTTAATCCACATCTTGGTAGAAAAAAGATGCCAACACATCATTTATTAGCCATGTCGATCCTATAATGTCCTTTCTTTTGTCTTTTGAGTATGTAATAGGTTCCAGGATGCCTTTTATTTCATTGTATACCACATTTCCTCTTGTCTAACATAGCAGGACATAATGTGTTCCAGGACATAATTTATGCCATTTTGGAACTGGACACCACACAATGTATCCTGAGCTTTTCTGAAAATCTTCAGTGTGTTAGTTGTGCTCTGCTCACAGGTTAGTCTTTGCAGAATTGATTGGTAGAAACAGCAGGGAAACTAGTAGGAAGAAAAGCAATTTATTCTTAGTCTAAGTTGCCCTAAAGAGCCATTGGGAATTCTGGATGTTGGTATGGCAGGCTGTAACTCTTACACTCTTGGTTTGTTTAGAAAGATGGGGAAGTGATAGCCTACCTTAAGAGCCTATGCTTGTGTAAGAAGAATCCTGATCTTTCAGAGGTCCACTTTGAAAAAGAACCAGTCAAGGAATAGCTGTTACGGATACTCTTTTATTTATTTTTATATATATATATTTATTATTTTTTTTTAGAAATTCAGGGCTACTTCTGGAGTCTGTTTATCTGATTCTATCAAAACTCTGTGCCAGCCCTAGGTGAAAGAATGAAAAAGCTCTACCTGGGTTTTCCTTGGTTTAGCAATGTTAATGGGTTTTGAGAAGCAGGTGACATTCACAGATGATGAGGGAAGCAGGGACACCAGCCCTGCTGAAAGCTGAGGAGGTTGGCAGTAATTTGCTTGTGGTATGATCATATTGGGAGGAGCTGGGAGTGGCCACTTGCATCAGAGCTTCCACAGGAGCCTGTTCCTATTGCTTGTCTTTGACTTAGTCATTGATTAAAATGCCACCCAGAACAATGGAAGCCCAGTCCCACGTACCCTCACCATGGCATTATCCAAGTGCCAGGTTTGGGCTGTGCCAGCTCTTCCCTGTGGTGGAGTAGGACACTGGAGCAATAGACAGGTCTAGGGGGGTAGCACAGGATTTCAAATTTGCTTCTGTGGGAGTGAAGAAAGACCATGAGCAGGACCTTTGTGTTTTAGGTTAGACCGACAGTGGCTCTAAATCCATGGAAAGGTTTTGAAGATAAAATATTTAGGCAAAATAGTATGGTTTCCTCCTCTTTTTTTTTTTTCCCCCCTGTTGTTCTTCCCTTCACTGCAGGCCCTCCCAGGATACATTTTACCTTGCACTGTCCCAGCTTCTCTGCTTTGTACTCCCTTCTGTCTGGTCTGTCTCTGATGCATCAATTCTGAGGCTTGAGGACTCTAGGGGAACAACAGCAATGTGAGTTGCAGCCCTGAGTTCTTGCTTCATCAAAACTTTTTCTTTAGTATGTGCTGGTTTTAAGCATGTGAATAGTACAGGGAACTTGTGAATAGGTTGCTAGGGGTAACCAAGAGGTAAGACAAGAGGGAATAATGTTAATAAAATAAATTGCTGACTCAGAGCAGCTTGATAACTCAGATGAGTGAGTTCTTAGGCTTAACATCTTGTTCTTCTCCTTTAGTCCCTGTCTGCCCCACATCAACTGCCTCTCACTTGCAGGCACTCCCTTTCATAGGTCTGTAGTTTAGTTAAATCCAATACCGTGTCATGCCATTAGCACACAAGTCTCCTGTGCCAGAATCTCTTGTTTCCAGGTCTCCAGAGAACTGGAGTAACTGAATGTTAAAACTTGAAAAAAGGCATACTGTTGTGGAAATGGCAAGCTCTTATCCCTCTCCAAACAGCTCAGCACCATTCTTCTGTAAGAGGGGAGATGGCAGAATGTGAAATAACAAACATCACAGACACCAGTCAAGCAGTTAATTTTCTTGTCAAAGCATAAGAACACTGGAAGACAGGAAGGAGGGGAGAATGCAGAGTTATTTCTCTTCTGAATGACAGCCTTGAGTCTGTATTATGCTATAAACACAGAACAGAACCCCCAACCCAAAGACCTTACTGTCTGCTTTAATTAAAAGATCACAAAATTAAGGCAGCTTGAGACTCAGTTGCTGCAAATGAACTGAGACTTGGGCTCTGTGTCACAGGACATGAATGCAGCCTAAGTATCTGTGTGGTTCAAAAGATATTCAGAACTTCTTACCACTGTTGAGGCCAGCTCTGGTTGCATCAGAGAAGATAAACCTATCAGAGCACAGCGCAGCAGGTGGATCATGCTTAAGAACTTTATCCAAGAATAAGTTTTTCCTATTAACTGTTCAATGTATGGAGGTTTATACTTTCCTTTGAAAGCATCTGATTCCAGCCCTTTTCAAAAACTCATTCTCCCTGGCACTTCCTGTTGGAAGTTATCTTGCTGGCTGGTACCTGAGGTGGGTAGTTGCTGTTGTGGGCTGAAATGGCCAGACTTTTTCCTCCTACCATAACATTTAAGATATCTTTGGAAGGAATTGTGTGTACCTGTACACAGAGGAGGCAGGAAAAGCAAGCACCAGCATTCTGCTGTACAGGTTAGGATGCTGAGGGATGATGTGCCTCAAGTGACTTGCTTGTGGCTAACAAGCAGTTGATTAATAGAGGATACTGGTGCTTCTCAGCTCCGTGCTTCAATGCAGTGTGCATTTTCTTTCCCTGGAACAGAAATGGAAAATATCTGAGCAATGGAACCTACTTTGTTTGCATAAAATTATCCTCCTGTCTTTTTTGTCTTCCTAGACCAACCCAACTTAGTGTAGCACTGCTGATAGTCTAGTGGAATATGTGACTGGGACTTGTGTGCACTGCCTGTTGGGGCATGTGTTGCCCCAAACATGTGGCCTCAGAGCTATCTGGCTTTTTTGGGGTCCAGGTAAAACTGCTTTATGGTTTGCATTCAGTCCTTGGTCCATCATAATAATCTTCAGTTAAACATACTCTGATTCAGTGGCTTATAGCTGCCAAGTGAGCCACTTCCTAGGCTGTGTGTGCTCCTGTCTGATCCCAGCAGGCAGAAGGTTGCAATTATTTCCTTGCTCTTTCAGAGAGTTCATTATGTTGTTCCACATGCCTTCATATGGTAAAATACGCTGTAATTCTAACAAGCTTGGCTGGAATTACCATTCCTTCTTGGCAAATAGTTCTCCTGATTTGAAGTTGTGCAGTGAGACCAACGAGTCATCTGTGTCTCTTGCTGTGTCAGGGCAGTGCTGGGTGCTGGTGACTCAGCCTTGTCCCTGTGTCACTCCTGAAGCAGGTATACATGCACATGAGAAGGAGAGGGAGAAAAATACATCTATTTTGGCTCTGCAGCCAGTGTCCCCAGTCAAACAAGCTCTAGGAATGTGCTGTTCCCATGGTGATCTCTGGGCTGATGTTGCTGGTGACATGATTTCTAAGAGCACTCTAGGACAGGGACAGTGGGTTGGGGGATGTGTGTAATTAAGCACAGCAAGCACTGGTGGGGATGTGATGTACAGGCAAGTACAGGCTGCAATGGGGGGGCAGGATGTGTGGAGGGAAGTGCTGGGCAAAATGACCAAGACTGGAGACTTCAAATACCTGGTAGGTTGAATTTTCTCTTGTACTTCCTCAGTTGACGCTGCTGCACTTTCAGATACTCTTACTTGCGCATCTCATGGTCCAGTGTGTTAAATTTCATTCCTTCCTCCCCTGAAGCCCCTGAAACTGCTCTGAATTTACACCAGCAGAGCTGAGGTCAGGCTTAAAGTAGATATGAAACTTGGCGAGCTGTGCAGGCAGGAATTGGCTTTGCAGAGACCAGGCACGACTGCAGAGCTCTGTGCTTCTGCCGTTCGTGTATCTAGTCAGAGAGGAGGTTTAAAGAGGGGTTAGAAAAAAGAAGTCATGGTGTGATGCAGTGTTTTGGCACTACTGAGTTATTTTGCTTAATAGTTTGGAGATGATTTAATCTCTGAGATAATTAAATTGAAGGTGTCATTTCAAAAGATAACTATGTCTGTATGAGCTCTGTTAGGTTTGGCATAAGCTTCAGCTTGTTTTGTAGGGATTGAGAGATTTTCTTGTGTGGAACATGGGGGAGGAAAGGCAGGGCTAGTTTGATGGTATTTATTTCCACCCTTTCTTGCTATAAAATAAGCTGACATAATGCAGAGCAAGAAAGCAGCCCATGAGACCTCAAGAGGGTGAGAGCAAAAAACTCCCCTGGACTTTAACATAGCTTCTGACAAAGAAACCTCTTAGATCAAGTCCTGCCTTCATGTGTCCACTCCTGCCAAGGGAGAGAAATTGGTCTCTGCAACAGCCCAGGGGTTCAGGAGGAGGCACAAGGCACTGCGAGCTCTGCAAGGCCTGTCCTTAGGGGTGTGTGGTCCCAGTGTCCTGTGCTGCTCTGCAGGAGCTGCTGGGCTCCCAGAAGGATGCTCTCCTCTCCACTGCCACATGTTTCAGCTGGAAAGTCTTTGTACCTGTCACTGACATGGTTTGTGGATTGCTCTGTACCTTTCTTCAGAGAGGAGAAACAGCTGTGTCTGACTGGCACCTCTCTGCTAACTCCAAAACAGAAAGCTCTCTGCCTGGTTTTAGGCAAAACTCAGTTTATCTTCCCTGGGGGGACATGCTAATACTTGAGCTTTGGGTGTTTCCTCCAGAGCTACATGTGATATGGTGGATTTACCTAGCTGAGGTTTAACATTTAGGATTTGGGTATGTGACCTACAGGTGACAGGAATGCCTGTTCCAGAAATGAGTTATCAGCCTGTTCCTATAGATGCTGTTGCATGGTTAGAGGGTGCCAGCCTGAAGCTTTCTCAACCAGAATCTCTGCGAGTTGGCAGGAAGCCCTCAATGATGTACACACTGGTGCTCTGCTCCATCCCCGCCGTGCCCCAAAGCCTCTCTATTACCTGGGCTGCAGTGGCAGGGAGCTGAGCTGGCAGTGCCTGCTTTAGTCCAGGTCTTCCCCAGCTATCCTCAAAGATGATGCTTCTGCTCATGCAGTGCTAGCTTGGTAGAAGATTTTCTTCTCTTTGAAGACTCTGCTAGGAGTATTTTACCTAGCTGCTGGATGCTGCTTTGAGTTCTCTTGCTCTTGATGCTCTGCTGCCAGCAGTAACACCAGCTCTGTGACCCCCACAGAAGAGAGGCTGTAGGCAATATGTGTGTCTGTATTTTTTTCACTTTAGCTCTGATGTGAAAAGTCATGTCTGGGCATTTGAGTGGTGTGGCTTGTGATATACACCAATTTATGTAGAAGTTGGCAGGAAATTATTATTTTTTTTTCCTCTCCAGCAGGAGAAGCAAGGGGACTTGAGACCCCCTTCTGGTGAATTACTTAGAAAAACAGCCAACATTGAAAATTACAGGTTTGGAATTGAACTATAAATTCCAGTCAAGTAAAAGATCCATGAATAATATGTCTTTAGGCTGAAATACAATTTGTTTGTATGTTTTAAGTAGTAGAAAGGAAACAGGATATAATTCCTATTAGTAACGTATATATTTTCCCTAAGCAAGGAACCAGCTGTCCAATGGAAAGTTTGTGTTTGCTCCATAAATATTTTTAACTATTTAGGTGTTTTGGGTTCTTTTTCCAGTGCTACATGAAGCTTTAATCTCTCTTATTTCAGCTATTTTATTATGTTGCTTGATTTTGGGATTGCATGTCTCCTGCGGTGTAGCTCATCTTTTCATTGTGATCGATTTTCATGTCATCAGCTGCAACAGATTTAATGCAAGATCCAGAAATCATGTGCAAGTTTGTCTACTTGCTCTGATTAGCATATTGAGAACTATCAAATCAGGCTTTAAAAAGATCTGTCTTTGCGAACTGCTCAAATCTGACTAAACTGTTCTGTGTTTTGGAAAACCCTGATGAGCCACAAGGAGCTGTTTTTTTTTTTTACAAGGGACTTCTGCATTCCTCACATTGTGTTGATCCCAATGTAATAATAGAGCAGTTTTGTTATTTGTTTTTTAATTGGGGACCATGTGATTTTGCCCATGCCAACAGAAATCAGAGCGAAGTGGATCAGAGATGTTGGTTTCCCTTCTGTTTGAGACAGAAATTGCCACAGATCTCTTCATAGAAATGTCTGAGGCACTGGTGGTGCCCTTTGGTGTTTGAACCTTACAGCAAGCAGAGGTGGGTGCCTGCTGAGGAATTTGGAGTTTATCTGATTTTCTTTTCTCATCTGTCTCCTCACTGAGATGACATTGTGTCTGTACCTGTTTATGTTGCAACAGGTTACTGTGTAAAGCAGAGGATTACAGAAAACAGATTTTAAAATAATGACTCCAGTTTAACACATATGTGGTCATACCTTGTGTTTAAAGTCACTTTGTGCCTGGTTTAGGAGGCTACACAGATGTGACATGGTTTCAGAGAAGTTATGCTGGCTCCAAACTGGTGCATCTCTCAGCCCCACTTTCAGGGCTTTTGTGGAAATGGGTCCTGAAAGGGCCTGAGCTTCCTGCAAATCCTAACGACCTTGCTAAGGACTTGGTTGCTCACCCTAAATTTGGTGTCAGAGATATTTAGATCTTGGTCTGAATGAAAAGGATGAGAGGTAGGGACTGACTGTGATAATGCAAAGAAAAGCACCTTTCCAAGCACTGACAATACTTTTTTCAGATATGTCCAAGAGCTGAAGTGAAGCCTTGCACTCAGCCTATGGGAGTTGAGGATTTTTAGACATTTTCAGCCACTGATAGTTATTTCTTTAGCATGAGATCTTTTGAGTTAATGTGATTTCACATCCCACCCCCCGGACTCAAACCCCCCCAATATTCATGTATTCAAAACTCTTAATGGATCTTGTGTGAAGCCTTGTCTAGATAATCTGCATTAATTAAATATATTAATTTGAAGATAATTAATTAAACTGCATTAGGTCATCATATAAACACTCTTAATCAGAATTGAATCAACTTTAATTTGATGTTGCCTGGAAATAATTAAGTTGAATGATGGCCACTTAAAATGAAAAAAAAGTCTATCTAGGGCTCAATGTGTTTTACCTCATTCCCTTTTTAAGTACAAACTTGATAGATAACACAGCTTTTCTGAGTTTCTCTGGCTAGATGAGCCCTTTACTTTTTAAATATAGCATTAATTTATTTCTTGAGTAGGATCAAGTTGTTCAGACGTGCCCTGTATTGACACCTGGCGCTGCATAAAACGAAATATGAAGTTAGAGTCTGTCCAAAAGCATTTGTACAGTAAATAAGGGGGCCTACAAGAAAGCTGGGGAGAGACTTTTTACAAGGGTCTAAAGTGAAAGGACAAGGGGGAATGGATTAGAACTGGAAGAGGGGAGATTTAGGTTAGACATTAGGAGGAAATTCTTCACTATGAGGGTGGTGAGACCCTGGAACAGGTTGCCCAGAGAAGCTGTGGATGCTCCATCCCTGGCAGTGTTGAAGGGCAGGTTGGATGGGGCTTGGAGCAACCTGGGCTGGTGGGAGGTGTCCCTGCCCATGCAGGCGGGTTGGATCTAGATGATCTTGAAGGTCCCTTCCAACCCAAACCAGTCTGGGATTCTATGATTCTATGAAATGTATAAATGTGGGAGGTCCTGGTGTGTTCTCACTGCTCTGAATCAGAAGCAACCTTGCTGAAAGCAGTTGGAGAGCATCAGTAAAGCTGGTGCAAGTGGAAAGGTAGTGGTGATGTGTAGCACCCCTGTCTCACCCCAGCTGAGACAGGAAGAGTTAAAGAGCTCCTGTCCAGCTGAGTAAGCGTGGGAGCTGCCATTTGGTGCTGACAGACAGGGAGTCACTTGCTGCCTGCAGCTTCTATCAATTTCCACTCCATTGTCAGCAGGTTGTAAATAAAATAGCTGCTGTGCTGCTCTTTCTGCTGGCGCTGGGACCACAGCTGCCTCTGAATGAGCCTACAGGTCTGACTGATATCAAGGAGACTTGCCTGTGCCTCCAGCCCCATCACTCAGGGATGGGAGATGATGGGCTGCCTGAGTGGCTCTGAGAGGCTGGAGGAGGCAAAAGGCAGGAGGTGTTTTGGTTCACCCCAAGGAAATAAACTGCTCTCTGTTACAAACCAGGTTAGATTTTCTGGCAGCTCTGAGAGAGAAATAGGATTAAAAATTAATGGGGGAATTAATCTTTTAAAAGAGAAAAACAGAAAAAGAGGGAAAGTGTCCAGCTAGGCATGAAAACTTGAAATCAAGCTTGAAAGTTGCTGCCTGCTCTCAGAGTTCCTCAGCAAACATCCAAAGGGCAAGCTTATGTATTATTGACTCTATTGTGGCTCAGCACTGCTAGTGAGCTGTGAAGCAGGGGCCCCTGAGTTCTGCTCTGTGGCTCTGCAACCATCTCCTGCATGTGATGTGGAGCAAATTACTTGGGCCAGCTCTTCAAAAGCAGTCAGTAATTTTTGGGATGTCTGGTTTGGGAGTTGCCAAATCCAGGCAGCTCACTGGCTTCTTTTGGTGGTTCAGGGTAGGGAGAGCCTTAAACAAACAACCAACCACCACCCCCTGCTGCCACTGCTGCCCAAACATCCCCAGTGAAGACACTCCAAGTCTGCAGTTCAAGTTCATTTTCCACACTAGAAAATGTTGACTTTTGTCTTTGTGTGTCTGTTCCTTGATCTATGAAATAGTGATGTTACAACCAGTTGCTTATCCCCAATAGTGGCCGTAAGGATAAATGCTGTTTCCAAAGTTAGTTCCCTCAAAGGAAAGTAGGTTGTGAAGCAGACTCTATAAATCTGGCACTAAGACTTTCACGATGTCCCTTTCTCTATGGGAGGTGAAGATTCTGTAACTAACTGTTTTGAACTTCTTTAGAGCCTTTCTTTTCAGGCTCCTGCAAGTCTTCTCTTCTCTGAACATGGGTGTTCCCATTCTCCAGTTTGTTTTTCACATCCGTGCAGTCATCTGGAACTGCCCTATTCCCTGGGGGAGGCTGTATAGGGAGTATTGAATTTGAGTGGTATGGTATTCATCCCAAGGAAATGGTAATTTGAGGATACTCCAAAGTATCCCAGGAGGACACTGGCAAAGGTACAGCAGGGACCACGGATTTGAATGGCAGCTCTGAACCCTAATTCTCTAGAGCAAGGCAGAAAGCTTTAACTTACATTGAATGGGCATTTTTATTTGTATTTGCTGCTGTGATAAATGCATGGGCTGTTTTTGTCTCCCCCTGCCTAGAGGACAGACTATTTGGTTCTGAAACTTTAGCTGTGCAGCGTCTGGTTTGTTAAACCTGTGCTCAAGAAGGGAACCCAGCAGTAAACTTTCCAGGTCTGTCTGCAGTTGATCTGCTTCAGTCCTACTGGCATTTTTGATGGGAATTTTATGACTTCTTTCTTGTAAGTTTGGTACACATGTTATTTTCTTTGGAGCCAGTATTGGCTCCTCTTGCCTTTCGTTTGGAAGCTCCAGTGATCAATGACTTTGGTTGTGGGAACTCTTGCAGAGAAGAAAGTTTTGTCATCATTTATGGGGGTACAGAAAAAACAGATGAAGCAGTGTAATGTATGCCAAATATTATCTTCAGAACTGCTCTTATCTGATATCTGCAGCTGTACTTTTCTTAATGTTGATATTATTTTGCTTAGCTTGTTCTTTCTTTAGAGAAAATAAAAAATGAAGTCCTCTGAAATCAGACATCTTTGTCCAGCAACTAGAGTTACTTGTGTTGAAATATGTGTGTATGATTCACTTTTATTGCATCAGGATTGGGTCCTTAATGGTCATTGTCTGTGTTTTCCAAAGTTACTTTTGGTGAAAGCCATCAGATGGAAAGGAGCTGTTATTATTTCAGAAGTTAATTGGATGCTCTTCCCTGATCAGCTTTCTAAGATAGAACACCTTTATTTTTAGTCTAGCTCTGCTCTGCCATCAAGACTGGCAGCTTTGGTGGGCTCTTGAAAAAGGTAACAACTGCTGGGTACTATGAGCTAGAGGGACAGTTTCTCCATTGTGTAATTGTCACACATTTGTGCTGACTTAGGCCAGGTGACCATCTGCTCCTGAGCCAGTTAAGTCATCTGAGCAATTAATCCAAGACTTATTCATCAGCCATGGAATATTTATGCTTCTTTTTGGATCCTTTTCATAATAGTGCCTGGACTTCCTGAAGGGAGTGCAATATAAGTGCCAAGGCAGGTAAATGAAATAAGCAACAGTAAAAGTTTTTATATCCCCCCAGTAACTTCTGTAATCAAACAAGCTGATTTTGGAAACAATGTGTGTGCACTCACCTTTTTAAGGGAATCTGTTGTTCTGTCTGGTAATGCAGACTAGCAGTTCATCTTTAATTTCTGCTGCAGCACTGTTATGACCCAAGGCAAGACAGCCATTCCTCTTGCAAAAGATTGTAATCCAAGCCCTGGCCATTCCTGCTAGTGATGATGATACTGGAGCTATTAAGGAGCTTACTGCATGAAGCCAACAGTTGCAACAATGTTTATAATAGGTGTAAAAGTGCCTTGTTATATTACCTGTCTGCACAAATAAGTTTACATCAGAGTAAGAAGTGGAGTCTCTTAAACACACCAGCCTAAGATTCAAAAAAGCTTTTTAAGTGAAAAGCTTAAATAATTTCCCTAGAAAGCCAGTTTGTAACATAAGCCTTCCCAGGGAATGATCCAACATGCAGTCTGATCATTTTATGTGACTATTTAATCTACTGTTTAACAAACAAAAATACTTGCAGTAACATAGCAACTACTGCACAGTCTAGTGCCCTTGGGACAGAGATCAGCTTCTTCATCCAAGGCAAACCTGTCTACTCTGTACTTTAAGATATGACTCTACATGGTTGTCTTAAAGTATAAGCAAGACTTTCCAAATTCAGGCAACAAATGGGCTCTTTTGGTATGGATTTTGCATTCACTGATCCAAATATGCTCCACATACTGCTCTTTGCTTTGGAATAAGCAGGCATTCATAATTCTGCAAGTCTTAAGGACATGAAGGGTTCTAGTCTCTTTCCAGAATTAAGGTATTTTATAGATAGAAATCACTTTATTTGTGCATGAAACCTGTGTGTATTGAGTTTCATAGGAATGCCCAGTTATTGATTCTATATTTAATGTGTTAAAGTGTGTTGTCAGCAGTGAAAACTCTAGCAGGCTTCATTTCCATGCTGTGAAAATCTCCTTGTGGAGAATATTTCCTTTTGGTGCTGAAACAGAAAGGAACTTATACTCTGATTGTGGCTGAAAAGCTTTAAGAAACTGCAGAAATATTATTTTTGATAAAAGGCTAAATACCAATGCTCCTGTCTTTCTGGATGTCCAGTCAACATTGTGACCTCTGCAGCTGAGTGTTTTTTCTGCCCCAGGTTTTCATGTGCTTTGCTGCTCTCAGGTCTGCACCACGCAGAGGAAACTCCTGAACAGCACAACTCAAAAATGCAGATTAATCATGGTCACATTTCACTCTGCTGCATTTGTGCCACCTGATGAACGTGCCCTAGATGGATGGCTGTTATGGTGGATAGCATCTGGTCTCTTCTGGCGAGTGTAGTTTTATCCTTAGGCTAGAAATACTTCTGAGCCTTCCATAATTTGTCTTGCATCTAGAGCTGGGCAGGATTTTCTGAACAGAATTGTTGTCTGTAAGAAAATGCTGACTCCATAGAATCTCCTTTTTGTTGTTTTTGTGGGAGACCTGTCAAAACTGTTGACAGGAGCCAGACAGGAAAGAGTGATGTTGGTGACCAGCCTCCTGGTTGCCTGATCTCTTGGTGAGCTGTGTGGCTGCCTGGCCAATGGGTGGTAAGTGACCAAACCAGGGTGAGCTGGGAAGGTGCCAGGAAGCTTATTGCCTGATTCATTAGCTGCCTGCAGACTTGTGGGCTAGGCAAGGCCAGGCATGCTGGAGGGCATCCCTTTGGATGCATCCATGTCACTGGAAATTCCATAATCTCTCTTTTCCTTTCTTCTGTGCTCAACCAACCAAATATTGGTAATTTGGAATTGTCTTTGAAACCCAAACCCTTTTCTGATCTTGTTAGCAAGATAGTTCTCAGTAAGATGAATGAGCTGATTGCTGTCATTCCTAGCTATTTACTGCATGGGACTGTTCTTGTGATATGTTTCTCATTCCCTGGTTGGATGCCTGAATTTATTTATGGCATTACAGCATGGTTTGGGGCAGAAAACAAGGGAGACATTTTGGGATTTGTTAATACTCCCAGGATTACCAGTATTGATAAAAGCTTTTGGGTCATAACAGTGTGTTTTTTCTTTTCCCTTTGTCCTGCCTCTTTTCTGCTTTTCTTTTCTGCTCCTTTTACCCTGATAACTACTGTTTCTGCTGTCTCCTGCTCCGAGTTCACAGCACCAAAGCAAGCTATTAGCAAGCTTGCCTAAGAGAAGTGCATTTCTCATGTATGGGTGTGTAAAGTTTGAGAATCTTTTTTGTTCAAAAACACAAGTAAAATGTTAAGTTACCACAATCCTAAAACAATATACTGTACTTCATCTAAAAAGAATCTGTTCCACATTCAAGATCTCTGGGCACTCTATGTAAAATGATAGCCTACTAAGAAATATAACTTATTAATGAAAGTTTTGACAGAGAAGATTTCATTTTGAAAATAATGTTCCCCAAAGCATTTATAATAATTAGGTTTGAAACAAGGCCATTCAGACACAATAATTTCCAGGCTGAGTGATCAGATATAACTCTGTTCTACCTTTTTTCCCCCTTCTTCTCAAAGCCCCTTCAAAAGCCACACTCACAATCAGACCTGCCATAGATTTTATACTGTCAAGTCCCAATATGGTATAACAGAGGGGGAAAAAAGGAAGGAAAAATCAGGATGAAGCTTCCTCCAAGCTTCCTTTGATTCTTCTCAAACCTCTATCCTTGTATGTAAAACAATTTAAAATCAAAATTGCACTTTTCTTTACAGCCCAAATAAACTGCTATCAAGGCCTTTCTCTGTGCAGCTTTGTTGTACCCATCTGCCTTATCTGTGCCTCTGTACTGCACATGGCTCCTTAATACCTGGATCATTTCAATGCCTGCCTTGCCATTTTAACTGCTATAACTAAAAACCCAAAATCTTTCATTGCATACGTACTGCATTTGTGTCTTGTACTCTGGCATTTTCATCGTTGTATTAGTCACCCTGAGTTGTGAATCAATGTTTTCCCTTTTATTCCTTTGGAGGTGGAGGAGAAGGTTGATTTTAGTGTGATGTTTCAGTGGTACAGCCTGTTGTGTCTACAGCAGGTCCCCATCCATCTCCCTCCGTGTTTCAGCAGAGCAGCAGGTGAAGCAACAAGGCAGCTATTCAAAATAATGGGGGTCAAGCAAAGGAAATCTTGCAATGGTAGAGATTTTTGTTACATCCTTTGGCCTCTGGCTTCAGACTGTGTATTGACTTTACTGCAACAGAAGAGTTGTATCCAGGGGTGTACTAGTTTAACCCAGTTTAAGGTGATTGGTAGCATTCACAGACCTGTTTTTCTCTTATGTGCTGATCACAGAGATGGGAGATGCTGTTGTAAATACAGAGAGCCTAGAGGAAATATTCTTAGACATCTAGTGATTGGTGCAGGTCACTTTGTCAATTTTGTTCCTTGGCCAAATCAGTTTATGGTGATAAAAAGCATCGTTCTGGGGGGGGAAGGAGCTGCTTGTCTCCTCCCAGATTTAGGTGTTATCCACATGTAGGTATTTAACTTGCAATGGCTTTGATAGTTGCTTCATTTACCTGGTGTAAATCCCATGCAGACATCCTTCTTTTGGATTACATTGAGTATCAATGGATATCTGTTTTGCTCACTGCAGCTTAAGGAGTTACAGCCCATGGGTTTAGCAGGCTCACTGACATTTTGTACGCTCTCTGCTTGTTGTGAACACAAAGTACAATCTATTGGATAAAACAAACGTGAGAGAGTGTTAACCATCAGCCTAGCTTCAGCCACTGAGTAAGGCATTTATTAAATTGCAGTAAATGAATCTTTTGCCATTTCCCATCCAGACTCCCAGTCAATTTACTGCCCTAAATTGCAAAGGGGGCATCCACTCAGTCTCCATGCCTGCTATAAATTTTGGTGAGTACTACCTTTTTTTAGAGATCATATCAATACTGACACAGCTGGATCCTGTACCCCTGGAAAGACAGGCTTGTCCCCATGGGATGTGGCAGTGATATATTGAAAAAAGGCAAGGGCTGAGTTGTTGCAGCACCATGAAGGGAAAGCTCTGCTCAGCTGTGTTGCAGTTACTGTAGTTAGGTGCTTTCCAGGTGAATTAGTTGTAGACACACTGAAGGCAGTCTCATTTTTAAAACAGTTTGCTGGCATAGTGCTTTCTCTTCAGGCCCCTGACATTAGGATTTATCCTATACCTTGATATGGAGTAGCACTATCATAATTGTTCTTGGCAGAGTCCAAGATAGATGCAGCATTTCAGGCTTTGGGCAGGAGGAGTGAGAGCCTCTGGGGAGAACAGGGGTGTTTTTCTGTTGTCTGGCTAGTTGATTTAATTGCCTGGAGTTCAGCTGCCTGGATGGCTGAATTTTATTGCATGATTTGTGTTTTGAGGTTTGTCAAGAGGCCTAGATCCTTGAATCAGAATGCTTTCTTTTCTTTTTCTTTTTTTTCTTCTTAATTTTAAATAAATCAAACTAAATTATACTAAAATTTTCTGGTATTTTATCATGCTCAAAGCTTCTCCAAATGCTAAGCCTGCTAACATCCAAGACAGCTAGGTGAAGAACATGAGTTTCAATCTGTCTATCTTTTCAATGGGTAAGGCAGATAAATTAAGAGGCTTTTTTATGGTCTGCCAAAGATCCTGGTCGCAGAGTTGGGAATAGAAACTAAGACCTTTCCTGTAGCCATCAGACCACCCTTCCTACCATATGCTTATATTTCAGTGCTCAGCCTCTTTGCAAACACTCACAATTAGTGATCTGTGCTGTTCATGCTATCAGAGACATCTCCATTGAATTTATTATCCTGCGAAAGATCTAAGCTTTTACATAGTTATACCCTGGCTGTGTTCCTTTGTGAATTATTTACGGTAGTATTTTTGGTCTTCAGTCATCCAGTTTTGGCTAAAACCGCTCTTCCTCGAGTTTCCTGCCGTTTATCCTTCATGTACTAAGCCAAACTTTTAGATTGTCCGATTACCACATTGCAGATGTTGTCATTAACCTCTGCCTTGGAAGGAGCAGCTTTACCAAGCAGACATTACTGAAGTTGGAGGTTTACATATAGGTAGCAGGAGAGGGTTTTTTGCCTTTTCTAAAAGGGTGGTGTCAGAAGCTCTGTGTTTATAAAAACAACCTCTGTTTTTAATAATCCAAGGTTATTTTGTAACATAGGGAGGAGACTTGTTTTCTAAACAATTGCGTTTTTCACTATTGATTTTGTTTGCTGCCACTTGAGTTTCTCAGTTGGACAAAAGAAAATACTCCTGTTTTAACCAGATCTTGCAGTACTTGCTGTTTTTCACATCCATCAAGAGTGATGTGTGGGAAGGCTGCAAGAGATCAGATATTTTCTTTATTTATGTTGTTTCCTTTTTAAATGTCATGCTCCAGGACACTCCTGTGATCTTTGCATTGGCAAGCAAATATTGCTGATTCTGTAAAAAACAGCACATTTCACCAGGTGTCACAGCTTCTGAACTTCAGAACAACAGAAGAAGCTCACCTGAGGAAAAACTCTATTTGAAGACAAACTTAACTATCTTCCCTCTAATTATAATGGTGACTGAGAAGCTGCTGGAGACATAAAGAGTAATGTATTCCCTGTAGTTGCTTTATAACCAATGCAGCTGTAGAGAATAACTTTCTTTCTCAAGGCAAAGAGGGAGAGAATGAATTCTTGTGATACCTGAAAGATGCTTTTTTAGTGCAAAAGTCAGGGTCCTTGTTCATAAGGATTTTCTGAGTATTTTTTACTCTAAATGCAGATAGGATTATACAGGCAGGATATGAGTAACTGAATGATAAGGTTTTAGTAAGAAAAAAAGGAATTGGACTCTGAAGGGCCTATTTTATGGCCAAAGGGCACCAGAGGGGGAGAGTAAGAAGAGATCTGTGTATATGTGTGCCTGTGTCTTCCTTCACTTTTGCCCAATACCATAGAAATGAAACCTATTTCATCTTCCTAGCACCATTTTACAAGTTGTTCATGGGCTCACATATTACCTCTAGTTTGTCTTTGGCATAGCAGCATTACAGGTGATGGACTGACATGCATGTCTTCATTTTAATAGAGAATGGGTACCTTCTTCCTGCAGGCTAATTCTCATTTCTCTTTCTGCTTTTTCCATTGCCAAGGAAGAGCCTGTTGGTTTGACAAGATCTTTGTTTCAGAGGAGTTTGTCTGCTCCTGCTGTTTATTCTGCCCTTGGAAACAAGTTGTGATTTGTGACACTGTGTAATCCCACTCACTGGGACAACTTGAAAAGTGTGGTGAAGCTCCAGGTGGGAAGGGGACAGAGTGGGAAGAATCTTTGAAAAACTGGAGAATCCTCTCTTGCAAATACCCTGCAATGCAGAGAAGTGTGAGGGTGGCCCCGTGGCATCAGTCCTGTGGGTTTGGCTCCTAAGATTTTCATCAGCAGTGCCTGTAATAATGGGTGTTTTGAGAAAATGTTTGACAACCTTTAAATGCCCAGTGTTGTCTAGAGCTTCTTTTTGTAGTATGGCTTTATCCTGAGCTATCCTTTTGGGAACAGTTCTTCTCCCCCACCCCACTTGTTTAGCTCCTTATCTCTTCCATGCAAAACTGTAGGGCTTGGTGACATTAAAATAACAGAAGAGATTAGGAAGGAGCCTGAACAAAAAAGATCCCTTTAGTGAAGTGGCTTTGTCTGCTTGATTGCTTCCATTCTGTTTTGTCTTTGGGCAGTTTATTTTTCCTTTCCTGGGTTAGATGTTTTATGGATATTAGCATCAATTTTCCTCTTAGAGACTTGAATATTTTGGTACCAAACAGTGCTAAACTTCCATTCACATCAAAAGAAATATTGCTCAGCTAATGATTGAGGAAATCTGGCTTGGTTGCCTTTTGTAATATCTGCAGGTTACTCTGCAGTTTGCTTTGTCTTTCTCATGCCCTGAGTGTCATCTGCAAAGTTGTTCATGGTTGAGTTTATACCAATGATATACCCAAAAAAGGAAGAGGCTTTTTAAAACTTGATGTGCAATAATCCAACTAACCAGATGTGTGGAGAGAAATTCAACCCTTAAAATGAGACACTCGAAACTTTCAAGGTCAGAGGAATAAAAACTATTGTTTAAATTGTGCATTCTTTGCTGCTTGAGTAGAAACAGCTCTGTGGACCTCTAGTGGTCTAAAGATCAGACTTTTAACCACTGGTTTTATGTAGGATTTAGGCTTAACACACTTAAGAAGTTTTTATCAATTTGTAAACCTGGTATCTATACACTGAACTGCTTTACTGAAGAATTGCTAGATTCTGCTTTGGCATTTAAACGTCAAAAGCTGAGGAACATGTGAAAAGCCAACTAAAAAGTGCTACCCAGCAAAATGGGAAAAATAGTCCACCCAGTCAAAATAAAATGCAGACATAAAGAAACAATCTAAGGTCAGATTCTCCCCAAATTTAGGGCCCGTGTTCTCAAAAAAACATCACGCAACATTTCTTTCAGACTTGGATTTCATAGAACATTTTTTTCTTTCCCCTCTGAAAAATGTTCTACCAAGAGAAATGTTTTTCCTTAACCAAGACGTGTGTGTAATACAAAACATGGTATTCTTTACATCCCAAGCACTCCCACATCTTGTTTGTACGTTAAGAAACCAGTTTAGTGAAACAGGGTGGGAGCTGTTCACTGGAACACCCACCTTTGAGAGGGAAGGAAAATATGAAACCTGATGGTGTAAAAAATGTGGAGAAACGAATGCTTTCACAAGTCATCCATTTTAATAATGTGGGTCGATCTAAGTTACTGCTTGAAGTGCTAATTTTAATTTTCAAAGTGATGTTATCTCGGTGGTGAGACAGCCTGTGAGTGCAGCCGGGCTGTGAGGTGCAGGTTGCACCTGGCCCCTTGTTCTCTGCTTCACTGCAGGCACGGAGCTCTGGAGACACTGGGGAAAAGGGAGCTAGTCCTAATTTATGGGATGCTGTCCCAAGCAGTTCATAAAACAGTGTGGGTTTTTTAAATTGCAACTTTGTCTTCACAAAAGAGCATTGTATGACCACTTAGTTGTAGGTATTCTTTCCTGCCTTCAGTTGTCTGCTTTTCTAAAACCGGTTTTTATTGCTGCAGTAACTACAGAATACCCAGAACATCAGAAATTGGATACCTGGAAGGACTTTTTTTTATTAATATGTGATGATCCCCACAAGAAACTAGAAGGGGGAAAATTTGGGTCATCCTGTGCTTACCCAGCTGCAGCAGGTAGAAAATGTAGTAGAAAGACCCTGGCAGCATCATGCCTGATGTGTTATCATGGCAAAGGAGAGGAAACTGGCCCCAGACCATCATTTCATTTGGGAATGTGTTCATAGTAGTTATCGTAATTTTTCATAGTCCTGATCTTGAATTTTCCTTCTTTAAAATAAAGGTACTGTTGGAAATAAAGGTGCAAGTTGTGCAATGTCAGGTCATGCTTCAGAGGATTTGGAAGCAGTGCATGTACTCAGGTTGGCGGTGTTATTTCTTACAGGTACCAGTTGCTTCACAGAGAGTTTTAGTTAACTGGAAATGGGATAGGAAGGGTGAAGGCACTCAACTCAGTATCAGGATCTCTTGCAACTTCTTTAACATTGTCTAAGTATTTGTGGGGTTTTTTCTTTCAAGCTTTCTGATGGATTGGCTAGAATCTTTTAATCAGTTGGAGGTGATGGGAGGTGTTTGAAACAAAGATGGGGACGAGCCTCCCTGACGCCCATGGGCATGGCTGCGTTTGCAGTTCTTGGCTTTCAGTGAGTTTAGGGTTCAGCCATTGAGATGAGTGGGGAGTAGAGCAAAGCAATGCTGCCTTGGGCATAATTTCAGCCCTTTGCTCTAGATCACTGTTTGCACAAAGAGCCCCAGACTCCAGGTTTTTCTGCCTTCATATATCATTCTGGCTTGGGCTGCTGCTGGCTTTCGCAAAGCCAGCTGTGGTGATTGTCTTCCTCTTGAATTTTGCCTTGCAATTAGAAGAGTTCACTCTTACCTTTGGAGGCAGTGGCTTGATTCTTTTCATCCTCAAATGCCTGAGTTTCCTGTGTAGCCATGACCACTGCTTTTGGGTATGGACTTTGGATCTTGGCCCACTTCTAGATGACTAATTCGGTGCTTGTGATGTGAGGAGGCCACAATTAGTAGGCAAGAGTTTGCTGTTGGCACTAAGAGAAGACAGCTGAATGGTAGGATGCCACTCTGCAGTATCTGAAGTAGAAGATAGATCTGCTCTGCAAGCTGAGGTCTTTTCCAACAGGGCCCTTGTCTTAGGGGGCAATGTTACAGCACAAAGCCATCCTATATGATTTGAACAGGGAGCTTAACAAATGAGCTCATTTCTACTGAAACTCTAGCACTCTGAGCATATTACTACTATGGATTAATGTAATTTATTTTTGTCACTGACTGATTCATAGGGTGTTCTCTTGCAATGTGCAAAAGCACCTCGTGAATCATTTAAGCAGGAATTAAAAAGTTAAATGCTTCTTTCCTCTTCTGACGCTAGCCCTTGGAGCCTTGCTATCTGGGCGAGGTGTGAGGGAAGGGTGTGTGACTGTGCACAAAGAGTCATGTCAGCAGTTTCTCCTCTGCTTATTTTGAATCAGAACTTGGGGGACATGAGGATGTCAAGGAGACCATTGGTTTTGCTTATTACACTTGCCTTGCAGAGAGGGTTGACTCGCACTCCATGGCTTTGATTTGGTTGTAGTGGATGCAGCACTACACCTATTTTATGGGGCTGTTTATGATCCATTGCTACTTGTTGGGTTACATTGCTCTCCTGTCAAACTGAAGACAGCTTGCAGCCAAATTTCCCAAACAGGCATCAGATTTGTACTATCAGTTTTGAGTGTCAGGCTTGAGCAGATAACCCTAAGTGCAGCCACCCCCATTTGAAGATAGTGGTAACAGTGTCATCTGTCCCTCGTGTGTGTGTGTGTCTGTCTTCAAAATGCCCTGTTGACTGCCATCATGCTGTTGTGTTAAGATCAGGTAATGGAAAATAGCTCATGAAGGCACCTTCTTTTACCTCTGGAGCCAGTATTTCAGGAATTGTTGGCTTTCATTGTTCCTTCCTGCTCCTCTGTCCTGTCTCGTCTTGTGGTCCAGTGGCTGATTCTGTCTGTGCCCCAAAGTGCTTCAGTCAGTTGATACTTTTTCTTTGGTTACCAACCTGAAATTTTCACGTGATGTTTTGAAGCTGGGTCAGGTGATGTGCTGAGTATCCCCAGCTACTTCTGGACAGAGAAACACATGGGATCATCCCAAGGCCAAAGACTACTTCGACTGTCCTTGTTTTGAATTAACTGAGACCTAAAAGGATGGATACCTTCTAGCAGGTGGGCAAATAAACCTTTCTAACTGAAGAGCTACAACGTGATGTCAAAAATAGTGTCTGAGAGAACTTGATTCCCCAGCCAGAAACACTGAACCTCTTTTACCTTCTTTGTACCTTTTGCAAAGGGACTTAAGAGGGTGAAAACATCAGCTGTTGTTTAATTAGAGTATTACTCAATTTGCAGGGTTTTCCCTTTTTTTTTTTTAAATTACTATACTGTAGCTTTAAAAACTCAGAGTATTATAAACATATTGCAAGCATATGCTCTTCATGCAGAAAACCACAAAACAATAAACCTAATGTTGAAAACCACATTAAAACAAGGAAAAATCACTTTGCTAATGTTTTGTTTCATACAATTTTTTAAGACTTGGAATGGAGTTGAGTCTGTTTTCTTGGCTGCTAATCAAAGAGCTGGCATGCTTCACACAGGAAAAATGTAAACTTTGGAGGGCCAAGGTTTTTACTTTCAGTGCCCCTTTCAGACAGTGTTTTTTATGGGTTAACAAATGTTAGCCAATACTTCTCTGACAAGGACAATCAGGCCGTGGGTATCTGAGAGTAGCTGACTTCCCTTTGGGGGACCTGGAATCACTTAGGTCTTGTTAGCCCAGTGATTAGGGTTGTTGAGTTTTCAGTGTGTCACCATTTTTGTAACCTGTTAAGGAAATAAACAGTATTTACAAAGGGAAATAAATGAATGTGGATTCCTTAGTTAATTGCATTCATGTCTTCCTAAATCAAGATGCTTTATTGGGATTTGCTGGAGGGCTACATTTCTTGTCAAAGGCTGATTGATTTGGACTTTTCTGTGCCTTCATCTGGATCTGATTCCTTCTTGGAAAGTCGACTAACAACAAAAACGTCTGATAAAAGGACTTTTCACTTGGAGCCCTTTACAACTGTAATTGCGAATTATCAGCCTGAATTAAGATAGGGAAAAATTATTAGTAAAGAGGTACTTGGTTGAAAAAGGTCCATATATTGTAATTTTATCTAAGGATCTTCTGACTGCTTTCCCATTACATCCTCTGATTATTCAGAAGCATGCCTGTTGGTCTCAAACTCCATTACATGATCTCCTTTGTCCATGTGATCATCTCTGGTTTTAGTGTTTATAAAAACCTTTAGCAGCTTTATAAAACCTCAGGAGGCCAGGGTGGAATGCAGGTCCCAATGCTGTGCACTGGGTTCAATAACTGGGTTCTCTGCAGTGGGGAGAACTCACTGGAGTGCACAGGGGACTGGGAAAGGCTACTGGTGAGTTGGCTGCACAGTTAATACAAGACAAGCATATCACAAATGCCATACTGGAACAAACCAGTGGTCCCATTTTTCAGTGCCTGATGGAAAGCTGTTTTGTTCCCCAGAAAGGTGAGAATGTGAAGTGGGGATTTATAGTGTTGTACACAGTCACTGATCAAGAAGCCACCTGCTTCTTGCCTGAGAATAGAATAAGAAAACAAAAGCAAGTTAGAAAGAGTTATGCTGCTGAAGGCATTGCCCAAGGGTGCTCTGAGGCTATGGAGATGTGTATGGTTTAAGAGCAGCTTCTTATGTTGAGTTTTCATGGGAGCCAGGCACCTGCACTGCTGGATTTCTTTGTAAAGGATCCTTGCTTGAAAGTGTCAGGTAATTTGCTCCATGTGGGATAGGATCCAGAGACTGAGAACCTTGAACTAAGCAGTCAGTAGATGTCGGGAGAAATGGAGCTATTTCTCACCCTGTGGGACTGGGCTCTTCCTGTGGATTCACCAGAGCTAGAAGTGTATTTGCCAACACTGGGTGTGTTTCATGTATTTTCTTAACGACTTGGTGATCCTTCTCCTGCCCAATATCTGTTCTCACATGTGCGCTTCTAAGCAAACCATGTAAGCATAGGTTCTTCAGTTTCTTTGGCTTTATTTCCTGGGTTCCAAACTTCTGTCTAGCTCCATAGCTGGGCTCTGACTGTTTCGTTGCCTGGCTTTTCTTGGTCAACTCTTCTACAGCAACACCTAAAGTACCAGCTCTTCAGCGTTCACAACTATAGCTTTTCCTCTTGGGTTTTGCCCTCCTTCTGTTAGATCTCCCATTTGCTCCTACAGTGAGCATGGATATAGATACATTTAAAAAGGTAAACATGAGTACTCTTCATCAACACAGACTATTCATCTGCAGCCAGGTTGGTCTGGTGGAGTTCTGCCTTTCTGTTTTAATTCCTAAAACTGCCTGGGTTTCTGTTTTAGTCGTTTTAGCTGTTTCTTAGGTATTTCCCACTTTTCTGTGGTTAATTTCCAAGACATGCTGTGGAGTCCTCATCGATATTCTTCAAGGGCCTTTGAATCAGCTGCTGTAAAGGAAAAAAATAATAAATCTGTACGTTCCTTTTTCAAGTTCATCCCATCTCCTCAAGAGCTCCTCAGATCTACTGATAAGATCAGAATACTTCTAAACATCTGATGTATGTAATTATGCCTAGCATGATTTTGAAGATGAGGAACACCACAGTATTTGCTCATGTTGGCTGCTCAGCAAGCCACATTAGGGAGTTCCTCTTCTCCTGACACATGTTCACCCCTGCCTTGCTGTGCCATTAGTGTCATCTCAACCAATGTCTGAGTCATTGGAATTTTGGAATTACCAGACTCCTGGCTTCTGCCTTTAGCTTGGTGTTTTGTTTGTTGTTTTTTGTTTTGTTTTGTTTTAAAAGATGTGTAGCAACATCCCTAATCCATAGCCCAAATTTAGTATCCTGAATCTCTGCCCAAAAATTTGTCAGATGAAAAGTCTTTAAGCCATTTCCTTTCCTCTGTGGGTTCTGTTCTCCCAGCTGTGTCTCCAGCAATAGTCACTTGCTGTCCCTCCTTCAGGGAGTCTCTGCAGTTGTAAGGTGGGACTGCAGGATGGAATGGGGTATTGTTGCCACGTTTTTAGAGGTTGGAGCCAGGCACCTGGCATGCTGGTGCTTCTCTTCTGCTCTCACACTGCAAGGATGCATTTTTCCTTAAGATTCCAGAAGTCTAGTTGCTTTGGTTGAAAATACTGTCAAACAGTGAATGAAGTGTAACCAATGCAGAAAAATCTGCTTGCCTCTTCAGGGAACCATGAGCAGGTGCTTGGATGGGAGAATGGACTGAAATGTGCCACTAAGCACAGTCCAGGGAAGCTGCTGAACCACAGACAAACCACTGGAGACTGGGAGGGTTTCCAGTGTACGTATCACTATGTGCTCGTCCTCCTCGTACACACTTCCACAGGCAGCAGCTATTGATTGCTGCTGAAACTGGGATCCTAGGAAAGCTGCAACATGGATCTGACTGTATTTTTACAGTGATATTTTATATGTGAAGTTACTTGTGTGGAAGAGGGGGGTGATTCTGTTATTGTGGCTGGCATCTTTTTTAGCAGGTGACAATCTGAGGAGTTGCTTATTCCCTCCTAAGCAGCCCTAGCACAATTCCTGGGGTTTATTTGAACCCCCACTTCTCTCTTCAGGAGGTAAACCAAACAAAGGGGTTGCTGGCACTCAGTTATCCCTTTCTGAATGCATTGTTTTAACAGCTTTTCTGGCAAGACTGCAGGATTTGTTTGTGGGTGATGTTTTGACAATGATCGTCTCCTTTTCTACATTTCAACTCTTTCTCTTCACTATGAACCAGTTCCTTTACTTAACCCACTATAACAAGAATGTCATATTATGCAGAAGGATAATTACCTGTGTTGCTCATACACTTCTGTTCAAAATACTGCTGGCTTAGGTGTTGTATGATGAAAGACAGCAATTGTGTGTTGGAGGAGCTGTTGAGTGACAGCTGCCTGATGAAAATGTCCCGATTCCTGAGTGTACTGGTTGTGATTTGAGGTAGACCTAGATCAAGTTTACCAAGCCAGTTCAAGTATCTTGAATTATGAGGGTATTCAAAGCCAGAAGATGTAGTTCAGGTCTGTCTCAAAGTGTATCTTGTGCACCAGATATATAGAGTGTGATGGACTTTTCCCATACAGTAAATTTTCCCTAGTGTTGCATTTTTGGTTTGGATCTGTGGGGGGTTTTTGGTTTTGTTTTTTTTTAAGCACCTTTCTTTCCAAACTGTCCTTGACCTGTGTCCAAATGTACATCCCACAATCCAGATGTCTGAAACAAATACAGCCTTTGAGCAAACTGGGCAGGAGGATTTGCATTCTGCCAGTTCCCCCTTCTGCTTGCCCAAGGACAAGGAAATCCCTTGTGCAAGTCTGGACAGTATATCCCTCCTTTCTCTTATTCCACGTTGACTCAGCGGGTTTCAGAGGAAGTCTAGATTTTCCTCTGGCTTGGAAGGAAAAAGAGTTACCTTCCCATCACAGTTCTTTGTAAAAAGGATCTAAATTACCATCACAGCTGTATACAATGTCCACAGAAGAACAGGATACCTCCTGCCACTGTGCCAGCTCCCCTGCTGGCTGCCCTCAATTCCTGTGAAGATGAATAGGAGGTGAGTAGGTAAGTGACAGGCTGTTGCACACCATCCCAGAGTGGGAAGCAGCTGGAAGTGTAGTACACCATGGAACTGTGTGCTGTGGAAGAACAGCCATCACCTATTCCCTTTTATAGTCTGCTTGGGTCACTGTTTGATGTGCAGTACCTCTTTCATCTGAGACTTGGCAGGCTGTGGTTTACTGGTTATTTAGCTCTTTTTCAGAGATAGAGAAAAAGATGTATTGTTGTTTTTTTTTCTTAAGGGGATGTGGAGGAGAAGTCATTTGCAACCCATAATTTGGTTCTCAATTGAGAGCAGCAAAACTTTCCAGGAGAGGATGAGTTCCCCTTTGGCATGAAAACCAGTGGATTTTCTTGTTGCTGGTTTGTTGCCTAACTTCTCAGAGATTGCTGAGCATATGCAGCTCTTACCATGTTCACTGAGATAGAAAGACTTGAGGACTCCTGGAAATCACACCTTCCTTGTTTTACTTAAACTCACTGGGTCACTGGAGGAGCTAAACTTTTAAGTGGCATATCTATGTCAGCCTTAAAGTTACTTGCACCTCACACTGCATTTCCTTTTGATTAATATCAGACAATGATTTAATCAACGCTTTCAGTAACAAGCACATTTCATTCCTGGCTGGAAGTTGTAAATCAGAAATCTCCATGAAAGGTTGTAAATAGAAACCTACAGAATTAATTTGTCAGCCAAGGGGTTCTAGTTTGTTACAACTGTTACTCTACCATGAGAACGTGTTTTTACAATTAGAAAGAAATGCTTACTCCAAATGGTGTGTTACATTAAATAGAAAAAATATGCTGTCAGATTGGAACTCAACCTGGGGTTACAGTGGAAGTAACTAAATAAATCAATGAAGTAGAGCCTAAAAAAGGATTTTTCTGTGTAAATCAATTGAATGAAAGAGTTACCAAAAATATACTGTATGTGTAAGTGAATATAAAACAAATAAAATGTAAAACAAATAAAAGCAAAACAAAACTATAATCAAGGTGGTAAAGAATATTAAAGTAAATTGCCAAATATACTGAGAATTTGGGGAAAAAAAAAACCAACAGCTGGTGAAAAGCACTTTCTAAGGGGTGCTTGCAACTTCTGACATGGGGAATCTGGGCACTGCTTCCCATATTTTCAGTTTGCGTTTTGACCAAATACCCAAATATGTGAAACAAAGGAGAGTATAAGCTTGAAAGTAAATCAATTAAATTTAATTGACAAAGACATTAACAGAAATAAAGAGTTTGTGTTAGAAAAAATAGCCAATAAATTATTTGGAGAAAAATGGCCAAAACCAGATACTAATATCACTGTCCTTAAAAAAGGAGTTTATAGGATTTCAGACCTGAGGTGGAAGGGCTCAGAGTCCAGAGGAGTCTCCCCAAAGCTCACTGGAGATCACAATCACAGAATTTTTTGAGTTGGAAGGGACCTTAAAGATCATTGAGTTCCAACTCCCCTGCATGGACAGGCACACCTTCTACTAGAACAGGCTGCTCAGAGCCCCATCCAACTTGTCCTTGAACACCTCCAGGGATGGAGCCCTCACGACATCTCTGGGCAGCCTGTTCCAGTGTCTTGCAACCCTCACAGTGAAGAATTTATGCCTGAGGGAGATGGGAGTGATGGGAGCACATCCACATGCTGAGCCACATAGACTAAGCCAAAGTGATGAAAAAGAGGAACTGTAAGTCAGTGTCAGTCATCTTGTCAGTGACCTGGCTCAGTGAAGTGCTTGGTAACTGGCACTACTGGAAAACTAATGAACTGTATAGATACAGATAAAGCACGTTTTTAAGGAACTGGTTAAACAGATGTGTATCCCATTGCAAAGCATGTAAATGAAATCTTTGCAAGATCCCAGCTCAAACTGTAGAGTATAATTTCTATTTCCAGTGTGGTAGAAATGTGGCATTTATGTGGAATGAGCTAAAACCTTGGGGGAAAGTTGGGATCTCCCAAAACGTTGTGGTCCACGGTGCAGTAGACTCTGCTGAAGGGGGAATAGCTGTATAATTGTAGCTTTGAGTGATTAAACCTCAGAATGGTTTAATGGTGACCTAAACGTGCTTTCAATAAACCTGTGTATCTGCCTGGTCTGCAAACTTCTTGGGGTCCTTTGGCTTGGTTGGTTGGTTGGTTTGCAACAGTGGGTGCAAATGTGTGTGCCTTTCTGGGGTGTGCTGAGAGCTGCTGCAAGGACCACAGCAGTGGAGGCGTGGGCACTTCTGTACATGTGCTTTCCAATCTTTCAACATTAGTATGCATGTTTTAAACATTTTTTTGGACTTAAGTGAGCAAAATTAAATGTAGCATTCAATTTGAGATGAGCTGCTGATTTATATAAAACACACACAGATTGCCTGAAGTGGCTGGGGAGCCTCCAGTGTTGGAAATCTTTAAGAGCCACTTAGGCAAACATGTCAGGAATGATAAGAGCAGAGCTGATCCTGCTTTGGGACAAGAGGCTAGGCAGATGGCCTCCCAAGGTCCTGGCCCCACGGCTGGAGGTCAGGGAGGCATTTCAAAATGAAATAAAAAACAAAAGACCTCTGCAGATCAGTTCTGGCCAAGAAACACACCCATTATTTGCAAGTACAAAAGAGGAATTTGAGCCACTTGCACTTCATGAGCCTTAAAAAAAAAATATCCTGAAATAGCATCTAGTTGTTTAAGTGACTCAGATTTTTACTTTGACAGTGTGCTTGGTAAGCTACATTGTTTTGAATGATTTGCTGCTCAGTTCTGTGACATTTATTGCTTTTTGGATGAAAAGGAGAAAACTCCCTTAGGTCTGTTTAGAATTTGTTCATCTGTAATTTCCACGTATGTTTCCTTATTTAGCGGTTGGAGTTGAAGTGTGTGTTGGCATTCCCTTCCTTCAAATTTATTGAGTTACACTCAGAAGAGCCTCTATTCCTCTCTGTTGGGCAATGTGTACAAAAAGGCTTATTCAGCAGTTGCTAAATAGGTGATAGGTATGTGTGGTTTCTTTCCCTTTAGTTCTCTGCCTCTTCCCCAGCCCTGCTTACAGTTGCATGTTGGAGTTGCCTCGCTGCGTGTTGGGAATGGAGAACTTGCTTTGAGGAGTTGCCTCAGAAGGACCATGCCTGGTGCCAAAGGTGCAGCCCACTGGTGGCATTCAAGCTCCCCGCGGCACAAAGGCTGTGGAAGTGGCTGGTGGAGTGGCAGGGCTGGCAGTGGGGTGTGCTGGGGAGGGAGCTTTTGGCCAGCCCCAGCTCCCAGCTGCTGGGAACAGAGCCAGCAGGGGCTGGGAAAGAAGCTGATGTCATTGGATTGACCTGGGACCCACCCACACGCATACCCAGCCCCACTGTGGACATGTGGGAAATAACTGTCATCTCCCACTTGTGCACCCCTCCTGAAATCATAGAATCACAGAGTCTTAGGGGTTAGAAGGGACCTGGAAAGATCATCCAGTCCAACTCCCCTGCTGGAGCAGGGTCACCCAGGAACGTGTCCAGGTGGGTTTGGAACATCTCCAGAGGAGGAGACTCCACAGCCTTTCTGGGCAGCCTGTCCCAGGGCTCTGTCACTCTCACAGTAAACAAGTTTTTTCTGATGTTTACGTGGAACCTCCTGTGCTCCAGTTTGCACCCACTGCCCCTTGTCCTATCACTGGACATCACTGAACAAAGCTTGGCTCTGTCTTCCTGACACTCACCCTTAACATATTTGTAAACACTGATGAGGTCGCCCCTCAGTCTCCACTTCTCCAAGCTCAAGAGACCCAGCTCCCTCAGCCTTTCCTCATCAGGGAGATGTTCCACTCCATCATGTTTGTGGCTCTGTGCTGGACTCTCTCAAGCAGTTCCCTGTCCTTCTGGACCCGAGGGGCCCAGAACTGGACACAATACTCCAGATGTGGCCTCATTGGGGCAGAATAGAGGGGATGGAGAACCTCCCTTGACCTACTAACTACCCCCTTTCTAATGCACCCCAGGATCCATTGGCCTTCTTAGCCACAAGGGCACATTGCTGGCTCATGGTCATCCTCCTGTCCACCAGGACCCCAGGTCCCTTTCTCCTACCTTGCTCTCCAGCAGCTCAGCCCCCAACCTGTACTGGTACATGGGGTGTTCTTCCCCAGATGCAAGACTCTACACTTGCACCCCCTCCCTTTTGCTCTTGGAAATACTGTGGCTGGTGACTTGCTGCTTTCACCCATGGGAAGGATTTAGGATGAGGCTTGTAGGGGTTCAGGAAGATCAGCATCTTCCGGTATAGAGATCCCAGCTCTGCTGTTTTTCCTTAGTATTTTGTCATCTACACAATCCTCTTTTCTCTAACACATTTGTTTCAGTATTGAGCACTTGTTTGTATGTGTCTCATGGCACCTGTATTGGAGCAGGACAAGCAGCAAACCAGGCTGATTCCTGGGGGTGTCAGGAGTGATACCTGCTTTGCAGCAAGGCTTTAGGTATTTTCAGTCCATTTTGGTTTCTAGCTCTGGCTGTTGATGGACTGCATCACTGCCACACTGCAAAGGTAAAGCTATGTGGGGGCTGCTCGGGTATGGAGTTTGAGGTGTTGGGGGTTTTTCTTTATTAAGGTTAGAGTCTTTTTTCTAGTTAAAGATTCTGGAAGAGTTCACAAATCAGACTGATGTTAACACAGGAGGGATGTTGATTAGATCTTAGTACAGCTACTAGCATTCACTGTAAGTGTTTTTTCTCATTGATGAGAAGTGAGAGCAACGGAAACGATACAAATCCCTGTAACGTGACTTGCTCTTGCAGAATGAGAAACTTAGGCAAATAATTCAACAGTAAGGTACAGTCACTTCAGATTAAGAGTGTGGGCGTATGTGCCCACCTTCCAGCTGGCTTGCTGATTGAGGAAACATCAAAGAACACATAAGCAGTAAGTTCCAGACAGAGTCCACAGGCTCCAAAAACTTCTACCAGAATCGTGAACGGAGGTATAAAAGTGCCAACGTTCAAGTAATTCTTTCCAAAATGCTGCCAGAAATGATTGAATAACATTCCACGCCTAGCAGTTCTTCCTCGTTGCTGTTCATTTCTGGAGAAAGTCCTAGTGGTATTTTCTGGACTATTGTACATTGATTGAGGTCAGGCTTGAATTTCATCTCTTTCCTCGTGCTATTTCAGTCCATTGCGAATCCTCGTTCCTCACCCTCCCCAGACTAGTGAAAATTTCCGTTCTGACCACTGTGGCATTAGCAACTTGGGGGTTAGTAACTCATTTAAGCTCTTGTAATTTCCTCTGACCACTGTCTGGCAGAGCAAAAAGCTGCAGCAGGAGGCTCTGGCCTTTTTTCCATGCCATTTGTCAGTGTGTTTTTTCCTCTAGCTGAGGCTGCTGAGGCCAGCAAGGAGAACCTAGCATTGCTGGAGTTTGCCTGAGATGTTAAGCTACTTTATGCTTATGTACTTGTATAGCCTCTTTGTAGGCAGATCACTTCTGACTCTCTGCGGGGTGCTTTGAACAAATACACTGTATACTTTAAACTTCTGGGTTAACCTGCTAGATGGTGACTTGGAAGAGTGGTTGTTTAGTCTCAGGCTTAGCCACGTGCCTCCTGCGTAGCCCTCTGTGACGTTCCCTGGTTTGTGACAATGAAGATGGGAGAGGTCTCCCTTCTTGAGTGGTTGTGGAATTTCTCTGCTCTGTTTAGACACACAGGTCCTGGTTATGTGTTTGACTTTCTTCAGCCATTGCACATGGCAAGGCTAAAGACAGCTGCTCAGTGAATGGCAGGCACTTCTTATAAATTAACAGAAAAACACTTATGTAAGAAAATACACTTGATGTATGAGAGTGCAGCTTCTCTTTAGTAGTGTGAAGACACTAATTCAGGCATCCTCAAGACCCTACCTAGATCGTGGTAGGCTGCCTGCAAACTTTTGAAGTAGAAGTTTGAAGAGTTTAGTCCATTGGCTTCAATGTGTGTGTGTTTGAGGATTATCTCATTGCATACACACAGGTTTAGGTTCCTCCCTTTTCTTTTAGTGTAGCTGATAAAATGACAGGGCTTTTAGCTTACAGAAATTAAAACCCTAAAAACATACTACAAACAAGAAAAAAATTCTTTAAGTTTCCTACATGAAGTGCACAGGACCTTCTAGGAGTGGAGATCCAGGAAGGATCTTTGTCTGCAGGCCCACAGCAAGGATCCTTGTTTTCAGGGGAGCATTGCCCTTGTGAAAGGATCAAGGAGCTGAAAACTCAGCAGTCTCAAGAGTGCCAACCCCAGAAGTTACAGGCATTGTTCTGAGTGAGCACTAAACAATGTGTGTACTGATGGCAGCGACTGCCAGCTTCATGCTCCCCTTTCTGACACTGGGGGTCCTCAAATCAAAGGCTCGACAAAACCACCTGCAGATTAAATGGTCATAGTCAAATGCTGACCTTTGGGAAGTGCAGGGGCTGTCTGTCCCAGCCTTTCAGCCACCATGCAGGAGGAACTCGTGGCCTCTCTCTTCAGGAGCGTCAGCAGGATCCCTGAGAGCCAAGACTTGCCTAGAAAGGCTCCCTTCCTAATCAGAGCAGGAGGAAAGGTTTCCCCACGGGTCTGTTCAGAACGGGAGCTGATAAAGATCCAGAAGGTGATTTCACTCGTCTGTCCATTGATCACAGGCAACCTAGGGAGACCAGACCAAACATAGACATGTAGGCTGTGTCCAAGGTTATGTGATACAAACACTCTTGCTTAGAAGGAGGTGGATTTTTTAAACTCCTTGATTATGTGGTCAGTGTGTTTAATTCCTTTCTCTGCTGCATTATGAAGTGGGATAAAATCTCAAGTCTCCCTTGCATTCAAGGGTATTTCCTGCGTCTCCTTTCCTCCCAAATGGCCCGTTTCTTCTTACTTTATGGTTTGAATATGTTGGAATAGGTCTAGGGCAGTGTGTGAAACCTCTATTATGCGGCAGCATTTAGGAGGATCAGGGATCCATGGTCCAGAATGCAAGTATATGCTTTAAAAATGTTCCATTGAGTAGGAAAGGAGATAGGATTAAAGCTTCCCTTCCTTTTTATTTTTATGAGCCTAAGTTATTTGTCAGTTGGAAACATGATAAATTAGACAAACATTATTCTTTCCCTCCTCCAGGTTGGATGTTCTGCTTTGCGTTTTACAGTGCAATGAATAACTAAGCTTCATTATCACCAGGCTGTCAGCACTGAAAAGCTATTGCAAAGCTCTTTGCCTGGTTAATTGAATTGAGTGTCCTGTGTGCCTAATTCATTGTTCTGTGCATTTCTCATTCACTGTGTGAATGGTAACAAAAGATGTCTTTGGAGCATGGCCGTTGCCTAATGTTCACACTTCCCTTTTCACAGCTTTACCAGCGTTTGGTTATCTGTGTTGTACAGTCTTGAAAATGGTATCATGAAATAAGTACACCAGGGACCATTTCATCATCTCAATTACGTGATTGAAAGATGTGGGAAGATGCAAAAGCCACTGAGGTTAAGAATGCCATGATGTATAAATAGCCTTGGATAAGTGTAAGCACCAAATTGAATGCAGATGGGTTTGTGGACTTTGCAAGAGGCTTGCCTAAGAATGTCTGCACTGTGCACCCAGTCATTCATCCATCATGGTAAAACTTCAGTGTTTGTCAGCAGGTCTGAATTATAATAAAAATACCTAATTTGTACATAATATTTTGTATGAATCACTGAAGTGCTTTGCTGCAAAGGATGGCATTGTTATTCCTGTCTTAGATCTAGGAAAACTGTGGCACAGAAGGCTCTGGTTGCAAAGCAGGCCAGATAGGAGCTGGGGAAAAAAATCTGCTTTTGAGGCTGCTCTGTGCCTGGGCTGGGATGAAGGTGCTCAGTTTCCCAAGGAGCATCACGGCATGGAGGTTTCCTTATGGAACTGACAGTAGAAAAGTAAACTGTCAGACAGAGACAGTGAGATCTGCTCAGGGGCTTTCCTCACCTTGAGAATTGGTGCAGAGTCCTTCCCCAGCTCCTCCCTTTTTGAAGTGGGATGTGGAAGCCCTGCTTGGCATTCCTGGAGCTGAGGCTTCACATGCTCTGCATTGGCCATTACTGGGTTCACTGAGTTACGGGTCTGCAAGTGAAGTCTGGAGGATCCAAAGGCACAGTAATGCCTGGGCCTCCACCTGGCACCAGCAGCATTCCCAGCCTTGTGACAGGGTAACACTTCCATCAGCCGCACCAGGGAGTGACTGGCTGGGATGGAGACAACTTCTCCATGTAAGTCTGGATCCCTGCCTCGTGCTGTGCCGAGGTTTCGTTTCTCACCTCAAGATTAAATTGGAGATTTAATCTTTATTTTTGCAGTGACCTAGTCCTCCCAGTGCTTTTGGCAAAATGGTTAGCTTTGATGTTGGTCTTAGCCAGACATTCTCATGAGATGAAATGTTGCCCATCCCAAACTTCCCCTGTGGTTCCATTTAGCGAAGGAATTTTTGAGTAGGGTCTTTGGGTTGCCACTTTCAAGTGGTGAATGTAACCCTGAATTTATAAAGCCTCTAAGTTACTATCAGTCACGCATTCCTTTAGTATGTGGCTGCCTTTTCCCAAACTGGAGAAGCAAAACGGGGGAGGATGGAGTCAGTTCTTGAAACCTCTACAAATGGGCTGAGGCCATCTCCAACTGCAATTTGGGATGAGGGTCACGGATAGGTTTGCATGAGACTTTACCAAGAGGTGCTGCTGTGAAACTAAAGCCTGCAAAGACATATTCCTTGTCCTGTGTTGCTTTCAAAGACCATGGGGCAACACAGCAAGAGGAGGGGCTCTACACAAGGCTTTAGTCCATCTGAACTGCAGCAAAATCAGTCTCTTTGTAGTTATAATTTGGCTTGTGAAGAAAGGGATGTGCTCCAGCAGCTGGAGCTGAATGTAGAAGCATATGAAATTTTGAGTTGTAGCTCTGAAGATTTAGGGTCATAGCTCCCATGCTTCTCTAAAATGTGTTGGGTTTAAGTGTCAATGGCAAGAAATTATCTGAGTTGAAGGAACCTTTGAATATGTAGGTGGTGTAGACTGCTTAGGAAACATGGCATGAAAGGAGGGGGGGCAAAAAAGAGTGAAAAAGGAAATGATAGGAAACCAGTATAATAGCAGTTGGTGAGTGGTTGTTCAGTAATTTAGGGAAGTTTATCCCTGTTCTAACTCAGCATTAAAATAAAAATTGTGGGGTAAGTTCTGAGTTGTAACATTTCCCTGTGGTTAGTAGCAAAGTTTATTCCAACAAGCTAATATTTTTTTTAAGATATCTTTGGTCTCCTTAAGTCAAACTCATGGCTAGTTTAAAGTTTTATGGCTGTCTGAGGTACCAATTTTCATTTTCAGTATATTTCCATACTCTGTATTTTTTATGGCTACAGTAGAATTACTGATGTTTATGCATACTTACCAAGTTATTTAAATATCCTGGTGACTCTCAGCCCAAAACACACACACATGCTCTCCTGGGAAGTGCCTGCTACTCACACACAGTTGACTCATGTGGTACATATTGCAGAACAGTTTTGAAGTACAAGCTGAGAACAGAGGCCCTATGCTGAGTGACTAAGACAAATTACAAAAGTTATGTTATTTCTTAGCCTACATGCAGGCAACTCTGAAGTCAATGAACCTTAGGAAAGATCAACAAATACTAGATGCTCTTTGTAATTTTGTTTGTGCATTGTTTACAGTGTTCTGTTCCCTTCTTCTGGGATTGGGTTTTTGCTTTGTGTTAAAGCCCCAGACCACCACCAGCTACCTTGGTGAAGGCCAGTGGGAGAAGATAAAAGCTTGGGACACTTCCTTCATTTTATCTTGCTGTGCTCTGTTGGGATGCAGAAGAGTTTCCACTAAACCCAGGGAATGGCCACTATGAATAGTGAGTGCAACATTCAGGCCAGGCATGTACAAGATAGTTCCTTCTGCAGAGAGAGGCCTCCTGTGATGGTTGCTGAGCTCCAGGTCTGGTATAAACATTTTTACATTATTCTACATATAATGTAAAAAAGATTCTGGTCTGCTCTGATTTCTGTGATGATGAAAGAACCTGCATGTCAGATCTTCAAAGTGCTGCTATCTGCTTTCCTCCACCTGTGATGGGTTCCTCCCAGAGGGCTGCCTTTGGAGAAGGGCCCTTTAAATGGCTCTTTTTTATTTTCTTCCAAGGTCCAGATTTAGAAAAAGTAAAAAGAAATTCTTGAATATCTTGTGGGTTTAAAGTTTCATTTAAAATAAATGACCACTTGCCCTTTTGTGTAACTGGTGAGCTTGAGGTCTCTTGTATGACTTAGGTAGATATTAACTGATCATAACAAGGAATGTGGCACAGGAATCCTGGTTCCTTTAATCGTCACATTAAAAATCCCCAAGCTCCAAAGCAGTCTGTCTAGCAGTGCTAATGGGAAAGCAGGATACATTTTCATGCTCATTTTCACAAAAAGTTCCTGTACAAATTTCCAAATCTGGACTTTCCAAGCAAATATAATTATTTGTATCTCGAGGCAAAAAACAAGCAGATTGGTGACCTTTCAGTGCTGTTGGGAACATAGTTCCTAATGTTAATCTTATATGATATCAGCAACACTACGGGGGCTGGCAGTACCTGGTACCTGCCACATACTGTGGGTGAGCCCAGGAGCACTTCAGAGACCAGTGAGGGTTTCCTGTACAGCTGTAGGAGTTTTGACTCAGGGCACTAAGGAAAAAAATGTGCTTTATGAGCTAAGCCCATCCACAGAGCTTGTTTCCCAGGCTGCCTCATTTATTCAATAACTGGAGACAGTTTGGGATTCAATTTCATCTTCCAAGCCCTGTCTGCTGAAGTTGCTCACCAGCACTGTCATTTATCAAGGGTGCTGCATGTTCTGCTCATTTTGGTTGCTGCTTCTCTGGAAACCACTGACGGAGGGTGAGAGCATAAAGGGGGGGGTGTGGAAAGAAAAAAATGAAGAAAAAAAATAATCCCCAAAAGCCGACCCCTAACCCAGAGTCCTGTCAAAAATGAGTTCTTTCCTAATGAAATACTGAGGGAGGAGTAAATTTACAACTTCTTTAGGGAGAACAAGAAGCCTTTTTATGATTGTCTGTGCTGGACCAGCTCTCTCTGTTTCTGTTGGGTTTTTTTTTTATTTTGGATGCATCTCCAAACAATCACTTAAGATAAACAACATGAGCAGGAAAGCCTAGCCAAGTGGCTGAAATTACTGAACCTTTGAAGACTAAACACATGTAGGATCAATCTCCCCTGTAGCTGTAGCCTTTCCTACTGTAACTGGATCACTTCTTGCTGCTACAGTACATTTTTCTGGAAATCCCACACAGCCTCCCTGAAGGACTGGTAATCCCTTACCTGCAGCAAACTGTAATGTGTTTTTCCTCAACCTAACTTTTAAGCCTTCCTTGTTGGGCCACATTTCTTTCTCTTACCAGTTTAGGAAAGGGTAGGGATTAGCCTAATAACTCATGGGGTCATCCAGAAGTTGTTAAAGCTACTGATGTCCTTTAAAGCCTGATTTTCTGAAGCAGCCACAGGTTGTTCATGGCTGGTAGCTGGCTCTGCTGTTACTGCTAGTCACTTTTGTAATTGCAGAAGGAATCTTCCTGGAGTGACCTTCATCTGCAGTTGCTCAGATAGTTTTCAAATTCAGACTCTTTTTAGTCAGGTCACATATGTATGTTTGTCAGCACCTGTGCACCTGGTTTGGGAAGTGTTGCTGCTGTGATGTGTGAATAGAGTAATGGCTTGGGAAGAGCTGAGCAGGGGATTTATGTCCAGCATTGGCTTTGTACAGAGGATTTGCTGCCACACTCTGCAGTGGCTCCTGTGCTACTGTGCAGTGATGCTCATCAATCAGCATGTCACTAATGACTGAAACCGAGCTGAACTGGATGTTGCTACCACGTGGTGAGGAGGTCTAGCAGGGAAAGCAGGCATGGGAGGCAGAAGCAGCTTCAAATCCCTCTGCTCTGGTCATGGGGTGCTTAGGTGAAGGGTGTCACCAGTATGCAAACAATTGTGATGGCAACTTCAGTCAGCAAAGTCCTTGGGTGCCTATCACCAGGAATGCTGTGATACCACTGTTTCTATCTCAGTTTGCTTTTCTGAGAGAATCAGAGGTGCAGCAAAGCTCCACAGTGGTAAGGCACAGTAAATAGTAAAAAGTATATTTATCTGTTAGGTGAGCCTACATGTATTTGTCCATCCTAATTCTGCAATTGGTGAGGCATCCCTGTTGTGTTAGGAGCTGTTGGACCACATATGTGTTTGTTTGTGCTATTGGCCATCCACAAACCTTGTTCTATTCAGTTCAACTGCAGTTTTCTTACTCTTGGCACTATTCAGCATTACTGTGCCTGAGACTGGCTTTCTGGAGCAACTGGAAGATCTCAGCCAGCTGTGTCTGTATATTCTGCTCAGAGAGGTGCTGGTCTGAGCTTTCTCCCTGCAGTTGCTCTCCCTTGGCTGGGGAGACACTGTCGTCATTCACTGAGTGCAGCCTCTGCCTCTCCAGGCACTGTTCTTCCTCCAGTAACTTGTATCTGGTGTTTTCACATTTCTTCCCTGAGCAACTTCAGCTCTCAGCCTTACAGCAAGTTTTTTTGCTGGATGCTAAGTCCTGAGTGTCTCCCTCTCCATCTGAATTGCTGTAGAACATACATATAAATTTTGAGATTGGGTCACTTTTTGCATAGTTAGAGGTCGGCTCCAGGCATCATCTGCTGTCTAGAAAACACTGTCTACACAGATCAAAGGAAGCATTGCAATGCTAAGACTTGGCCACAGTCCCAATCCCTTATGGTCTTCAAGCCCATCCTCCTGGAGCAGCTGCTTGTGGAGCTTCCATCAGGTGCCTACAATGAGGATTTGACATGATGCCACTTGGCACTCAGCCCCAGCATTATAGGCTAGAGAAAGCAGCAGAGGCTTATTCCTGCTAGAGCAGATACTTTCCAGGTACTCTTTCCTTGATCCCTCTGTCTGTCTTCTTTATCCCAAAGAGCAGGAAAATCATGATAGAATTAAAATGGGATTTGCTTGCTGCAAAATCCTTAGCAGCTGTCTCCTCAAAGGCTGCCTGTTTTAGCAACCCTCCTATGAGGATCCAAGAGGTCAGTGGTGAGGTACAATGGGGGCTTTTTTTGACAAGGACTCATTATATCCCTCTCTTTGTTTTCTTTATGCTGGCAACTTCCATGCTCTGATTTCTGTAAAAGAATCCTAGGTTAACTAAGAACCATGTCAAGCACTTCTGTTCTTTGTAACTTTGCAATAAAGAATGAAAATTCCTTATCAGTTATCCTTATATTGGAAGCTAAGGGTAGTAGATGGAGTATTAAGACATAGGGATCATGCTGGTCACATTGGGTCAGATCAAATATCTGTCAGGCCCTACTTCTTGTCTCTGGTAATGGTTGGGAGCTGATGCCCATGGAAAAGTGTGAGTAAAAAGATAAGGGCATAGTAATAGTTATGACTACTCTGCCAGCCTGCATCCGGCAAGCTATGCCTCAGTCTTTGGCTGTGAGCTGATTTCTTTCCGTTTTGTAGCCCTCAATGGATTTTTCTGTGGCTTGATCCAGCCCTTTTTGAATCTGTAAAAGATTTGGTCAAGTGCAACATCCTTGGCGTGATATTACAGAGCAACATCCATGACAAGCTGTTACACGGCCTCACTACATGCTGGATGAAAGAGCAGTTTTCTGCCAGACTGAGCTTGGTAAAGGCTTTTTGTTTCTCTGTATATGAAAAGGAGATTACGTGTTCCTGTTTCACAGGGAATTGAGAGGATAGTATTTATATGTTGTTCAGATGCTAGGACTCTGAGATTCAAAGAAATAAAGATAATCAATTAAGCAATTTGTTCTTAATCGGATTCCTTTCTGTCTCCCAAGGGACCAAGCCATAAACCCATGCTGCCTTTCTTTTAATTCTTTGTAATCAAGTTTCCTTTATCATAAAGAGAACACAAAAGCACAGGCAGATCTCTGCTGTCTTTATTGTACGTACTATTTGTGCCAGACTACCCCTTCATATGGGTTTTCCAGTGTTTGAGATACATGATGCTGCTGTGCCTTTCATGGGGTATCATTAACCAAAACTGCAGTGGAATGCTAAATGTCAGCTGGGTGAGCGGGGTGCCTGGCAGCTGCTAACAAACCCAGCAGACAGTACTTCAGTGGAGGTCATCTTCCAGTAATGTGAGCTTTGAGCTCTGCGTCAAAGAGCCTGAGACTCTTGCATGGGAGGCACAGGCCACCTGAGAGTTCCCAGGCTCAGCAATACATGGTCCTCATCACATTCAAACATGAGACTCCTCCATAATAGTTGAAAAAAAAAAACACGTCTGGTGTTTCACTGACTAAAGAGTCTGGATGTCTCTCCTTCCTGCGGCTGGCTCAGACTATAATGCTTATCTCTAGAAAGAAGAAAAGAGGAGGAGAGAAATAAATGCCACCTTGGTGTCAAGTCTGTCCCAGTTGATGGAGCGTTCTTCAGGGTGGGTGACTCAGTGAAGTGGTTTCAGAATGACTGTGTTCCTGTATTTCAGTGGGTTTTTAATTAGTTCCAAAGAAAAGAACTATAAGTATTCATACTAGGAAGCATGAAGCTGTTGCCCTGTCTGCTCTGTTCATGCACAGCAGAAGGTCTGAAAGGGCTGATTTATCCATGCCTTCCATTTTCTCTAAAAATGAGAAGACATTCCAGCAGCTTTTCATTTGTAACTTTATGGCACTGTGTTTGTGGCAGAAATTACATGATCTAATTGATTTGTAGTTGATCAGTGACTATAAATCCCTATCCTCTGATGCATCACGTTACGGGAAGGTGTTTGCTCCTTAGTGGAAATGGGTGGCTGATCATAACAGTTTCCAAACAGAAGGGAATGCCTTTAGGCTGTGAAATCCAAAATAGAGAACTCTGATATTATAGCTGATGAGCCTGTTCTGGTCAGGCTGGGAGCTGCACCAATGGGAGACATGAGTATCAGTACATGTAATTGTTATTTGAAGCCCTTGTTATTGTTTCAGCTTTGATCACTTGAACAACTAACAATTCATTTAGAATTAGAGGTAGCCTCTGCTTCTTCCCAGATCTGTCATTGGAAAATATTGGAAGAAGCAAATTACTCTCCCAACCAACCTCAAACTCATTCCTTTCTGGAAAAAAGAAGCAGGGAAAATGAATATATATGCACTGGTGCACCAGTGATCATTAGTTTTGGATCCAGCCACACAGATGGGTTTGGTTGCTTCGTGTTCATCCCCTGTTACCAGTTATATCTTGTGAATTTCCACATGAAGCCCAGTTATCATCATCTGCACACAAAGCCCCATAACCCTTAGTTATTAGTTCCCTCTTCCCACTGACCTGGCTCTCCATAAATCTTAGGCCTGGAATTTTTCTTCCTTTCTTCTCCCTCTGCTCCCACTTCTTTCCCTCTTTTTCTCTTTTAAATTAAACACATTCCAGAGAGAGGCCAGGAGCTGTCAGGAAGCTCTGCATTGATGGGGCTTCCTTTGGGATCTGCAGGCTGATGAGATGCCTGCCTGTGCTTCTGCAATAATGAGTAAGGGGAGAGATCAGCCTGCAGTTCCTGGCACTCTCCATTCTGCTCCAGAACTGCTTTTGCCTGCCTAGTTCTCTAGCAGAAAGGCAGTAAATAGTTGAGGGTCCATGTAGACAACAGTCAAGAACAGGGTTGATGGAGATCTAAAGCACTAATATATGAGTAGATTTCAGAGGAAGCTACACAACACTGTCAGGGCTCTGCCTGGGCTCTGATCAGACAACTTGCCTGTACTGTGCTTGCTGCTGCCGTGGCATCTCTCCAGATAGGCACTACATTGAATTATTTTCTGTTTCACACAAAGCTAAAGGGATGAAATACCTGAAGCTGTGCAAAGCTGAGGCTTTAGCTGTGCTGAGGACAGCAGAACCCTTTTTTCTGTTGCCTTATGCCCATCATCTAGCCCCACGTGGGGCTCACCTTGATCACCATCGTGTGGTACCAGTGTCTGAAGTTTAACTTTTCATCCTTTATAACCTGAGGACCATTTCTTCAGAACCAGTGCTTATTCAGGCTTTCTTCATCCTGTGAAGATGCAGTTGGTCTGGCTTGTGATTCTTGCTTATTTTCAAAGTCATCCTCTTTATTCAGGCATTTACCTCAGATTTTAAAATCTGCATTTTTTTTTCTCACCCTAAGCTGTGGATTCTTTCTTACTGAATCGTTTTGTTCCATACCAACATTTAATATTTGCTCATTGCCATGTTGATCATTATTCTATTTGTATAAGTTTCAGTTTTGCATTAGATTTAGTTCTATTTTATCCATTCCTAAATCCCAAAGCAGAACCTGAATTGAGGGAGCTCCATGGAGCCTAATTCAGTACATCCTTTCACTTTGACAGGGAAATTTTGATAGCTGAGGTTCTGTGATCAGTTTGCCAATGTCCCCTTAACAAACTTGTGCAGACTCTGCATCTTTAGTTGCCTTAGGGAGATGTCACAAGAAACAGGACTAAAGTCATACAAAAATCAAGATATGTGCAAGCTGCTATTTTGACTCTCTCCTCAAGGGGCCTGGTATTTCATCACAGAAGGAAATTAGATTAGTTTGGCATGATTTGTTCTTGACGGATGTATGTTGGCTGTTAAATGATTTGATTGTTATCTTCCAGGTGCTTATAAATAGTCTGATTATCTACTGCTGCGTTTTTCTGGGTATTGATTAAAGAAATGGCTGGCTTCTGTTTTTCCCTTGTAAAGATAAGTATCACACTTCCTCTCTGCCCAGACTCCTGGTCTTGGGTTGTCCTTCAAAAATTCTTGAATATGTGCACCAGTGGCTCAGCAGAAGATTCCCTACGTCCTCTCAAGATTCTGTGGGTCAGGTAATCAGAATCATGGAAATCACCTCAATAACCGAAAAATTAACAACATTTAGTTCGTTGGATCTTATGTTTGTGAGTGACACATCATAAAGCCTCTCTGAAATCAGGGAAACCTTTTCATTTCTTGACTTGTAGCACTACCTTGACCATCCCCAGAAACTCAGCCTTCCAGCTGGGTGAGTCTGTACCAATGTGGATTTTTCCTTCCTCCAGAAGAGAGTAAAAAAAAACCTGGGACACTGGAAAAAGGATCTTAAGGGCACCATTTGAAGTCAACCTAAGTATGGCAGGTGGAAGCCCCACAGTTCTAGGAACTGGAGGCCCAGCTAAGAAATAATGTAGTGAATTAGTGGATAGCCTACCTATTAATTTTGCACTTTGTGTTTGGGTTTACTGGACTCTTTTTACTGTAGCACTTTAACACAATAAGTGGTGTAAAACATTCTAACTTTCTCAAAGAAGTCCAAATACTTTTAACAGATGACTTGATCTTTCGTGCCAATGAGCATTTCCTTCATTCTCTGTGCAATTTCCCTTTGAAAGAATGCCCAGTCCTGCATGATAATAGCTGAAGGCACCAAGTAATTTGATCAAAATTTTCAGACATCTTGAAGGATCTAAATTTTGTCCCACTAGGAAGAACCACTTTTCACCTTTTCTTCATGTCTGCCTCTTAAAAATCCTTAAGGAAGAAGAAAAAAGCCCCAACCCTTAATTTATATTTAGAAGCTGACTTTTCTCTTTGAATCTCTTTTGTGGCTCAGCCAAACTTGGAGCCCAGGCTGACAGCTGCGAGTTTGTACCATTGATTTCCATGTAAATGTTCCTCAGATAATTACCTGAGGGACCACATTTCAAACCGCAACGTGTGGCCCGCAGCCAAGGCGATAGAGATCTGGCATTCAGTGGGAAGAAGGGTCAGTGCAAATCAAACATGAGCCCCATTCCCACATGAAAAGGAAATAAAACCTCCACGTGCAGGCATGTGGAGAAGCTTCTCGTTAGTCCCTTAACCAAACATAACCAAGAAGGAAAAATAAAGCTGGCAAGAAAATGCAACTATGTTTAGCCATTTGGTGCCCGGCAGGTCTCCAACGCTTCCACATTGCATTTTTTCATTAATGCTGTGTGGGAAACCTTAGCTGCCTGTTCCTTTTAAGAGCTGAAAATCTTTTATATGTTGGGGGCATGAATAAAAAGTTGGTAGCAAAGAGCATAAAAAGCAAAGATTAGCATATGTCATGTGTGGCTGTGAGCTCCTTGGGTGGAAATCTGCAAGCTGGAGTTTTGCTGCATTCCCCACAGTCAATGCAAAAACTAGATTTCTCCAGAAGGTAGGAGCTAGCTTGGAGGTCTGTCACAGAGTGACAAGAGTCACCTGCTCTTTACCTTGAGTGTGAAGAAAGATCCGGGTGACCAGCTTGGACTTAAATGTCCAGGTCAAACCCACACTTGAGAGGTAGGCATGGACAGCACTGCTTGGGAGGGGCTACATCTATCTGGGGCAATGAGGTGTCAGCCTGTGCCATCGTGCTGAGCTGGTAAAATCAAAACTGTCAGGAAGGGCCCTGAAAGCCCTGCAGTGCTGGGCCTGTTCTCTTTGCCCAGAACATAAATCACATCATCTGGTTTCGGTGCTATCAACACAAGCAAAGGGATGAACTCAGATTTCACAGCCAAATTGTTTTGGTAGCTTCTTCAACAAGTGACTTCTATGGTCTCAGTGTCACTCTGTCAAGAAATTGTTGAATTTCGGTATGTGTGGAATGGCTCTTCACTAAAACAGGGACCTACATGTGTGGTTGTAGAGGTGTGCCTGTGTTCAAGGGGCTGCAGGAGACAAAAAGCTGAAGGAGCATGTAATTACCTGGCCTAGCTGTCAACTTTACTCACCTCCCGCTATCACTTGTTCCACCCAGGGACATCACAGCCCCCAAACTTGGTGAGATGTCCTGTGAGTCAGCTGTGAATCTGCTCAGGGAGTGGAAGGCAGGAATTCTTCCCATATAAAAATTCTCAGCAGTGTAAACTAAATGGCTATATTTAGGCATTTAAACCACAACTAACTGCGTGCCCCCAGTGTAACAGAGCAAAAAGGAGTGTGAGGAAGTAGCAAAGTATTTGTCCCACATAAAGACTAAATATCCATTATCAGCAATCTCTTTGGCCTGCTTCCTCTGTCGTTTCTTTCCCTCTGGAGATTTGGCAATTGGATTGATTTGCTGCCTGACTCACTGTCTTAGATTGAGATACTGAGAATTGCTGACAGTATTAATAAAATTAGTGTTAGGGAGGATGTTTGAACATTTGACTTTGACATTTTTAAGGGAGAGAGCTGACATTTAGTCTAAATTAAAAAGTTACTGAATTGCCTTTTCTTTTCCCCTGACCAAAGTTGTGATGGTTTTGATGTGAAAACTTAGTTCAGAATTAAGAATTTTGGTTTGCAAGTTTTGGTCTTTCTTTGCTGAGAACCTCTGGTTAGTTAAGAAAGCAGTAGGTATTTCACAAAGTTCTTGGAAGAAATATTTTCACAGAACTGTAAGAAAAATGTAATTCAAATGTAGCAGTATTGTTTTATGATAGTGATGGTTGTTGGTTTTTTTCTGCTGTAGGTGACATAGAGGTCAAACTGAAATAATGCTCTTAATGTCAAAATCTAAGGACAGGCAAATATGTAGTTCTTATTTCTCAAGAATGGTTTGCATCATTACTATTAAATGTAGTTGCCTGTTCTTTAGGTTATGTGATTAACTTTTACTCCCTGTGGGGAATGACTGAATTCGGGAGACATTTGTTTCATGTCATTACTGCTCTTTGTCTTTACATCCTGCATTCTGTTTTCATGTGGTATGGTTTATCCCCAGGTAAAAGCAGCTGACTTTGGTTTTGCTCTGGTCTGCAGGAGGATAGCTTTTCAATAGTCATAACTGATTTCAGTAGCCTTTCAAGATCTTTGCCTAACAAGTGTAGGTGCCTGATGTGGCTGTAAGCTGCCTTTAATGTTCTCTGTCTCTAAGTCTTGCAGTGCGGGTCAGTGTCAACAGAACATGGGAGAGCATTTGAAAGACCTTCCAGGCATTAACAGTTCTTTCAGAGTTGCATCTTTTCAAAGGACAGGGCAAACTACTGCAGTTTACCAGCAAGTGCAGTGCACAAGTCACCTCCCTGTGACCTTGCCAGGCTGTTCACTTGATTGGTGGGCATATAAGCCTTTGGGGTTGGAACTGGCATTTCCTTTGTGCATGTGTTGTTTTGAGACCATATATGCAGGCTATGCTTTGTTACTAGGAGAGCTAGTTAGTCTTCAGTGGATTTTTTAGGTAGGGAATCACTAGTTGTGCTCAAACAGAAAGCCTGCCCTGGCCCCAGCTGTTCATGTATGTGGTTGAACTCCTGCTACCTTTAAAGAAGGGTGAGTGAACATTTCCTGCTCCCCTGTGGACAGTGTTGCTTGTTCTCTCCGACAAAAGGTTGCTATTCTAATATTCGTTTTTTCCCTTTCTCTTTCCCTGATTGCAAAAAGTATAAATTATTTTAGTGCAGAATTTTTGGAAGATTTTTTTCCCCCCCCTCCCCCATTTCCTGAAGGGCTTGCATACGGAGTGAGACACTCATAAGCTTTTCTGAGATAAGAATTTAATTTATTTACGCTTCATGGCTACATTCTGGTTTGGAAATTTGCTGTTCCAACTTTAACAGGTCACTGCGTGGAAGGGAGCAGCTGGATTTTCCTCCAGAGCAGCCGTCAGCTGTTGGAAATCTCTTGATACTTCCCTGGCATCTCCAGATTCAGCATTAACTTCTCCTTCCTGTAACAGGAATTACACTACGTGCTGTAGACTCTTCAGCTAGCAAAAGGAGTAAAGCATAGGATAGGAGTACAGCATCAACTGCAGTTTCTGGTGGGGCTGGCAGAGACCACACCACCATTGCTCTGACTCGTTTCCACCTTCATAAAGACAAAGTATAGGTGAAAACCACTCTCCAACTCCAGCACGTCACAATGTTTCTGAGGTAACTTCAGTGGCTCAACCAAGTAGGCAACGAGTTAAAAATCAAGAAATACAAACTCTTCTGCATGCTATTACATTGCTTTTCCTTCTCACCTCTTCCCTTCTTAAAAAGAGTTTCCTCCATTACATAGCCTGATGTTCCAGTCAGATAGCTGAGGTATGAAGGCAGCAGCCCCATTTCTCATCTCACATGACTATAAGACAGCATCATTCTCTTGGCTTTGATGAAGTTAGTTCTGATTTACACAATGAGAATGACCCGTCTGCTAAATCTGTATGATTACATATGTAGGGTGTGTAATACAGCAAAGTTGCTTTGCTATGAGATGAGTGTTTCAATGTGGCTTGGCTGTCTTTAGAATGGAATGGTTAAAAGTGGTATTGCATTAAGTAGATCTTAATCAACATAAGTCATGAGAGAGAGAGAGAGAAATCCAAGCAACCTGCCCCTTTGGTCTGGAGGTTTTACTGACAAGTAAGTCAGAGTGGCATCACTGGTGACTCTTTTGAGAAGTTGAGATGTTGGTTGCCTCTCTCCTAGACTCAGTGGTGCTCACCAAGATTTGTCCTTCAATACTAGCTAAAAAAAACCCCACAAGTTATCTGCTTGATCTTTCACATTCTTTTTATCAGAGCCCCATCAGAGTGTTTCTTGCTATGAACCTTGCACTGTGATTTGTTGGTCTTGAATGTCTCAAAAGGCTGTGGACAAAGCTGTGATACAGACACTGCAAAATGCAGGAGGGTCCCCAGGTGAACAGTGCTGTAGGTTACTGTCACCTTACAGTTTTTAAACTTTGCAGGGATTTGACTGATGGATATTTTGCATATAGTCACAACCAGTAAAATTTATTTTATATAACTAAAACTTGTTACAGGAAGAAAATAAAGTGAGAAGGGGAAAGAAAAGGGAAAAAAACCTTATACAGTTACTAGTGCTGGTTAGCAGAACGTGCAATTTATAACCTGTGAAAAGCACAGAGGAATAACTGCAAGTCAGGAGGGAAGAGTTCCTGGCCATGACATCATTAATTCAGTTAATAAAAAAACTTTGTGTTTATATGCTCAAAATGGGAGACTTGTCTGTTGTGCTGATGGTAAAAGGGGGTGGATCCTGCCTTGGTGTAAATTGGTGTGGTTCCACCTTGGATGTGTCAAAATATTCACTGGCCTTTTTTGTGGTTCTGTCCAGCCTGGGATAGCCTCAGTTCGGGGGGGCAAGTGGGACCTTTTCCTTTTGGCCTTTCAGGTGAAGGTACGAGAGAAGATACAATAGTTGTTGGTAGCCATGTAGGTTGCAATAGCTTGAAGAAATTCAAGAGATTAAGTTTCCAGATAGGTTTGATGCATTGTTGACTTTTCAGGCACTTTGTCTCTTTCCTATATTCTGAACTCTGAACTGTTCATTAAAAGGGAAGAAAGAAAAAGCAGTTTCCTCTAGTTAAGGCACTTAATCATATTTCTAAGATCCACAGATGCAACCCCCTGAATGGCCTGTTGAATTTGAGACTCTTAACTCTCCCCAGAGGATATTAAGGAATCATCGTTCACATGTCTAGCTTCTGTAATGATGAATGGGATTATTAGAAGGAATTCCCTTGTGCATCAGTGAATCTGAAATCACGTGGTTCCTTTGCCTGTGCATTTAGACTCCAAATCACAAAATAAAACAGCTGGACCAGTAAAGGCAAGGCCAAGTTATCTGGGGGATGAGCATGTTACATTTTGCTAGCAAAGTGGTCATAGGTTGGGCAGCATTTTGTGGTTTGTCTGAATCTGAAGTCTTCTGATTTAGGTGGGGGAAGGTCATAATAAAAAATGTTCTAAATAATGATTGTTTTTAAAGTTTGTGTCGATGTTCTCATATGATGTGTGACTTTGTGGTGCAACTTCCCTTTTGAAATTTTTCACAGTGTGCTCAGAACACCCCATGTCCTTGCCAATGCTAAATGTAATCGCTTGTTAATTGAAAAATGATGAGGGAAACTGGTAGCCCTCTATAGAATGAAATATTCCATGGACATCTGGTGTTAGATGCATGATTCCAAGGGGTGTGAAATAAGAAAGCAATTGTCTTTGTCCCCAGGGAACTGTAACCTTGTCAGTAATATGTTTTGCTCAGGGAATGTAGCAGGGAAGGGTGCCTTTGCTTGTGAAAAGTCTGGACGGTGTTAGTGTTGAGGTGGAGGATCCTCCTGCTTACACTGTGAGGGAGCCAGAGTTGAGGACACGTTGTCTGATGCAAAGGCTGATGAAAATGGAGCAATCTGTCCCACCCAACAGAACAGAAGGTGGCTGGGCAGATATTTCAGCCACTGGCTAACCAAAACATCAACCAAGCTGCAGAGATTAAAAGGATGTAATTTATCCTCCTGTAAGCAGAATGAGAATTCCATATGCATTCCCATCCCATGATTTTGAGTTAATCTTCCACTGGCTTGTGATTTCTGAGGAGCTATAGATTGAATCCAGGCACACTAGCCAGCTAAGTCTAATTTCCCAGTTGAGGGCATTTTTTGTTTGTTTTTTAAAATTCTTTTTTTCCTTTTAAATTTCTTCAATACCAAAGGTCAAATGGATTATCTGTCGCTAATTTAAAATACTGCTACTAATAATAACAACCTAACACGTGTGCTATTTGCCAAAAGCTGAGAATCAGCAGTGATGAAAGATGAAACTGCCCCACGTTTCTTGGCAAAAGTGATGTAGGCAAATATTTCAAAAGTAATTTCAATTTTGAAATTTGCTTCCTTGGAGATTGTGCTGGGGTAACATTTGCCTTCTAGATGTTATCAGAGAAGCACTGGAATTTCATTGTAACTGAAATTAAAGAATTTTAGGATGTAGAGTGTGGCTGTTAAAGATATCCCCTGTCCTACTGTTCTCATTAGCCTTGTGAGCCTTGCAGGCATTTGCCGGTCAGTCCAGTTCTAGCATTTCTCAGTCAACATGTTACGCTGCAAGCTCAACATTATTTGTTTGCCCCCGTTCACTGATAACACGCTTGACTCTTGTCCTGTTTCTCATCTGTTGGCCCTTAAATAAGCTTTTGTGGTTTAAAATTAAAAAAAAAAAAAGGCAAGCATAAACCCAACATTGCTTGCGTACTAATTGACCTTGCAAGTTAAATAGTGCTCTGTTAAATAACAGTGACACTTCAGTAGCACCCAGAGACTGCTCAGACCAGGGCCTTGAACAAACTCACAGATCCAGCAGGGCCTGCCAGATGGCAGCTTCTGCAGCCCTGAACATTCCCTTGTTTGCCTGGGAATACTGGAGACCCTGAAGAAATGCTGCATTGATAGGTTTGGCAAAACCTGTCTGACGTAAGCAACAGTTACTAACAGCTGAAAACTTCCCTCTCCTAGGCTTATTTCTTCTCTCCATAGCAGTGCTACCCAACTGGTGTTTTCTGAGATCAGCTGAGTATCTGCTTTGGGGTCTGTTTATTTTGACTACACTTCACTGGGCAAGCCTCCTACCAAAAGTGCTTGCCCTGGCACTGTGTGTCTATCACTGGCAGCATGGGAGCTGCTGTTCCAAAAGTCTGGAAGAGCAGGCTACAATGAGGCATCTGGGATGTGATCAGAGCTCGTGTTGCTGTTTCAGGCTTTGATTGTCCTGGTCTGTTTGGGACTGGAGAGGACTTCCTTGTTTGAAGGCAGTGCTGTGTTTTGGAGAGCTTTCTTAGCAGAAGGTTGTACATTGCTTGATTGCTTCTCCAGGTTCTGTGCAGTGCATTTCTGTTTCATGCTGAAACCAGCTTGTAAAGTCTTCAAGCCTGCTGAAGCTCAAGGGTAGCAATGTAGAAAAAAAAGTCTTATTCTAAATTTTCTGTGCATCTTTTGATGCTGTCCTAATTTTCATTTTGCATAATACAGCTGCAGAGAATAAAACTCTTGATGCTTTTGGTTATTAGATGAGTTCAACAATTCCAGCTTGATCCTCTTTTTGCAGTCTTGAATTCTGACCTGTAGCTTAACTGGGTGAGCAGGGAGCCTGTAACCCAAGCACTTGTAGGAAATGTAGTTGTGCTTTTTCACATGCAGCTATCTTGGAGCTCACTGCCACTCTGGGAGCAGCATCATGAGAGCAGCTGGATGTCTCTCCTTGGGTATCTTGTACCTTACAGAGTGGGAAGAGAAATCTCTCTTCATTGGCAAAAAAGAGCTCCTGTGAAAGCTTTAACTTGGAGAATGGCCTTTTGTAAGAGGCCATGAAAGGAGATGGCTGCAAGTTGACCTGATCTCTTAGAAGTCATGAACTGGCTGCCCTGATCAGCAAATCAGAACTGGAGTGCCTGTTTCTCTGAGCAGATGAAAATACCTCAGGGCATGGTCAGATTTCTAAGAAGTTTCAGCACCTATTTACTGTGCTTATCTCCCTTATCTCCCTCCAGCAATCAGAGGTCATGTGGAACACCTTTTTTCATGGAGTCAAGCTGCAGATTGAAAAAACCACCGCAATAGATTGCGAGCAGGTTTCTGGTTTGACTTTTCAATTTTTATCACTGAAGACAAATTTTATTAGTAAAATCTTGGGCAACTCAGCCATGGATTTTTAGGCTCTGACTGGGTGCCTGGAGCAGCATTTCTTTGAACTGTCTTTTAGAGGAACTGCAGCTGTATAAATGGATGAAGACTGTGGAAAGAAACTATAAATATGGCTTTATTAAGGTGGGTTTTTAAATCAAAGTGACTTTTTGAAATATTTTAATGAACCTCCAAACCTATTTTCGAGTCCTTTCCAACAGCTATGTTTCTTTTCAGCAGTGGTGGGGAGGGAGATGTTATCACAGGAATTGTGGCCATTGCATACATGGCAGTGGATGGGGCAGTGTCTTTTCCATGACACTCTTCAACCTTGAATAGACAGACAACTTAAAATGACATGGGGCTAGAATGCCTCTTCTGCTACTGATTTTCGTGGTGCAAAATGTAACTAGGGTTTAGGGGGCTAGACAGATGCTACTGGGATGGTGCTGGAAATTGAGGAGTGAGGAACTTTTGGGTGTCTGGAGTTGTTTCCTGTTGCCCTTCAGCTTTTTTCAGTGGGCAGTGGTAAAGATTGTGCCTTACCAGGAATGTGACAAACTCACTCAATGTATTTTTTCTTGCTAGAAGTTAATTGAAATCAATGATTTAGTGCATAAAAAATGTGCTAGCATAGCTTGGTGATGGTTCTCATGTTCTCATCACAGATGGTTTAGACTCTCTTTGCTTAAGTATGTGTGGCAGGTATCTGAAGTCCACAAGCCAAATGGTACTTTGAGTTGGCTGTCCTGGGAATTAAATGTGGGTTCAGTAAGCACCACTGAACTCTTATTTCCTTAGCAGCTGGGAGATGATGAAACTGTAGAGGAAGCTGGGGCTTTACATCAGAAAAGACATGTCCATTCCAGCTTAAACACAGCTCCTCCTCTCCACGTCTCAATGACTCCAAATTTGGCCTCAGTGAAAACCAAAGAGACTTAAGACTGAAACAGGGCAGCTGAGAGAGTGGAGCAAGCAACAGGTGGGTGATATGGGTTGGCATTGGAAATTCAGGGCTGAACCACTGGCACTTCTGTCTTGTTCTCTGCTGTAAGGGCACTGCTTTGAGGACAACACTGGACAAGGTTCTTCACTGAAGCCCAAGGCTGTACTTAGAGGAAATTATTCAGGAAGCTTCTCAGTAGTAGTCCAAAGAGATTAAAAATAGCTGTGATAGAAGCAGTTTTCCTCTTGGCACAGACACAAGGGTATGCACACATGTACACACATCTGTGTCAATGAATCTGTAGAAGAAAAGGCACTGGAGTCCATCACCCAGAGGTGGTCTGAGCTGGGATTTCCATTCAGCTAAGCCTGACATGAAGAGGCTTTGTAGCAACCACAGTGTTCTTTCCAGGAGGCAGAGCTGCTCCAGATACACTGCACCATCATGGTAAAATGCCTTTGTTTTTGGCACAAAGGTAACTACCCCTTTTTTTTAATTCAAGTGTCACATTTTACCCACTTGCAGTTTCCTGCTTGTGTGTTTTGGCTTTTGACCAGGACCTCGGGCTATGTGTGCTCATCTGGTTTTGATAAAACATTGAACTTAGACAATACATCTTCTTGGACATTTCTTCCTGTTAGATTCAAGTGTGATACAAAGCAACCAGTACTTGATCAGTAGCAGACACTGTTTCTATCAAGCATTGTTGAATGTTCATCAGCCATGAAAGGCTTGTAGAGAAAACTTGCCACAGGGCAGACCAGTACAGGTAGGTCCTTCCTCTTCTGAGCCCTTTTTGTAGCCCCTTTAGCTAAGCCCTAGGCTGTGAAGTATGGTCCCCTTTTGAAGTCCATATCCATGTGCTAGGTTAAAACATCTAAGTTATCTGAGTGGTGTTTATATTGCTTCTTTTACAGTCTTGTTAGTTTACTAAGAGAGAGAAATTGGTGGTGAGATATTGAGCAGTGGCAGATGAGTGGGAGTAGCGACCTCATTAAAACCCATCATCTCCTTGGGTAGCATTTAATGAACATGAGAAATTGCAATGCACTAATAGATTGGAAAAAAAGTTGAGCAAAAACAGCATTTCTCATGGTATGCCCAAGGAGCATGTGTGGCCTCTGTGACTACAGTGAGTCTTTCAGTCTTCATAATACACTTCATATCCCTGCTACATGCAAGAAAAGGATGTGCCATGTCCACATTTAGTAGACAATGATCTAAAACACAAAGAAAGGTATTTATCTCATGAAGTTCATCCATCTGCCTGCCTACCTGTGCATCTAGTGCTCATTTACACCAATCATCCAGACTCCCCCTTGGAGGAGGACGAAATGGTGTAAGAAGAAGGAGAAACAGGGGTATTTCCAGAGGGCTGAGCATCCCAGCCTGGTCTTCATGCCTGGCTTGGACTGTGGTGTATTTCTGCTGTCACCACATGATGCAGCACTGTCTTAGCCATGCTGAGTGAGCTTGGGATGGCTGCTGTGTCTGTGTGACACCATCCCACGGAGAGAAATGGCCTTAAATCCATGTACTAGTGAAGTTCTGCCTGCTGATGTGGGCACAACCAGCTGCTGGGGGGGTTACCTGCTTCTTACCTCCAGACAACAGCCTGCCCACAGCTCTATTGGCAGTGTTGTCACATTGCCCAACTTGCAGCACTCTTTCAGCAGGAGTGGTTTGTGTATGGGAGCATGGGAGTGAAACGGGTGCTGGGTGAAGCTCCATGGCAGCTCTCCAATTTCCTTGGGTCTTGTGCTGTTGGGAAGCTTGTGTTGCACGGGAAGATAAAAGATACTCAGACTCACAGACCAGCATTGTCAGAGGTTTTAGCCTGACCTCAGGATCTGACAGACATGTTTATCCAGCGTGAGAGGCAGGGAGGCACCGTGCAGACCTCTTTGTTCTCAGCTTTTTTATCTCTTTATGTCTCATCTCCCTTCCTTCATCCGGTGGACTGAGATGAAAGTTGCGTGCACCCCTCTGCAAGCTTCCTGAGAGATCCAATTAAAATACCTCATTCTTGTAGCACATGTGAAGGTTGAGCCATTGAACCTAGTCAGCTGGAGGGTTATAATCCTGGAGCTTTTTTTCTGTCCTTCTTCTGGGATTACGGGTATTCAAAACTGAGATTGAACACTTAAACTTTTATGGGAAAGGCTGGTAGAACTTTACATGCTAAATTTTGCTCAACCTGGAATTGAGTCTTACAATCTTAAATACTACACTCCAGTAGATAAATGTGGTAGAATCCCTTTTAATTTGTATGAGTTACGCTCCCTAAAATCCTCTAGGCTATTTCAACAGATTACAAGCCAAAAAAGAGTGCTTCTTTCCTAATTTTCCAGCTGTGCAAATCCATCTTTGGATATTAAAAAGGCTGCTTTGTTATACATTCTCTGTCTCCTGTAGCTTGACCAATTTGCTCAAATTATCAAAGATCTCATTCTCAGAGTGTTGTAACTAACCAGTGTTTTTTTTTCATTCTATCTTAATCCTCAAAGGCAAGAGATAACTCTCAAAGTAAGGGCTGACTAAGGTTTTCTCAGTGACACCAAAACATGACATATCCCCATTAGATCTGTCTCCAGGTCCTGAGCTTAGAAGGCAGCTGATAATGTTAATTAATGATACACAGGATGAAGGGGGAATCCTGCTTATGCTCCCTGTATTGATTGTTCCACTGATTATAACGAGATGTTATTTTTGCTGGTACCGTCTGTATAAGGAACAAGAAATACACAACAGAGGTTCCATTTTTTTAGGAGTGTCGCTCATCTAAGCCACCCCTGATTTAAAAAATGAAGTTGCTTTTACAAAAACCATACAAAATCGTTGTCAAGGCTTGTATGAAATACTGTTGTGTCCTAATAATAACTTCTAGCTGAAAAATCTTGGCATCCTGCAGTTTAGGAAAGGATTTTAAAATTCACCTTCAGTTTTTGGGCAACAGGCAAAACATGTGGCTCTGTTTAGGAGCTATTTTTGTTAAAGCTTGACAATACAGGATGATAAAATACAACTGCATTGTTTAAACTTTCAATTTAATTTCTGGTTTGTGTCCAAGTTGTTTCATCAATATGGCGCCATTCCTTTCAAAACAAAGCTCTTGGAAGGGTCTCCATTACCCCACCATTGATCAAGAGGGTGTTAAAATGTAGAGCCTAATTATGTTCCTGGCCTATTTGGAATTCCAAAATTGGATTTTTATAACTGTCAAATTTGCAATCAGGGTAACTTTCCATGACAATTAGTCAGAGTTATTAGAGCTTTTGTTGCCAGGGAGTTATAACAAATGGTGGTAGCTCACTTTTCAAGGCTCTCTAAGTGTCAAAGGCAACATACATCTTATAGAATAGCCATTTGACTACAACATGGTCTGTACTTAACTGCACCCAAATGTCTACTACTGTTACAGTCGTTTTTATCCATCCTCCAGGGCTGAGTTGTTGCCACAACTTCTACTGCAGGCTCTGCAGATACAATTAACTACTGGGTTCTGCCTTGTTGCAAAATGGGACTTGAGGAAATTGTGACATGAGGAAGTTCATCCTTGAATGTTTCACTAAAGCTTAGCTTGGTAAGGGCTAGTACTCAAAAGCCTACTAATGCTGCTGATCTTGGTCAATTACTGCTTTGAATCACCTGTCTGTGGATGAACAGGGGCTCTTCTTGGTGTGACTGACACCTCACACTTCAAGTGTAACGTTGAGGGATGTGCTGAACTTGAGCTGTTTGCCTGGTCAGGACTTTCTTCTTGGTATAGCTCTAAAAATGTTTAAAAAATTAAAATAAAATAATAATAATTAAAAAACCAACAGCCAAACCAAAACAAAAAAAATTAAGGGGGAATACCCAACCAATCAAAAACAAACCCAAGGACATATTAAAGCTAGCTGAGATATCTACTCCATGTGATTGTTTCCCCTGTAGACCAGTGGTTTGCAGGCAGGTGGTACTTCATCCTGAATGCTGATGCCTGCATGTACTCACAGAAGAGCAAACACTTCCAGAAGAGGTTTCCTTGCCTACTGTGCAACATCTGTTCTAGATGCCTTCTACTGGCCTGTTGATGTCAACAGATTTTTGTTACCATTTCCAAGCTTTAGATCAAGTACTAGCTCTGAGTGCTGCCTGATGCTGGCAGACAATGACTGTGTGTTCATCTTTGTGTTTAGCTGAACAAACCACTTTACAGTGGGCATTCAGAATCGCTCTGTTTGCCATGCCTGCTGCTCCTCCCACTGCCCTTTCTGTTCTACTGCCTCAAGCATCTCTGCAGATTTAAAGAACTGATCTCCCTGAAAATAATAAATTAGTTTCTTCAGATGGGGTGATTTTTCAGCTCTCTCTTTCCTATCTGGTATATTGTCCATCTATGAGGTGCAGACACATATTCTAAAAACAAAGGCAGCAACTTCTTAAACCAGTTAAGCTTAAGTAGTAGTAGTACCTGCTGTCAAACTACCACCTCTGCTTTTAACCAGGAAGCCAGAGCCTGCTTTTTTCTTTTTAATACATACATAGAACATCTCTGTGTCTGCTGACATGTGCTTACCCAAGTTACTGTGTGATCATGTTTGACAAAAAGGTCTGGAATACAGCTCTATTGATTCAGGCTCCACGTTGTTCAAACCCCATGTCCTGCAGAAAGTTTTTCCTGGAAGAAAGAGGGATTGTAAGCAATTTTTTATTTTAATTAAATCAACCTAAACTAATTGTCAGCTAATAAAATAGTGTTGGTCAGCTCATAAAACAGAAATGAAGATTAAAAGAGTAGTTGCCATGAACAGGTGGTAACTCTGTTTCCAAGTTAGACCAGATTACTCTCTGGCACAGGATCTCTGAGAATACCTCATGTTCTAGTTTTTTTAAAAAAATGTTTATGAAACTTATAAAATATAAGGCTCATTTTATAACCAATTTTCTATCTCACCTGCCAAGAGCAGTGCTTGAGCCAGCACAAGGCGGATGCAGAGTTTCAGGCAGCTGTCCAGAATTGGATTCCCTGCACAGGGCTGTGGAATACATTTCTACCTTTGAGTGGCCTTTCTTTTGCAATTCTTGGGATTTAGGGTGGTTTTTTTTCTTGCTGTTACAAAAAAGACCTTCTAAACATTTTCTTAATGTCATTGATCTTGACCTGGCACTGTTGTGCAAAGGGAGAAACTTCCTATGCTGAATTGTGGATCCTGTTGAACTCTAGATGAGTATTGAGTGAGGAGCAGGATTCCCCTGGATTTGGCCCTTGGTGTTTCTGTTGACTCTGCAGCTCTTGCAGAAGGCATAAACCATCTAATTTTAACTGGAATCTTTATCTGCTCCTCGAAGTAGAAGAAAAACTTGGTGTTTTGTAGTTGCTGTTAAGAGTGGAATAATGAAAGAAAATGTATAGTGGTTATTCTATTCTTGAGTTGATAGTGCAAAACTGTTCTGAGAATGTAGTTGTGGTTTGCAATTAGTTTGAATGTTCTGTAGTGGTGTGAGGCTTTCAGAGCCAGAGCGACTTGTTGCACTGCCTGTGACTTTTATCTCATACCCGTTTTCTGTGACCACCCATTCTCAGAAACCTCATGCACTTGGTTGCTCTTATATTAAGTCCACTGAAAGGTGGCACTGAAAGACTAGGCACTGGTCAGTCACTGAAAGACTAGGTTAATTCTCTCCCACATCAGTGCTCCTCTCTCAGAGAGCAGAACACAGAACAGTGTGCTGCACTGAGCCAGCTCTTTGGGGTTCTGGCTGTGGTCACAGGCTCAGTTCAAAGGAGTTGTTCCAGGACAACTCCCCACCTGTGTGTTTCAGCTGTGAGTGCACGACACAAAGGTTGTGCAGCCTTGAAGCCTCTGGCGTATTTCTGGGGGGCTTGACCTGGCTTAATTTTCTGTCATGTGTTGCTTTGGATCCTCAGGCTGCCCAGACTTGAGAGTAGGGCTTTAAAAAGGGAAGCTCAGCCCTTATTTCTCACATAGAAGGAAAACTGGCCCTGGCCTTGCAATGGGACACTCTCACTTAACAAGTACCATGTTTTCTATCGCTGCAGTTACAGTTACGCTTTGATCCAGGCAGGTTGCTGCCCTGGCTGAGGAGGTGTCCCAGATCCCATCTTGCCTGCTGTCTCCTCTGCAGCCAGAGATGAGGTTGCAGTACAGGCCACCACACCTTGGAGCCAGCTGGCACTGGTGACACTTCCAGGAAAGGCTGCAGCATGGCTGTCTCCTTCTCTATGCAGGAGCAGCAAGCATGGTCACCCTGCTCCCACTGCTTGGGTTGTGCCAGTGGTACAGCACATGCTGTGGTTGTTCACCTGAGCAAAACCATGGTGGGACTTTATGGGAGCATCCCCTTGGTCCCTGATTTGATTTACTGTGTCCTTGCCAAATGAGCATCACTTGAACCCCAAATCTTGGATTAAACAAGCTGAAAAGATTCCTCGCATTGGTTATCCTCTAAGGGTTGGGCAAAGATCCCTCTGAGATGGAATTTCTTTAAGAAAAAGAGAATAAGATAGGGTTGGTGTCCATTCAGGGCAGTTTTCTGTTCATCCACATGTCCCATGCTTTCCCAACATTATGGAAGCAGCTGCTGGGAGTCACACCAGCAGCCAAGTCTCTGCTTCCCTCAAAGGACAGGTTTGGGAGGAATGTAACACTGTGACTGTGGGACCAACTTGGCCCGTTACCATTGCTCGTGTGCTTTAAAGCTGGAGGTGACATGGAAGAGCTAGAGTAATATTAAAGCATCAGTTGTCCAAAGAAATCTGTGTGGGTTTTAAGGAGTGTTTGAGGGTCTTGAGGGACTTCAGGCTTTGTCCAGATTTGTACCAACATCTCCTTTTCCTCCCAGTGAAGACGAGTAGGACGACAATACACAAGTCTACAGCTCAGCTTTCTAGGCACATGCACAAAACCATCTAGGATGCCGAACTAACAGAAACCATATTCAGAGCCATTATCTGATCTTGTTTGTTTGCTTTTAATCTGATGTTTCTAGACACTGGTACAACAAACACACTCTTGTAAAATCTTGTAACAGTTGTTTGTAGTTAGTATCTTCAAGATGATTTTATGTGTGCTGATCATGACTAATACACATCGCTGCTTGTGACCGTCATCCTCCAGTGTTGTGGGAAATTTTTGGTACTAAGACAATTATTTCCTCAGCTTGTTTAGCATTTTTCTTTTTCCTTTTTTAACCTTCTAGGCAAGAAAACACATTACTGATCTGCTTATATATTGTGCTTTCCAGATGAAAGTGCTTTGTGGTTCACAGACTTAAATCATTAAGTCTTCACAGACCTCAGACTGGTTTACAAAGGCAGTTGGAGTCATCATCTCTGGTTTTACACTTGGAGATAGAAAAATCTCTAGGGGCAAGGTAACAGTCCCAGCTCAGAAGCTGGCTCTGGCAGAGCTGGGGGCAGAACCCTCCCAAAACATACTCCAGTTTTCTAAACATTAGGAGATGCTGCAGTGCCCACACTGCTAAAGTCTTCCCCCCCTACTTGATTCCTTCCCTTCTCATTGTCACAAACTTGTTTTTTAGCATATCTACCAGTCACTGGGAAGATGTTGTGGTGTTCTTCCCATGGCTCAGCCAAAGCAATGGCAGCTGCTCTCCCTCCTGGGACCATTTTTTTCCCCTTAGCATGGCAATGAATCACATAACATTTGGGTTGAAAGGGACCTTAAAGACCATCCAGTTCCAACTCCCCTGCATGGGCAGGGACACCTCCCACCAGCCCAGGTTGCTCCAAGCCCCATCCAACCTGGCCTCAGCAATGACTGCCATCCTAAAAACAAAATAAACCCAAATCAAGCCTGAGCCCTTTTTACATTGAGCAGGATGCTTGCTGCAGCCTGTTTCATTCAGTAGGCTTTTCTGTGGTTGTATTTCTTGGAAGCATCGCCTCCAGTAGAGGCACACGGCTCTTTTACAGGCTTATTTCAGCACTTTGTGAGCAGGAGTGTGTGTGGCTGTGCCTGCGTGTCCTGCCGTGGGTGGGAGGGGGAAGCGCTGGCAGGAGCGCAAAGGAGCCAAGTGGGGAGAGCGAAGGCGCTTTCGTTCCTCACCAAGCTTTGCTCTGCAAGCTGAGTAAACTGTTTCTCTGCTGAGCCAATGCTGTGCAGGGTGAGGGTTTGACACGTTCCCAGTGATAATTGCCTTGTCTCCCCCCCGCAGGTTCATCTGGCCGCCAGCACGGTTACTTTTCCAACCAGGACCGTAAGTGGGCAACACCAACATCACGGCAGAACAGAGCCTGAGAACCAAGCGGGGTGCACTGCTGGGTGGGGGGCTGTGGCAGCCAGGGATGCCCTTTGCTTGGGGAGGGAAGGGCATGGGAGGGGGTCTGTGAGTCTCTGCCTGCTCTTTGCCTCAGTTTCCCTCTAGTATGTGGAGGGCAAGGAAAAGGGGAGCTGGAAAAGCCCCACTCTTCTCAGGTTTAGGGAATTGTCCAGGCAGCATCTGATGAGCACCTGGGAAGGGCTGTCCTGCTTGCACGGTTCTTGTTTGTCCTTGGGTCAGTGTCTGAGAGGGGACACCAGGTGTGTCTGTCCCAGCGTGCCTGTTGTGCTCTCCCCCTTGCAATTAAAGCTCATCCCCATTTCTCCTGACCTACTCATACTTGTCATCAATCTTGGGGTGGGGGGTATGTTGAGAAGAGCCAGAAAGGGGGTCAGCTGGATAAGGTGAGTGCTACAGAGTGTTAGAGGAAAGGTTGCTGTGACATTGGCTGCAACTGCAGGCTCTCCCCTGAGGAGAGAGGTTTGACCAATGGCAACCAGCAGCCTGGTCTCCTCATGTCTGAGTGTTTCTGTGACACTCATGTTGGTGTCTCTGAACAGCCTCCCCTGAGAAAACCAAAATGGTAATGGTTGAAAGCAAATGAGCTTTTTTTGTTGCTTGCTGGTACCTGCCTCCAAACTGACTTGAAAGTGCTCTGGTGCATGCACAAAAGTCCAGCCAAGGTTTTAAATTCATCCATTTATCTCCAGTGTTGGTTAATCAGTAAAGAAGCAGGAATTTGCATGGGAGTCTTTATACCTCATGAGCATGTGCAGGCTTTGTGTGAGATGAAAACTGTGGGACCTTTGAAGCAGCACATGTGCTGAGCAGACGAGTTACTCCAAAGTGGTGGTTTTGTGAAAGCAGTGGTATGCAAGGGCATGAAGAGCTTATGGTGATCTGCCTCTTTGCTCTGCTTGCTCAACACACACTTAGCAGAAAAACGAGTGTCCCATAGCCCAAAAGTTCCTGTAAAGCCTTGAACTAGGATGAGAATCTGTCTTTCTGCCCCTGCCTCTATTGAAGATATGCTTCATGCTCTAGCTGCACTTCATCTCTCTGTGTGCTCTGCCCATGGATGTCACAGAACATGCCTCTGATTCCTCATTAACCATGGTTGTTCAGCACAGAAGTGGCCATTCATTCCAGGCACAGCTGGAGTGGGCAGTGGCCAAGTGGGATGGAGATGGCAGCCTGAGAAGGATCTGGCCTCAGATCTACAGCACTGCATCCCTTGGGTGGGACCCTGAAACTGAAGATGCCCAACACCTATTCCCAGTGGAGATCAGGTGGCATTTGGAGTGCATGATGGCCTCAGGTCCTTCCTTGAAATTCTTGTTTCTTATTGTATTAGGAAAAAAATCAGTGTCCAAATAGAGAAATCAGTCCCAGTCCCTGGGAAAGAGGGATCCTTTAGTTCTTGTTTATATCCTTGTTCTCTTTCATATTCTTTTCCATGGCTGAGGGTGCTGTTGCTTACTTCTCTCTGTTACGTGGCCATGTCCTGGCACATGAATGCACTTAACTCATTGACCCTTGTCATGGAACTGCCATGCAGAGGAACTAAATGACATGTCCAGGGACACATGGGAAAGTATAGTATTTGCAGGAAATACATCTAAGTCTTCTGCAATCCTTATTATTGGTCCCACCACAGGGCAATTTTGTTTCTAGATAATATTTTTTAAGTACTTATTTGTTTCCTTGTTTTTTTCTTCACGTTGTGCTTCAATATCTCCCTTGGTAGCTGTGCCCTTTTCAACATGTCCCCTGTTCTGTGTCCACAGAGGACAGGAATAATCCTGCCCCCTGCACATGTTGGCCCTCTGAGGAGACATTACTACATTATTTTAGAATGTGCACTTCCATGCACCTTTAAGGTATTATCCAGGCAAAATCTAACTGATTCCATTCTTTTTCTAACCTGATAATGGCACCTAGAGGATACTGGCTGGGGTTTTACAGAGATTACTTTTGATTGTGCAAGGAATTAACTTTATCAGCAACTTGGCCTAGCAGTCCTCTACTTGTCCTGTGTTTATTCCTCTAGCTGTCCTCTGTTTGGAGATGTTTTCCTTCTGTGGTTTGCTCTTAGTCATTTGGCTTCCAAATGATACAGTGATTTTTAGGATGTAGGCTAAACTCCTTGGAAATGCAGGGCCAGGCAGATGTTTTGCCACCAGTGTGGTTGGGACTTGTGCTCTGAGGTCTCAGCAGGGAAGATGGCTGTTCTGAAATGCACAATGAAGTGTGGAGGGGGGATTCCACAGCTTCCCTGGGGACTAGATAATGTTTGTGCAGCGTAGGGTGTACATGGCACCACGTGCCATGAGGATTTGCTCTTCTCCTTTAAGGAAACATGCCAGGAACAGGTAGACTGATGACAGGAACACTATAAAACCAGCTCCTTCCAGCTGCAGCTTTCATTAACTTGGATATAGGCGGGACCAAGAGGGAATAATGAAGAGCTAAAATTTAGGTCTGTTTTAAGTTGCAATCTGTAATTAGTAAACTGGCTGCGGATGCTTTTCTGTCTTTTCAAGCTAAAGAAGTTGAAAGTTGTCTAATGCAAGTGCCTGGATGGCTTGCATTTCATCATGGACTTTTTCTGTCCTTCAGTGATGTGGATCCCAGTGCCTTGGCAGTGTCACTCCCAGCATCTGGGCCACTGTCTTGGGCAAGGTGGGAAGGTAATACAGTGTTTTGCTTCCATACTGGAAGTGCTTCAGTAGAGTGAGTTGCTGCTGTATTTCCAGAAGGTATAGAAAAGCCTGTCTGTTTTCTGTAACACTCTGACATTCCTCACAGGCTCATAAGCTCCACAGAACAGAGAGATCTGCAGATGCTTCTGGCTGCACTCAGACACTTCCAACCCTACCCAAGGTGGGTGTCTCTGCCTGGTGTTTTCTATTGGCTGTTTCTAAGTATTCAGCCCATCAGAAACTTCAGTTTCAGGGACTAAAGTGGAATTTAAACTATCTGAATATAGTCCTTTGTGTCAAATCAAGTGATTTGTTAAAGCGAGGCCAGATTTGCAGGGAGAATCAATCTTTTTTATTAGATCAACTGATGTGGAAAAAGCAGACAAACTTTCAGGCATATTAACCCTTCTTCTGGCCTGCGTTTGTATTACAAGAACGGAGGGACCTGTTTGCCAGGGGGACTCTGCTTTGGAACATACATTCACACCAACTACTCCTCAACAGTCTTGGTCTCAGTGCAGACATGGGTGGCATTTTGGGGCATGCTTGTCCACTTTTGTGGGGGAAAGACTTGTCTCCCTGTGTGTTTGGACACTAGATGTTACTACACAGCAAAGAATGGGCTCTGCTCTGCAGCCGACTCATTGTGCAAGTCTGGGGCTTATTACTGAATCCCTCCGTGCCTCCAGTTCCATCTGTAAAATGTCACAGATGCCCACCATTCATAAATCGCTTTCAGATTTCCAGATGAGGTGCTGTGTAAGTGTAGAACAGTGCTAGTTTATACATATTGTGCTAGAGAATAATATAAACCACATGCAACAGAAGAGCCTCACAGATGTGTCTCTTTCAACTGCAAAAGGCGAGGCCTGGGCTGATGATTTAGCACGGCACTAATTGGGCTAAAATAGGAGATTGTTTTTGTACTGATGCAATTGTCACCATTAAAGTTCTCATTTACCAACAGCTTTTGGAGATAGCCCAGTTATTTCCTATTGAGGAAAACTGTAGTGTCTTGGGTCTTGGAGCACAGCAATTTATAGCCAATGTCGATGTTTTTATAGCATCCCCCACGCTGGCTGTCCTCACACTCTGGAAGGGGATTGTTCCATTGTTTATTTTGAATGTGCATCTTGCTTGGCCTGTAGCTGCACTTAGCACTTCTTTGCTGCCTGCAACCTTTTGGGCATATCCTAATCTGCCATGACTGGGTGTTGCAGACAGAGGAATCCCTGTTTTTTGATAAGAAAGCTGTTCCTGGGGCTGCAAGGGAAGGAGTGCCTGGCGTCTGGTCAGCGTTAAGTCAGTTCTCAAAGTTTAAAGGATTTGTGGGCTGTGAGAGTTTGGGTTGGGGCAATTAAGTTTGGTGAAGTGCTTGAGACTGTCTTCCAGACACATTTCATGAAAAAGGATGAAATTAAACAGTTAAGAGTTTTGATTTGTTGAAGTGCCTTCGAGTTTTCTGATTGTGCTGTTGGGGCTAAACTCTCACTATGTCTGAAACCCAGGAGCAAATTTGTCTACAGGAGAATGATGGTTGTTCCTTCCAGTTGCAATCTGTCCCTGTGCTTGTTTGAAAGTACCAACATCACCCCTATTGCCAGCAGCATGTGGCAGGAGGCACCAGTGAGGGTGCAGGGAGCCTGTGAAGCTGTCCTCTAGCTCTTTGATTTTAAAGCCCTGGTCTGAGCTTATTTGCCAGTGTATTGTTGCCTGGTGCTCCAAAGTGATTATTGACGCTGAGCTGTCATGAGAAGGAGGTGTGGGGTTAGGGGGAATGAAGGTGTCTCTGGAGATACTCAGTTCCTTCTTGGTGTATTGCAGACAAATTGCACCATTCTGCATTTGTCCGGTTTGGACTCACTGGCTGTTCTCCCCGTTCCTCATCAGTGCTCAGAGGGAGGGTCAGAATTCATTGTCAAATTCTCCACAGCTGGAAGAGTAACATAATATTGGGGCTGAGTGCGTGGGGTGACAGGCGTGGGAGAGAGGATTGGCTGACACCCAGGCTTACCCAATGCTTGCCATGTTCCAGGAGAAATCTCCATGGATGCTGAGCCTTCAGTTGTAGGACTGAAGTTGCCATTTAAGGCATTTTTTAGGAGAGTTTCAACGTGGAGGCAGCTAGAACCTCAAAATGAAGCTCCTCAAAGTACCAACAGCATGATGTCTCTTAGGGGACATTTATACTGTGGTGCTCATCGTTGTGTAGATAAATCAGAGGAAGCACAAACAGGCAAACTGTGAATAAGGGCTTGGTCCCACCAGAAAGTAAATGGACCTCCAGATTTGAAAGCATTTGGTGAGTTTTGGGTTGAAATAACAGGATATGGGAATTCTGGAAAACATTTTGTTTATGGATATCCTCTGACTTTTTGTTCTGAAGCAAGTTGGAGATGTAGCTTGGTGTAGCTGTTTTGGAGAGTTAAAAATCTGAAACTGAAAATGAAACATGCCTGGCTAGCCCCTCGTGGATGTTTCTTTACTACTTTTTATTTGTCCAGAAGTTAATAAGGAAATGACAGAAAAGAACAAACTAGCAAAAAGAAGTGCTTTGCACAGCCTTGTGCTACCCACTAACCTGATGCAAGTGTTACCTTGTTAGTGACATGATGAGACCAAGTAGATGACATCAGGGATGTGCCAGGTCTCCTAACTCCCTGGTGCCCTTTGTGTCTCTGAAAACAAAATTGCTCCTCAAGAGAAATATGGAAGGGATTCCTCTTTCTACTGCTCAGATCTCTAAGGACCATTGCAAGGCTCAGAGAGGATTTAGATAAAGGCCAACAAAGAGCAATTAGCAGAATTAGGCAGAGTAATAAGAATAATAATTTTGCATTCAGGCAAATTCTTCTGAATTCAGATCATTCTTTACAGTTGCTTAAATGATTGTCTTCTTACCAGTCTTCCAGCTAATTTTTTGTCTTGGCCAAAGGAAGCCAGTGCTAAACATTCTGGATGGGGAACCACTAGTGCTTGACTGAATATCCTAAATGTAACATGTTTATGGGTTAGATGGACTTTGTGGAGAGAGGAGACATCTAACCCTAGAAGGTGTCTTTAGTCCTTGCAGGCTGAAGTGTAATAAAACTTAAAGCAGGGGTAGAATTTAATGTCAGGAACTCGAACTGGAACAAGAGGCATATTTTCTATACAGTGGTTAACTCTGGATGCAGTTCACTACAGAAACCAAGGTTGTCTGGCTCTAGAGTGTCTTTCTGAAAGACAAACTCCAGTTGAGCACACGTTGTTTGGCTCGAGACTGTGCGAGATGCTCTGACCTGTGACACACAGGTGCAGAACCAATATTGTACGAGTCCCTCCAGACTTGACAGTGAGGCTTGATTCAAATGTTTCCTTTTGTCCCGTCTGCTTCCTTATTCCATGGTACATTACTCCATATTTTGATTGCATTTTTCCCCTATTGCTTCTCCCAGCAGAGGAAAGCAGTCTCTTCTGCAAGGGATATGAGAGCATCTCAATTTGAGATGAACTTCCTAGAGTAGTGGGGTTCCCATGGGTGTTTGGACTGGGGTTGAAGGAGTTACTGAAGTCCCAATAAGTATCACTCCATGTCGTAGATAGGGAGTGAGAGAGAAATGAGTCTGGTTCAATGATGGTGGGTATCAGATAATGGATTTTGGTGCACTCAGGACTGGACCAGCTCCAGGGGAAGAATGTTTTCCAGTCAGGGAAGAAGCCCCAGACCCTGTAGGCTCTGTGCCCTCAACTTCTTGGCAGGAAGGCATGTGGATTCCCTCCTTTTGGTCTGGGGACTCTAGATAGCTTGCATATAGGCCTGTTGTGCTGTGAGAGGTTTGTATATCCACACTGTCCATACTGCCTGTGTGTCTTCATTCTCTGGCTTTTTATTTGCCCAGGAGTGCCTTGCAGGCAGGCAGTGCTGTAGCAGGGGAGCACAGGGCTCCCAGGAGGGTTATTTTGTACAATATCCAAAGTTCTGAGCACCCACGGGGCCACCAGCACCCCTTGGGAGCACCACATTCAGCAGCTCCATCCACAGCAAGGCTTTAACAAACATGCTGGATAGATAACATTTTTATTATCAGGGTCCTTTCAGTCTTCAGGCCGTTATGCTGGGCGACATTAGTTAAATGTCCTCAGTGTTCCTCAAAAGAAGAGATAATACATTTCTAGCAAAACATATTGCATCAAAATCCAGCCTTTCCCTGCAAAACCTGATTCTGATGGAGGAGGATTGGACATAGATCTCACAACTTGTGGTTGCCTGTGGATAAATGATCATGATCTAATTCCATATGCTAACAGAGCACAGGCCTAACCAGCAAAATAGTTCTCTGGCACTATGAAAGTGCACAAATCCCCAGGCTGAGAGCAATTATGTATAAAATTAGTTAGTGGTGTGGGAGTGTGCATGTGTGAAATTTTAAATAAAACAATGTGAGTGATGTGAGCTGTTTAAGAATAGACCTGGGTGAATAATGAAGGGTTTTTGGGTCCATATGCCAAACCAAAGAATTGGAAAGAAAAATTATTTGAGAGACACTGAAATGGAAATTTTTGGGTTTTTGACACAAATGTAATGACTAAAATATGGGTTTGGGTCAACCCAAATTATTTCATTTGACCCAAAGTGAACTGTTTAGTTTCACTTAAGACTATTTTATTAGGTCATTTCATATTTAATTTAGGTGAGTTTTGAAATAAATGCTATTTCAAAACTTTAGACTGAAACATGTCATTAAGAAATAATGACAATATTTTTTTAAAATCCAGAGAAAATATTACGAATGCTACTCATTTTTTTTTCACATCAAACTATGTACCAAATCTTCTGTGGGTTCTCAAACAGTACTCACTACTCCAAAAGTGCACTTGGTGGTAAATTTCTTTCACTCAGTTTTGTTCAGGTTTCTGTGAGTTTTTTTTTACAGAGACTTCAAAGTCAGAGAATATCATGATAATGAAAAAATATTTATTGCTTATTCAGGGGAAAAAAAAAAAAAAAAGAAAGAAAAAACAAGCACATTTTCCTGTCTAAGAATGTAGAAGTCAATGCGAAAATGAAGTATGAATATTTTACAAGCAGAAAGAGATCAGATAGCAGCTCTCATAAGAAAGGAAATTTGAGCTGCTTTTTAAAAACAGCCAGTAAAGTTAAGGGTAAGGGTTGTTATAATAGAGATATAAGACAGAGAGATTACAAATGGAGAAATGTTGGCAGTGATCAGGGTTTCCTAACAGAGATGGTGAATTATCTATAATAACAAGGCAAAATTATTCTATAGGTCTTGTTTCATATTGACAGGCAGCCTAATCACTCAAAATTTACAGGTGGAAATAAAGCTTTCCATCCTGTAAAATCCTGATGTGAAAACTGTAGGAGAGACCAAACTGTCTTTGGTCAATGAGACCATCTTTACATTTCTCTGATCCTCTGGTTCCTTTTCTTTGAGTTACTTCAGCCATGCTGAGCAGGAATGTTGTGGGGCTTTGCTGGGTTTGAACTTGGGATCAGAGAGCAAGAAGCCTGTGGCTTTTGGTTAGTTATTTGACCCAGAAGGGGGCCAAAAGAAAGATGTTCTTCTCTCTCCCTTCCAGGTTTGCTGATGGGTGAGCCCGACCTCGCTCGGCCATCTCTGTGCTGCTGGAGCACCGGGGAGTGTTCTGTGCACACCCAGCCTGTGCCCTTGGGCTGGAGCATGGCAAGGTTTGCAGTTCAGCAGCAACACAGATTCCCCTTGCAGCAGAATGTGCTGATGTGCTGGGAGGAGGAGGAGCTCTTCTTCTTTTGGTCAGATACCTTGGGCTGTCTGTGCCAGCAGCAGTGCTGAGACACCCCGGCCATCCGGGGCTCTTCCCTCCCCACTGTCTTTGTCAAAAGGTGATTTGCAGTGCACACAAGTAGGTATCAGGGTGCTAAACTGAGACTCTTGCAGCTGAGTCTTAATGGTCCTACACTAAACCGAACTTGGGGGGCTTCCCCCCACAGAAGAACAGTTCTTGCTCCAGCTTACTGGGTCCTGAGCTGTGGCCAGGGTGTCTGACATGCTGGTGGGAGCCCTTCCCTCCCGCGGCTCTCCAGACCTTTGATTCCTCTTTGCTCTTCCAACCAGAGGCTACTGGGTGACACAAGTGTTCCTTCTCTCCATGGTTGCTGTCAGCTTTTTGCCTTTTACATGCTCAAACCCCATTACAGAGCTACAGACGTGACTGATTCTAAACAAATATAATTAAGAAAGTCTATCTAGCTAACATCTGACTCTTGTTAGAGGAAACGTGTTGAAAAAACATATCCCAGGTTGGCTGTGATTTATGGCTTGGGCCTGCTATCTTTCATGAGCACTGGTGAAAGCTTTTGCAAAGGACCAGAACATAAACTACTTAGGGAAACTCAGTATCCATGTAGAAAGGCTGGAAGGGTCAAATCAGACAAATTAAAGAGGGATGGAGATGCAGGCCCAGGCTGGCTGTCCCCTACTGAGGGCCACCTAGGTAGGCACAGGACATCTGTGTTCGTATTTCTATTGTGGAATTTGACTTGAAATTTCTTCTGTGCCAGAGTCTGAAAGTGTCACTGTTGGGTTTTTTTTTCTGGCTAAACTGTGTGTGTGTGTGGCAACAAGTGGATCTAGGGGTTAGTGGTCTGGTGGTTTATCTTGTGAGCATCCAAATACAGTATCTCTGGTGCGTAACCTCTCAAGTGCCCACTGAGTAGACAGTAGAAGTTAGCTGGTCTTCCTACTCCCCTAAGAAGATTTGAGCTTCATCCTTTTCTCCTGGCAAAGAAACATGGTTGCTTGGACTATTTTAGCTGACTCCACTCATGCTTTTCCAGATTTGTTCAGAGACTACTCTAAACTTGTCCTGGAGCAAGGTGTCTACTGAGAAAAGCTGGCCTCCTGCTCCCCTTGAAAGGCAAAAGTTTCCTCAAGCTGGACCTGCTCAAGTGGTGTGTTACTGATGTGTAAGACAGTGCACCCTGAACCGTAAGAGCGTGGGAACCTGCTCAGAGTTGTCCTGATTGCACTACTGCTGGCACAGTGTTAAAGCTGTTGAGCTGTGTTTTCTGGAGCTGCTGTTGTGTTCCCAGTGCTGTAGCCATGGGCTGTTGGTGTGGCCTTCATGCAGCTCTGGTTTGCTCCCCGTCCTGGGGAATAACAGTTTGTCCTCTTTGTGTAAGTCTGTTTCTGAGAAGTACGAGGGAGGTCGGAGACTTTATTAGATGGAAAGAGAAAAGCTGCCAGACAGGTTTTATCACAGAAATAAAATATGCTCACTTATTTCTCTATGTGTATGTAACATTTGATCATTTTTCATCCTCTGACCTTGGGTACTTCACAGAAGAAATATTACACTAAAAACTGATGAAAGGAGAGGAAGAAAATACATTGTTTAGAGCCCTGAACAGGTTGAAGCATGAGCTGCAAATGTGATTCTTATGTCCTGAAACTCGACTGTGTGCTATGCCCCATTGAATTGCAAGGTTGAAGTTTCTTGTAATGGCAAAATATGGTCTTGAAAAAACTGGCTGCAAAGGTTTTGTTTATTTAAACAAAGGTTTTGTGATTGCAGAATTCTCTCCCCTTTCATATGCTATAAACCACCTCCTCCGCCTCCTCTCTGAAATATGAATTTTGGAGTAATCCATCAAGAAAAAGAGAGACAGAGCCTTGATCCCTTGACTTCAGTTGAGCTGTGCAATTTATATCTACTGAGCATCTGGCTGTGGGGAAACCAAAAGCCCTTTTAATATTCTGCAGAGACTCTGGGTATACAAATGAGCGTGGGCTGTCAGAGCCAAGAAATGGGGCAGAGATGCCGAGAGATTTCTTTGCTGTTTTGCCCAAAACTGTGACCTGTGGCCCCATCTGTGGTGAAAGTTGGCCTGGTGGGTTTTTTTTGTCTTCCGCTCAATGCCACAGTGATAATTGTGCTGAAATTGTTAGAGCCCCATGGGTATGAAGCCCAGGGAGATTCTGGCTGGACACAAGAGGTGAATTTTTCACCAGGAGGACAATCAAACATTGCAAGTCTCCTAAAGGAAGTGGTAGATTCCTCCACGTTGGACAGTTTTAAGTCTCAGCTTGACAGAGTGCTGAGCCATCTCATACAAACTGTAGTAGTACCTAGAAAGGTTAGAACAGATGATCCTTGAAGTCCCTTCCAACCTGGGATTCTTTGATTGTATACGAAGCCTTTAGCACTGCTGGCTTGTTTCCAGCGAGGAGTTTGAAGACTTGTGAATCTTTTGGCCCTGAGCAGCTGAATTGTACAACTAGTTCATAATAAAATTATGCAAAAGTAGCTTGAGCCCTGCAAGGTGGGAAGGCCAAGGTTACAAGGCACCTGAAGTCAGTCACTCCCTGCTGTCAGCCTCTTGTGGCAGGAGCGTATCCAGAGCGGAGCCGCAGGCTCACAGCCTGGAGCCCCTTTGCAAAGCTGTGGTGCTGGAGGCATCAGCTCAGCCTTTGATTGGAGATGGGTCAAATGTAGCAGCCAGGGTTAGGTGGGTCACTGCTGGCACGGGGTACACGATGTGTTGTTTTCCAGCATGACGAATCTACCACACCCCTGATACGTTTGATTTCTCTTCCCCTCTGGTTGCATTGCTTTACCTATGCCAGAGAGGGGGAAAGGGAGGGTGGGAAGGAAGAGGTGTGCAAGGACAGTGACAGCAAGACATTATGGAGACAGACAGGGTGTCACACGATGTGCTGGTACAGTCTCATGTTCATTATCTCAATTATTTACCCTCCCTGCTGGAACACTTCTAAAACAAATCCTACCATGTGTTTTGAGGTTGGGCTCCATCGAGTGAAATCGCAACTGCTTTCTCAGAGTTTAGCTGGAAAAATACAAATCTGCCAACTAGGAATATGAGGCAAATAAACTGTGGTTCTGTGTAGGAACAAGTGATGGATTTCTGCAGATACGGAAAGCGCCTGCTCTGGAGTTCCAGGTCAGAGAGTATGTGTATTTGCCCCAGTGTTGTATTTGTTGCATGTGAAATAATGATGTGAGATTCTGAAGCTCGTTTTAATAAAGCAGAGTCCTTTCACCCTGACCAGAAAATTCAGCTTCACAGTCCCAGGCCTTGGAACCACCAGCCATCGGGATTAGACACTAAATACTTCAGTGCATGGTAGTCAGGGAAAATATTTATTAGCTTGATTTGTCACCACCATTCTCAGGCTTTCTGCAAGGGAAGATGATGACCTGTGACCTTGAAGCAGCCCTGCCCTTGGTGTGTTGTGAGTGAGCTTTGAACACAGTGTCTGTAGCTGCAGTAGTGAGCATTCATCTCTGAGTCTGAAAGCTGTTGGTTAGCTAAATAACTGTCCCAAGGCTTTGTTGGCAGGATGGCTTGCCTTAGTAAGAAGATATTTTGCATTAGGACATCCATTTTCAGGATTAGTTAAATGTCTTTTGGGTCTAGACTAAGAGCCTTGGGTGTGGATCTGGGTTTCCAGGCATTTCACAAAGGAAAGAATCAGAGTTCAAATCCAAGTTGAACTTAAGTAGTTCTCTTTCTGACCTGAGCTGTGTTTTCCATGTTTCAGCAGACATCACTGACATGAAGATGATGTTGGTATAAATGTTCCCATGCAGGGCTAATGCTGCTTCCTCCCCCCTTTGTTTTGTTCGTTTAAATCTTGCAAACGTGCCTGAGAGGGCTCTTGGAGATGCTCTTGAAGAGCAGAGAAGGCTGCTGGGCTGGTGCTGTTTGTACACTCTGTCCAGCAGAGATGGTCAGAGTATCCTCCCCCCAGGACTTGGTTCATTCACCCCTGTGCAGAGGGGTATTACAAGCCCTTTTTTATGAGCTGAGCTCTCCAAAGAGAGCTTAAGTGATCGATCCATCTCAAATTATGCACAGAGATGGTTTTTAGACAGTTCAAGTCAGTCTCTCTAAACCTATGGGAGTTATTAATATGTGCAAGCCAGCAGAAGGGAGAATAGGACTCCATATTTTATTTGCTGTATAACACATCTGGTTTGCCTTTTGGCTCTTGGGAGCACTGGATTTATTCAGGCTTATCTTTCTATGGGGATGAGCAAGATCAAAAGCATGAAGCCACTTACATGCAGAGTGTGATTCCTTGTTTTTACACACCACAAGCAGATCCAGACCAAACAAGCCTCACCCATTTCCTTCCCTGTGGGACAGTGCACTTATGGCACTTGAGTGTTCATGGGCTAGTTCAAGCCAAAAAATATTGCCCAAGATCTATTGCAGAGAATGAAAATAAACAAATGTAATTTCCTGTTGGGTAAAAGAAAGTCCATGTCAGCACTGACCTGTGAGAAAATCTCTAAGTCAAAACATTCCTGAATCCTCAGATGCTTTGACTGCAAAATGTTGGGTGTCATGAGGTGGAAGCTCCTTTGGGAAGCTAGGCAAGTCCTGATAGAGGGTCAGTGAGAGAACTTCTTTTGAAGGTTTATGTAGAGGGTGATTGGTTACCATTAGCACTTGAGCAATCTTCTTAGACTATAAATCACGGACATGGAACAGCCCAGCTTCCTGTCCTCCAAGCTAGGCGCTGACATCTTTGCATGGCTCAGAGTCATCAGTACATACCATGTGCTTCATAAAACTGGGAGGCGTTTGTGGGTGAAGACTGGAGAGATTCCTTGGGGGTCCTTGTGCAAAAGGGGACAAAGCTTGTTAAGAGGGACAACTGAGTCCCAGGTGTTGGGGTGATGTTTAGTCAGGCCAAAACCCTTGTTCACCCACTTGTCCCCATAGGTAGGCACTGGGTTTACTCAGCATTGCCTCCATCAGTACAATGTCAGCCTGAGCTGTACCTGGATGATCTATTAAGGGGCTAAAGAATTACAGGTCAACATCCCCAGCCCTATGGAAATACCAGGATTAAATACTTATTCTGTGGCCAGTCAGTGGAAACTGGCTCTGGCCCTTAAGGAGCCCAGAAATGCACACAGAGCTGAATTTCTCCTCTGTGAGACGTGAGATGGCAGCGATTCACCACCTGAATATGGATGGCTAATTCTCTGAAATACTTCATGCTGCAAGTCATTTCCCTTTTTTCATTAACTGCTGCACCTCAGAAGTCATGATATGTGAGTGGTCCAGTCTGGGCAGCTTCTCTGAGAGCTGGGAACGGGCAGCTCAACACGGCTGCAAAGGCCTAGGGAAGGGCCTTGTGGATTAAATCTCTGTTCAGGATTTTATCCTCCTTCACTCACTTTAAAATTGCTGAAATGAGAAGAGAGGCAAAGCAGCAGGCCTCCTGTTTACATAAGTGATGTCCTTTGTATCAAGCAATCATTTTAAACTGTACTCAGAGCCCATTATGTCAACGTTGGTTCTTGCCAAGGCATCCTGTCAGGACCCCTTTGGTGTTTCCTGCCTATGGGTTGCCACTATGCAGCAACGTGTGATGGAAACCACTTTGTGCTGCAGCTCTGGACTGCATCAGCTCTGGGGTCTGTCTTGGATTTTCCCGCTGTCACTGAGACAGATGATTTGTTGTGGGAGTGGTAGCATGGCCAGGGAGCCCAGGGATGGAGCAGGACTCCACAGAGATGGGCATTTTGTAGAGTCATTGCTTTCCTTGCTATTTGACCAGGATGTAGTACAGGAGAGGGTGCAGCACAGGGCTAAAGGGAAGTAGTGGTTGTGCAGCCTGATGTCCTGGGAGGTGGCACCATGTGCCACACCAGCTTGCATCGGTGGCAGAACAAGGGTCTCTGCTCGTGACAACAGGTCATGCTGGTTGACACCATGAGAAGTCTTAAAACTATTTTTTTCTTCATTTGCCATCTACTTCTTGGGGATTTGGTTTATACTCTGCCCCACTACACATCCCCAAGCAAGGTTCATGTGGCTGTTCACCTATGCAACAGATTTGAATACATATTTCCTCTCATAGCTGATCTTGAATCTCTTTTCTGTGTGCTTTGGATCAAAAAGGGATCAGGGTCTGCAGTCTGAAAGCCATGGATGAAAATGAAGAGTACACAGAAATTTTACACCATTTTGTTTTGTTCTCTCCAGAATGCATGAACTGCACGAGACTGGCAGATATGACCGAGAGGCTGAACACGCTTGAGGCCAAGGTAAGGACCTGCCTTTATTCTTCTTTGGCAAAAATTCCCAAGAGCTGGCAGTGAAAAAGGTGCCGAGTTGGCAACCCTGGAGAGATCAGGTGTCTGTCCTCCCATCCATGCTGTGGTGCTGGTTCTGCCCAGGGAAGGAGGGCAGTGCTGCTGTGTACACAGGCATCTCTGGCCTGGCTCCTTCTGCTTCCCACACATCCTCTCCAGCTTCCCCCTGCCCAACCACTGCATCTCTGCCTCCCTCTTCCTTGCTGTCACAACTGTGCAGCTGCTATTAAATAGTAAGTAGCTCATTGCTCTTGACTGGAGCACGTTGGCTCAGGTTTTGTTCCAGAAACAGAGCAGACAGAGCTGTGTGAAAAATCTCTTGCCTTCAGCTGGTTGATAATGTGGGGATGTAAAGCAGTGATTCCCCTGGCTCAGGAAAGAAGTGGACTCAGATTCTGGTCTCTCTCATTACAAATGCCTTGTAGAAACCTTACCAACCTAGAGTGCAAAACAGAAGAGTAACAGTATGTAGATTTTTCTAAGAGCAGTTGTTCTTCAAGTGCTACCCAGTCCTGCTTTTTTAGCCCTGTTCTGAAAGAGGGGAGGCTTTCATGCATGGTCTAGTGGAAATAAATATTGAGACAAGATCTTCAAATTGTGGCTTTTTTTTTTTTTCCTGCAAATTGTTTTAATTTCTACCTACTGGGATTCAGATAAATTGTTTGAGTCTAGTAACAAAGCATCTGAGTCAGTTGTTCCCCTTTGATCTGTGGTCCCTCCTGTGACAGCCCAATCCTGGTTGTTAGATATAATGCTTGGGTCCCTGTAAGGCACGTGCTGCTGTTATTATTCATTAACTGATGCTTATCAATGACAAAAGAATTTGGGGAGAAACCTTTGTGGAGGGGGATGGTGGATGTGTGATGTTTCTGAGTTCAGTGCACGATATTATGGTAATTTGGGAATTGTCTGTGCTGAAATGGAACGAGCAATGTTGTCTGGAACTTCCTCAAAGCCTTCGCAGTTATATTTCACTAGAGGAAAAATGAGAGGGTGGGGGGAATGAAGTTCTGGGAGCAGAACTGTTCAAGTGAAAACAACTGCTGTAGTGCAAAGGACGCAAAGGAGCTGGATTGTTTTTCCAACCAGTGGGACCTGGCAGGTGGGTGTTCTCTGGCAACAATGAGCTGGAGGTGTTTGGGGAGGGGAAGAGGGGCTGGTGACCTCTGCGTGTGCAGTCCCAAATCCCAGACACATGGGACCAGTTTCAGAGAGACTCTTGCAGTGGGGCAATCTGTGGTGGTGGTGGGATGAGTTTCCTTCTGACCTTACTGTGCTCCCACAGAGACCCAAGTTGGGAGCAAAGCTGATTAAAGGGGTTATATTTGTGGAGGGAAATGAGTTATTTCTTTGTATTGTGAAGTACTAAAGACTATGTCTCTGCAAGGGTGTCTTCTGCAGCACAGCCCAGCAGTGTCATTATCAATCTTTTGGCTTCCACTTTGTTTGAAAAGCTGTGGGTGCTGTGCAAAAATTGACTGTAGCAATTAAACTGAGGGTGAAGCAACACTACACGAATGCTGTTGCTGCACACAAGAGAAATATGCTGATTCACCCTTTTTTCAAGGTTGATTTAAGTTCAGTTTGATCTGTGTAGCAATGTAATGACCTCACTTGTTGTTATTCCATTATAGCTAGTACCATTAAAAAGGTGCTTGCATTTGTTTAGTATTGTCTGTTTCTCTGCTCTGGATTTTGGAGAAACATTCCTATTTTGCTGAATTATCTGAAGTGAAGCTGTCTCAGCTCTCCAAACAGGGATCTTGCAGTGCCTGATTCCACTACCACACCAGCACAAAGGTGCAGTGGTGAGATGGGCACACACATTCCTTGCCAGTGTTGGAGACTCTTCCCTCCCTGATTTTTGCTGTCTTGTTCTGCAAAGGCAGATATGGAAGTTCATCCTTCCTATGAGCAGGGGGGATATGTAAAACGCATGCGTGTCCTCCAGTGGCTGTGAAGGGCAAGTTAAAGAAACTTAAACTCAGTCATGGAAGAAGTGGCTACAAGACTATGGTTTCTTCTTTCCTCACTCCTTTTCTGCAGGCTTTTATAGCTGTCCCCCTAAACAATGGGGATGTAACCAGAAATGTTCTTATTACAAGGATGAGTTGCTTCAGCATCCAAATGCGGTAATAAAAGTAACCCTCTGATTTTTGTAACGTGAGAGTTGGATCAGAAAGTGAGAAGTAGGAATAAACACAGAGCACTTGGAATGAAAAATGACTCATTAGGGACAGGTGCTTATACAGCCCTTGGGGAGGATAGAGACTCGAACCTGTGCTGCAGAACTAACTCTTCACGTGTCTGATGCTTTCCTTAATGCTGCTCTAGGCTGTTCTTGGGGCTGCAGGAGGTGTTTCTGCAGGAGAGGACCATGGGAGATGCTATCAGGTTCCATCCTTCTCTCCCCTGTTTCCAGTTACCCTGTCATTTCCCCAGGATGGAGCAGGCCTTTCCATTTGGTTTGTACCAGACCCATTTGGGTGCCAGAGATCTGAAAGCTTGATTGATGGTGTTGAGCTTGAAATCTCCAGGCCATGGGACTCCACGTCAGGGAGGATGGTGTTGAGCCTGGGGTCAAGGACAAGAGACTGTGTAAGGCATAAAGAAAAGGACACTCCCCAGCTCCAATGTGTCAAACCTTCCTGGCATCACCACAGCATCCCCTGGCCCTGTGGGGAGCCTCACTGGTGGGAGGGCAGGATGAACCTGGCTTCTATTTCAAACAAAAGGTTTCTCCTCCTGCCAGCACAGCTGCTCAGTGGGAAGACTGTGCAGCCTTTCCTTTCTGAACTTTCTGAGCCTGCTGCTGCCCTCCTGTGTCACAGGACCGAGCCCAGACAGACCCCATGGAGGCTCAGCAGCACAGCCCAGGGCAGGCAGTGCTGGCAGGAGAGCAGGCACCAAAACCTCTGCTCCTTTTGTTCACCCAGTTTCTTTTAACAAACTCCACCACAGTGCTACGGGCAGTGCAATATTATTCCCAGCTTTTGGTTGGAGCTTGAGCACAGCATTTGATCCGAGCTGCTCTTACCCAGTCTTATCTCCTGACACCATGTCTGAGAAGTTCATGGTGTTACACTTAACAGCCTCAGTGCAGGGAGAGAATGTGACATATCTAATGTCTGATTCACTCTGTGATTGATAAATGACATGGATATTTTTTGCATGAAAACAGTCCTTGTAATGTGACACCCCCACCCCGGAAAATGTTGAGAGGTTTTAAAGAAAACCTTTGCACTGTGCACAGAGTTTGATCAATACATTGATCAATACATACACTATTTATATGTGTATTTATATCATCCTGTTTCTTTACAACAGGTTACCCCACAGCACCTTCACAAACCTGTGCTTTTTTATTATGAAGCACCAGTACTTGGGGGTTCTAATGTAATCACTGTATGAAATGTTTATCTCCCCCTTCTTCCAAGCAGTTACATGAAATACTGGCAGCTGTCTGGGATGTTTTACAGGGTTTGTCTTTTTTTTCTCTAATAGACAATAAAACTGTGTCCAGCTGTAGTGGAGAAATATTTGGAAAACAGAAAATGCTTCAGAGTACTGTGAGTGGCTGTGAGGGAAACGCCAGTTCCTTGGCTGTGAGGCCAAGTTGTTTGGTATTTCCAGGGCTTTCATAGATTTTCCATCTTGTATATATGATTGCCACTATCATTTACTTATTTTGTTTTGAACAGGAGGGTGGCTTATTTAATCTCTAAGATTTCCTAACGATCCTCTGCAGAATCTGCTCCTCCAGCTCCAGTATTGAATTTCAGAATTATTTGGCCTATTTCACAGGTAGCTGTATGACATCCATCTCGTTCTAGTAGCAATAACAAACTTAATCCCTGTAAATTTTTTATTTCATGTTGAGTTTCTGTAGGTCAGTAAATGTAACAAATCTTTTTAGGAATAAAACACAAGGTCATAGCTGATTTTTACAAGGGGAAATAGTGGCTGTGCAAACCGACTTGTGTGTCAATGTTCATCTGAACTTTGCATCTATCTCTTTGGCCTTTTTCTAATCAGCAATAATTGTGCCTATGATCAGGACACTGGAGGCTGTTTGGGTACTGGCCTTTCTCTCATTTGGACACGCTTCATTCTTTCAGAAGGACAGTTAAAATCCTTTCCTTCTCAAGTCCAGTAATTGTTGGATCTTACTTCTTATCACTGTTGGATTGAAGGAGCAATCTGTCCCCTAAGACCGTTCCATGTGTTTGGCAAATACTGTAAATCATTTGCCAGAACCACAAAAGGCTTTAAAGACCTTCTCTTCCCTCCTCCCTCCCGCAAAGTCTTTTAGTTACAAGTTCAGCGTTTTTAGTCAAATACATTTAATATTTTCATAAAATAATTTGGAAAAATTCTGGTTTCCTATGACATGCAACTTAATTTGCCAAGCAAATCCTATGTGTCTGCATTAGGAAATTCTTTTGGTGTGTTTGATACCTGGGAACGTTGTTTTGATGCTTTGATTTTTAAGATAAATACTTTTGTGGACAAAACCTGTAGGTTTCAGCAAGGGAGGAGCCCTTGGGATGTCAGTGCTCACATCCTTTGGTAATGCAAACTTCCACTTGATTCTCAGTCAGAAATTCTAGTGGAGCATCATAAGGAAAGTATGATCGTAAGAGAAATATTACTTGGGATCGTTTTTCCTAGTCTGCACCCAGGTAAGCCAGGAAGGCACCGAGCCCCTGATCTTTTCCAGTTTGCTGCTCTCTTCTTGCAGCTTTTCATCTGGAGTCCAGAGGAGGTGGAGAGCACAGGAGGCATCTCAGCTTGCTTGTGCCAGCTGATGGCAGCCTATCAGCCAGAGCTGAGGGCTCCTCACCTGGTGAGAAGCAGAGAGCTGATCTCAAAGGCCTTGCTGAGAACAGATGTTCCTTTGTCAAGGCTGTGTCCATCTCAGGCTGGTCTGGCTCCATGTCTGTAGCACTGCTGCAGCCCCAGCAGGTGACAAGAGATAAAGTGGGGAGAAACGAATTATGTGATTCTGAAGGGGGAAGGTTATAGCTCCAATGTATTTTTATCAGCTGTTTTAAAGTGAGGGTGGGGAATCTGATTTCACTCTGAGCTCCTTTGTGTACTTCACTCTGCAATGAGCTTGGCACAGCTCTGAAGGATTGCTGGATCCTTTCCACATTCACCTTTTCCCCCTGGCTCTAACAGCTCACAGCACCACAGGTAAATCTCCAACGTGTGACAGTATCAGAGGAGGTCGCCAGGTACTTCAGAATGCACTGACCCAGTAGGACCACTGTCAGTCCCTCCCTCACTGCTGCTCTCCCAAGCAAAGTCTGGATGGTCTGATGATCTGCTGAACATTGCCTGCATTTTCAAAAGCAATGTCATTTGACTATTAAATTAATTAAAACTGGAAGAGAGGAACTTTAGATTAGACATTTGGAGGAAATTCCTCAGTGTGAGGGTGGTGAGACACTGGCCCAGTTTGTCCAGAGAAGCTGTGACTGCCCCATCCCTGGCAGTGTTGAAGGGCAGGTTGGATGGGGCTTGGAGCAACCTGGGCTGGTGGGAGGTGTCCCTGCCCATGCAGGGGGGTTGTACGTAGATGATCTTTAAGGTCCTTCCAAACCAAACCAGTCTATGATTCTATGATTTCATCTAAGCTAGTACGCTGGCCTGTGCTTTTGTGTCCTCTCTGCTCTGATTCCCCACTAGAAGATACCTGTGATGAAACAGTCACTTTTTGCATCCTCTTCTTTCAAAATCCTGTCAAACTGAACAAAGTTTGCAGAAAGAGGGTGAACTTTGCTACCTATGGCTTGGCAGAAGTCTTTGGTTCACATTCCTGCCTCTCATGCAATAGTTGGTGACATAAACCTCACCTTTGGGTCCATGTTGGGTCACTACAATAACATCAGCTATTGCTCCCACATAATTTATCAGTGTAATGAAAACTCCTCCAGTCACTAATTATCTTGTCCCCTTTGGCCAAAACCTCTAAGATGTAGTAAGGATTAAGTAACCCAGGTTCTCTCTGGGCACCTGGTTACTCAGATGTTAGTGGACACTTACTGAATGGCTTTTGGCTTTTGAAACCAAGCAGTTGTGTCTGCGTTGGAGCCTTGTGTTCAGGTTTCATGTTGCTACAAGAGCAATACCATTCTCCACCAGGCTTTGTAAAGCTCCCTGGTTAGCTCTGGGTCTTGATGAATGATTAAAAAACTCTTCCATTTTGCCAAATAATTTGCTTTGTGTCCAACAAGTTATGCAATTACCATTATCAATCAGCTCGTGTCCTTACAAGATCAAGAGAATCTCACTTTACACTTGGATTTTTACTTGATGTGCTAGATTCATGCAATTTCTTTCCATCCTCTTTAGAGAGGGATGGAGGGGAGTTGATTCCACTGATGCTTCAAGAGACCAAATATTGCCTGTTTATTAATTAATAATATCCATCTGGATTCTGTCAAATTATTCCCTCTGCATTTCCATTTCCAGATAAAAAGCATTCTGAAACTTGTGTCAATTTTGAAATCTTTGGAAGCCAGGCTGTTCTTTCCTTGTTTCTAGCACCTACTAGTTACAGGACACCAGGAATGTGAGTGGAGGATGGTGATAGGAGGAGGTTGTGTTTGTGAAATCTTTTGATGTCTGGGAACAACCAGAATAGGTTTCTTGAAAGCCCCTAAAAGCCAAAAAAAGTCCTTTGACACCGAACATCTCAAGAAGATGAAAACCTTCCTCCCGTTTCCATTGTCCCTGGCCTGAGCTTTTGATCTGATGCAAGAAATGTGGTATGTGTCTGAAGTTTAGAAAGTTTATGCTGGCAAATAGAAAAGGGAGAGGTGGGTTGAGTAAGCTGGGACCGAGCTTCAGGCACGTCACACTCATGTCCCTGCCGAGGGCCCTGGGCGTGAGCGGGCCCAGCAGCGAAGAGCCAGGCTTTGAGCCACGGGAGAAGAGCAGGTGCCAGGGCCTGGACAGAGGAGAGTCCCTGGCTCTGTGGGGCTCGTGAGGCCCCAGCTGAGTTTCCAGGCAGTGACCTCTGGTGCTGGTGCTGCCTGCAAGCTCCTGGGCCAGGCCAGTGCCTCATCCCTCCCCATTCCTGCCGGGCTCTCACGCCATCCCCTGCCTTGGGCCCGTCTCCTGCTGCGGTGTCGGCAGGAGACGCGGCCCCGTTTTGGCTCTTTCCAGCTTTCTGACCCAGTTCAGCTGCATCAGAGAGGTGGGGTCTGGAAACCAGAGACAGGCCCCCATGCCGGTGGGACCTCTGCTGCCAGAGGCTCCAGTTCAACGTGTCTATTTAGGCTCAGATTTGACTTTTTGTTTCCATATGTGCGAAAAGACAGAAGCCCCAGTGTTCAGTGTTTTGCTGAGTTGAGGCCACCCCTCACCTTGTGCAACGCAGCACAAACGGGAGGAAAGGCCTTGGTGTCCTCTGCAGGGACCTGCCCTTCTGATGCCACAGGCAGCAGCCACAAGCACTGCCCTTCAGCAGGTTCTCTGAACCTGCTCTAGTTGGTTGGGTGAGTAACATTGCCCATGGCAGCAAGACATTTCTAAGCTGGCATTAGGATGTTTCATGCCTCTATTCTCCATTGTTTTTCCTAAGAACATGTCCATTGGAAGTGGGTAACAGTAACACAAGTGGGCACAGTTTGCCATGAGGATTGCCAATCCAAGCCACATGTAGCTCTTCAGTTGGTGTTCTCCTCCTCTCTACCTTATTGACCAGAAAATACCAAGACTTTAATACTGAGGCTTTAATACATTGCACATTTTGCTAACTTGCTTTCTGGCTGTGAGCCTCTGTGGTATCATTTTCCAGCAGTTTACTCAGAGGGCTAGAAACTTTCTTTTTTTGTTTAATGAAAATGGGAATTCTCCTCAGGTCCCTTGACTACAGCAATGGCAGCCTTAAGAAAAACAGAACGTGACAGAAAATAGATGAATGGCTCCAGTGCTATTGCAATAAGGCATAAGGACCCTGTTAGTGCTGTGTGCTGTGCTGGCTTACGAGAGGACACTCCTTGTTGAAAGAAGTGTGTATAGCTGGAGATTTTGAGTGTGACTAAATCCCTTGTGCTTTTCCCTCTTTAGTTTGGCTCTGTGGATCTCGTGGATGTGAGAACTCTGTTCTTTCTACTTTATTTTATTTGGGCACTTCTTTGGTCCTAATCATAAAAACTAGAATTTCTCAGCAGTTTCACATTTGGAGACTTCCTGACCTCTATCATTTTTTGTGCCCAGGGAAAATAACCTTCTTACTATGGTTCAAGCCTTAATGACTGCCTATGTATATATAGTCAATTTATAAAGGAGCAGACTGGATTATTCTGTGCATGCCTTTCAATCTTTTACAGCGTTTATCAGCAGAGAGCTATTTGAAACATGCTGTTTTAATGAAAAGGATACCGTTGCCACTGTTTTGTGTTGATTATGTGGTAACACATTTTTATTATCACCCATAAAAATGATTTGGAGCTGTTCCCCTCCAGATGCAACCTTCAGCAGAGCTGTGCTAGTGCTGCTCGCACTGCCTGGGGGGCCCAGACCCCTGCGGTTTGCTGGTCTCTGACCATTGCTGCTCCTGATTTAATATCACCTCTGCCCACCCTGCGGCTGGGCTGGGGCAAAAGACTATCCAAGAGAGCCCTCAGTAGGCCCTTTCTCACAGCAGAAGCATCAACCCTGCCCTGGCTGCAGCCTCTCTTAATTTGCCACCTCCAGGTTTAGTTCTGCCTCCAGGTTCCCCCTGGCAACATCCAGGTGTTTTGCTGGGGAAGTGAAAGGATAATATAATAGTATGAAGTGATTCAGGAAAGATCTTCAATGCACACTTGAATCCTGTGTCAAGGGGAATTAAGCACAGTTAAGTAAGGGAAAAGCTTAAGTCTTTGTTGAACTGATAAGCCTGTTGCCATGAAAGTCTGACACATCGTTGAGCAGAAGCACAAAAGTGCCTGAGATGGACTGAACCAATTCCTTCCTTGCCTGGCACCAGAGAAGCCTGTGGAATAAAAGCATCGTGACCTGATTCCTTTTTGCTTTCTTATTACTCAGAAAGAAGACTCTGGATCCATGAATAAAGATCCCTTGCAATAAAGGAAGAATTTTGCTTGTTTGCAACAGCTGAGGTTCAGTTTCCCTGCACTTAACCTAGCTCCCAGTTTAATTAGTTTCTGATTCACCCCTGTCAGGCCAGTGCATTCTGCAGGAAGTTCATCATTTCTGGCACGGCTGCAGTACTGGCTCTCACCAGGCCTTGTAATAAATAAGTGATAAACCTTGTAATAATTGCAAGTTAAAAACAAGAGCAGAGCCAAGACACTCTCATTTATAATTGCAGTGTGATTTCATTATGTAGAGACAACACAGCGTGCAAAGGCCGAAACTTCTAGGGATTTAGTGGAAAGTTTCAGCTGTATTATCTTTTATTTCCCTTATCCCTAAATCCGTGTTTTCTTCAGTGGTTTCCAGACAGGAAGAGACAGTGCTGTAATAGACCACAAGGTTGCTCTCCTCAAACATTTTCCACTGTAGCTTCATGCTTAGAAAGCAGACTGTGCTGGAGATGCTTGCTCTGGATGGATCCAGCTGCCAGGGGAGTGACAGGTTGCTGCTGCATCCCAGGCACTGCTAATGCAGGGGCTGCTGCTCCACCAGGAAGGTGGGTGCTGCCCTTGGCCTCTGTGGAGCTTCTGTCCAGGAACTGGGGTAAAATCTCTCTGCAGCAGAGCAGGTGGGCTTGGCACCCTGGGTCACTGCTACCGAGGGGTTTGGCTGTTTCAAAAGAAATGTGTACTTTGTTGTGCCAACCTTGCTTAGTGGCTGGAAAGGCAGGGGATGAAGCATTTAGATTAAAATAGAAAAATTATTATTTTTTTTTAAAAATCCTAATTTTTTGAAAACTTGGATTAAAAATCTGGATTATGAAGTCCAATGAATGCTTTCCTGGGCTTCACTTCACGTGACGAACAATGGTCTAAGTTGTACAGGGAAAATGGGGTCACTTTGCCATGGAGCTTAACTTGTAAATGGACCAAACAGCTCAGGGATGCACACTGGGATGTGGATTAATTTGAAGGTTGTGTGTTTGCAAGGTATAAAACAGTTGTGATTTTTAATAATATCCTATTACTTCAAAGTAGAGCTCTTTGAGGAGATTCATTCCAAAATTAAAGCACTTCAGATCTTTAAAAGCTTCATGTTCTCCATCATCTTTAATTTGGTCAGCAGTTGTACTTTAACTTACAGCCAGTACTTGTCCTGAGGCAGCTCACTTTGCTACCCTGGGCATCCTAGAGCCCTTCACCTTGTACCAGCTCCCCGTAATTTCTGACCCAATGGCTCTGGATTTGAACACATAACCCAGCAGTGAAATGCCTCATCTTCTAACACCAGCTCTGGTCCCTGGTTTCATGTTTCTCACCAGGAACATAGTCTCTCTCTGCAAGCACAGAAAACCTCTCCAAGGAGGGTGTGCAGTGCTGTGTGGGACCCTCTTGCAACTGAACACAGCACCTTCCTGCACTAATAACTGCCACTTGCCAAAAAAACCCAACCAGCTGTAAAGCTCTAAGACCAAAACGCTGCAGTCTGTGAGGCAGTTATCCACAGCTCCTGCTGGCAAGGGGAGGAGTTTCAAGACCTCTTTGGGATTGAAACCATTTATGAAAACATCCCACTGACCTTGTTTGCCCTCCCCATGTCCCCTCTCTAGATCCTTCTGCTGCAGGCTGCCGAGCGCAGCCCCCCGTTGGAGAACAACCTGCCGATCACGGGGACGACGGCCACGTGGTACGATGACCTGCTGCCAGATGCCTTTCCCCTGCTGAACCCTGGGACTGTCCTGAGAAAACCAGTGGGATCTGTTGGTAAGTGGGACCTGCTTTTCACCAAACCACCCGCCCTACACACATGGTTTCTGTAGAATACCTAAAAAGGAGGCCAACCTTCTCTGATCCCACCTCAAACCATCCTTTTAGCTGCCTCAAGTTGCAGGGATGAGCGTCTCTCCTTCTCAAAGGGAGGGACTTTCAGCTTTGTTCTCCATGTTTCTCTGCCCCTCCTTGAGTTAAGCCAGTGCAGAGGAGGCATGTTCTAGGAAGAAAGCATCTAAGCTCAGAAACTAACACATTGAGCCCCATTTTGCCAGCCTGAACAGCCCATTGTTAGCCTCCATTTCTGTTGGCACAAGCAGCTCCTGAGAGCTGAATTCTGGTCTTGGGAAAGGCAGATTTCTGTTCACTTCAGTAGGGCCACTGTGCCTGCCTGTGTGTTTCACTGTATGTGTTTTAAGTCCAAAGACTGTGGATTTTGAGGCCTGGATAGTTTGAAACATTCCTAAGAAAACTCCAGAGAGCCATCAGGATCTCAGGGGGACAATTCATACCCACCTACAGAGCGCTGAATGCAGCATGTCCCCAGCTGGGAGGGCTGTGGGGAGGCAGAGGGCTGGGCTAGGGGTAATTCTTGGTTTTATTAGTAGGAAAAACTTTCCCATGAATAGCAACATCAGTTGCAGTCTGCATTATATTTTTTAAATTTGCCATAAACACAATGGGCTGTTTTATGATCCCTCTTGTGGTATGAAAAAAAAATACACTTATAAGAAAATCTCCCTCTGAGCCCACTTGGCTAGACAGATCCCCACGCATTGAATTTCCTTGACCTTGGCATTCTTATTTCAAGATCCCTGTTCTCTGCTTCCAAAGCCCTGTCTGTCAGCTGCTTTGTTTGCTCCCAGAGCAGTTCATTAGTTCTTTATCCTCTATAGGGTCTGCTTTCCTTTTTTTCTTCTTTCTTTTTCCTTTTTTTTCCTTTTCAATTATTATTTATTTATTTTGGTCCAAGCAGTTTATTATGGCAGCCCCTCATGACTGTAGCAGACCTGGAGCAACCAACATAGACCAGATGTCACCCATGTTTATAACTTGACAGGATGCCACAACAGGGAGGGAGGTTCACTAACAATATGTTCTGCAAAGCATTTTCAGAACCACAGTGATGGCTGCCAGGAACTGAATTAAAGCACTTTCCCCCAGTGTCCATTTTATCCTCATTCTGCCTTCTCCATGTCATTTATTTTTGCTGTTGCAGTATCCCTGCACCTGCACTAAAGTCAGTCCAGCAAATTACTGATAACTCTGTCCTGTCCCTTCAAAGTCTCCCCTTCTTGGAGGCTCCATACACACACTCCCCTCCTCCGGCTCAGCAAGGAGCAGAGAATGACACTCACCCAGGCCTCTGGCTCTGCTGCAAAATAGAACAGACCTTCTGCAGCACTTGCACCAGGCTGACTCCACCATGGTGCAGCATCAGCACCCTCCACCCTGCAGTAAATCAGGAGGGATCTAGTGATCACCTCCAACACCAGGTGATGATGTTTGCTGAGCTGTATGTGAGTCTGCCTTGCCAGCACAGCCAGCTGCATGGCTGCTACCAGGTGTAGTCCTTGCTCACTGTTACCCTTTATTGTTCTAGCCCTGATTTATTTCATCTAGTGTGGAATAACAACTCTAGCCTAATAACTGGGAATCAGGAATGCACCAGACCATTTCAAGTCAGGACAGTGTCTTTCAGCAATTAGAAGCAATCAATGAAGTTGCTAATTGACATGTGACTGCCTGCTGCAGCCCTTCCCCGGCTCCATGGGTTTCAAACACTTGCTTTGTGAGGGGCTGTGGGGATTTTTCATGGATCTGGCTCCACGTTTGGCTTCCTCCCCACACTAGTTTGTATCTACAATTGAAAGCCAGACACAAAAAAACAACACTGTGGATTTGGGTGAAATGTAGGGAATTTCACATGGTTGATTTAGAATGGTTAGGGACTGCCCATGTGGCATGATTTCAACCCTGTACTGTGCCTTGTTGCTCAAAGCTGGCCCCAGGTTCACTTACAGAGATTGGAGACCTTGGGAGATCTTTCAACAAGTGTGATATTAGAGTAGTGAAAGTCAGACCTGAGTGTCCTGTGTGATTTGGGGTTGTGGAAAACTGAGTCTCTGTCCTTCCCATCACCTTCCCCAGAGTGTTTTTTTTGTGAAGTATTGCCTATGCCCTGCTTCTAGTCCTTCAGCCAAAGCAAATCCAAACCCTAGCTTGCACACCATTGAGTTTCTTAACTGGATGGACTAAGGGCAGGATGTTGGTGCCTAACACAAAGATGGTTGATATGGACTAGATGCTTTGAATGGTGGGAGTGTTTCTGGATGACCTTAGAGCTCTGAGTTGGCTGACACCTCTCCAGGCTGAGGTCCAGGAAAACTTGCTACTGTTTACTAGGGTAGTTATTTCTTCTGTGAGTGACGGGGCTGAGAACAGACAATCATTTAAAAGCAATCAGAGCTGTTGAGACAGCTGCACTGCTGGCCTTTCTGATCAGCTTGTTAATCAACAGGATACATTTTACTGAGTATTAAGAAAATATATATACTCTGTCTGAGCCACTTGGCAGCAAGAGACCTAATTTTTCATATCTTTGTTTTTTTTTTTCTTACCCTGACCCTCTTAATTAGAGCCTAAAGGACACAGAGGTGCAGAGGAGCAGCTAATACCACAGGGTAAGTCAACGGTTTCTTGCTATTTCCTCTTTCAAAGCATAAAATGTTGCCATGCCCAGCCCTGCACATGATATATATTCCAAAAAGCAGAAGAGTCCTGTGGCCAGGAGACCCCAGGGATTCGGAGCCTCACAGATACAAAGAGGCTGGGATTCTTCTCTGGGTTATATCTCACCATGGGCTGCTCTGGTTAGTGAGGTGAAATGCCAGCTTTATCATCCCTGAGACAGCCCCTTCCCCTGCACACAAAGGATGGAAGTGCTGCCTGGCAGAGAGGCAGTTCACTGGAGGACACCTGGTGGGAACAAGCAGGGCCTGTGCTGAGTGATGGGAGAAATCACCACCATCATCTCCTTGAGGGGTGCCTGCCAGGGGCACTGAGAGCTGCTGCTGCTGGTCAGGGCACAGGTCTGGTAAGATCCATCCAACAGAGACTCTCTGCTCCTGTGCAGAGAAAGCCTTGGGGGAGGAAAGGGAACAGATGGTGTGTTGCAGGTTAATGACAGGGATAGGAAGAAAATCCAGGTCCCCACATGTCTCATTTGGTCTCCAGCAGCAGAATACTCACCCTCTGCTGCTTTTTTTTTTTTTTTTGCCTTTTTTTTTTCCCCTCATTATTTTTCCCCCATGGCTTTTTCTTCCGTATTTTTGGAGGATAAATACTGGCCATGGGCTTCAGCTCTCTGAAAGCAATGCCTCTGCAGCAGGGCTGATTTATGGCAGCTGAACATTTGGCCTGTTCTTTTCCCTCCCCCTTTTCCCCTGAATCCTTCCCTCTTTCTTCTCCCTTTTGCACTTGTCTCTTCTATGCTGGTAACACCATTTGTCACCAGTATGAGCATTTGCCTGACACATTATTCAGTGCTGCTTCTCCTGGTCTTTCCTTTAGCTCTTTCCACCTTCAGGGAAGGAAGTGCCACTTTCTGTAAAGCTCTGCTGCAGCAGCAAACGATGGCTCCTGGTCTGCAGAAGTTCACAGGATTGAGTTAGAAAGGTTGAACTGAAGGATTGAGGCTGATTTATACAAGCAAGGAAATGTTTTCACCCACACTCAGCAGCACAGTTTGTTGTGTTTGCAAAACAGTGTTTCTGCTGTTCTTCCCTCTATGCTGGGAAGAATTTGCTGCAATGAAGTTTTGGGTGTGTTGGGGGGGTTTGTTAGGGGGAGAAGCTGTTTGCAGTGCTGTGACCAAATGCTCTCAATCTCTTAAATGGCTTCCCAATCATCTACTGAGCTTGCCAAGTACAGGATCCACTGTCACGGGAGACCAGTAAAGGGAGCCTCTCTGTTCACAAAAAAATCTGCAGTTTGTATCCTGTTGGTAAGCAAACGGATACAAATTAAAACCTCACCTTAATTCCTCGTTCAATACTCAAATCTGATCTTTTTTGGTAAGTGAATAAAACAAAAGCACAGGCACACACTTCCACACAAAGCCTTTGACAATTCTCTTCAGTCTGCCCAGTTTCACCATGGATTAGAGATGGATAGAATTAATTTCTGTAAGAAAAAAATAATGTGGACATCTCTCCAAAATGGCAAAAATAGAAGAGAGGAAGGGGAATCTTTTGAGGGGGGTCTAATATTGGGGGATTATTGCTTTGTTCTGAGAAGTGCAGAGTTTGGATGAGTGTCTGGGGATACACTGTTGTGTGCCTCAGATGGGCTGTCCTACAGCTAGAGTGGGAACCAGAGGCAGATGTGGGAACCTTGGTTTTATTGAATAGCCCCATCCCTTTGGTACCAGCTGTGAATGTGCTCGCTGGCCAGCTGGCTTCCTTTTTTCCTTCTCTCCCTCTATTCCCATTCCTCTCCAGCCCTATATGCACAGGTTCTCCTGGCACTGCTCATGGAGGGTCCAGAACCTCTGCTGGTACCAGGGAAGGGGAAGGACACTGTTAAGAGTATCAAAACTGAACTTGCACTCTGCTGGGTTTTATAATATGTGATGTACAGACTGAAACTTGAAATCTGAGTGTGCTGAACTTTGGACTCAGACTGATCTTCCTCTGGCTTTGTAGCTTGTATCTGCCACTGCTTTCAACTACTCAAAGCCCTTTTGTAGCCCAGAAACTAGGAACCTCTGACTCTCCTGGCTCTGACAGTTAATGCCTTTATTGTAACCATTAACCACTTAATCTGAGTAGACAGAATAACTCACCCACCTCTCTAAGGTATTAAAGGCTTCACTGATGTTTGCACAGTATTTAAGTGTGTCTTTCCAAAGCAGCTACTGCTTTTGTGAGCCAGGCACAGTTTTTTTTTCTGAAAAGCACTATAAAATTGCCAAGTGTTGTTGTTATTTTGATAGTCTAAGGAAAACAACATTAAGGTTTTATTTAGTGTCATTGGAAATAGTCACTTCCAGCTTACAGATGCTGCCTGCACCTTTCATAGGCTTACTGGGGCTCTGAGTGGACTTGCCAAGAAGCACCCCCTGGGCTGTAATAGTTGTGTTGCTGGTATCTCCAGGTGGGTTAGCTCAGCACCCTGCTCATTGACGTGAATCAGTAACATCCAGTTACTTCAGAAGTGTGGGAGCATTAATTTCCATTTGGGATGCAAACAGCCCATGCACAGTGTGGGGCACTTGTTAGACCAAGGAAAACAGCAGAGAGCAGGGAAACATCTTTGATGCAGCACCTCTGGGTGGCACGATGAGAGCAGCCAGAGCAAGTGGGAGATGGGGTCTGATTTGCTTTTGCAATGTATTCTGTGTGTTTTGACACACTGGGGCTGCTGTGGAGCTGCCGGGCAGGTCTGGGTGAAGGTAGCAAGGGAGGGCTGGGGGCAGCTGGAGCCTGCCCAGGGCCAGCCAGAGCCTGGGCTCAGTTTAGCTGTGACCAGCAGATCCCAGCTGGAGATACACATCCTGCTGACTTTCTGGGGTGGCCTTGTGCATGGGTACATGCTTGTTTCTTTGTAGACTGGAGGAAGAAAAGAAGCAAGGTCCAGTTTGACTCTTCTGCTCTACATACCAGCCAGCTCTTGCCACCAGTGCCATCCCATCTGTGCAGTTGCATTTCTCTCCCTCACATCTTTGAGTCCCCCTCCTCTGGTTTCTAGCTTCCTAAAGACCTTCTGACCTCAGCAGTGTCCTAACCTCCAACAAATTTCCTTTCTGAATGTTTTCAGGGCTGCCAGGACAGGTTGGTCCTCCAGGCCCAGTTGGACCAACTGGTCTTCCAGGACCACCAGGACCAAAAGGAGAGAAGGGACAACCCGGTGAGAGAGGCCCAGCAGGGCCACCAGGTAAGTCCTGGAAGAGGGCAGTGCTACCATGATAGGAGATACTTCACTTCATACAAATTAACTGTGACAACAGATCATAAAGGACTGGACACACAAGATATTGAACATCTTCAGTTGGTATTGAATCCATTCCAGCAAGTCCCCTCAGCACTGAGCAAGAACAATGACAGTCCCCAGAATTTCCCTGGGGCTGGAGAGAGCTTGTCCCAGAAAGCTGCAGAGCAGGATCATGTTTCCCCATCCTGCTCAGGAGCTGTAAAACACAGTCTCTGATCTGTCAGCCTTTGGAGAATAGTGTTCCCTGTTTAACCCTCTCACTGTGTGCCTGTTTTAACTCCCTTTCTTCTTCACCATTTGTGTCAAGCTGTCAGGTGCCAGGATGTCGAACTAATGATGCTTTTGTATACTCAGGGAAAAGGTTAGGAGGCCATTCTTTCAGAGTGCACTCCATTCCTGAGCTGGGAGACTTTTTTCATCCCCAAAATGTTCCCAACTCTTTTGATGAAGGCAATACTACACAATGGGTGCCAGACCTCAGGCTCTGTGCTTTGTATGTGTCTAAAAGGCTCTGCCTTGTAAATCTGAGCTCAGGAAAGATTTGAAACTTGGAGCGTGCTTTAAATGTGAGAGCAGCCCTGAACACTTTTTGGCATTTTCTGGCAACTTGACAATGGCTCAAGTCTGGCCAAGGATGTGTCTGCCTTTTGGTTTCTCAGTTTGCAACAAGAGCCTTGAGCCCCACAGGAAGCAGAGCTGGTCTGCTGCTGGACTGACTGGGTTTCTGTTCTTCCTTCTGTGCTTTCCTGGCAAGAAGGTGACATGCAGGTGTACATGGAGGGTAAGGGAAAGAGCAGTGCCTGAGTTCACCCCTTGCTGCCTTTAGGTTCTTGCTCAGCCTCAGGGAGTGGGGAACTTTTTACTCTTGCAGGAATTAAGCTTCACAGCACCTCTTAGCCCAGGAAGGCTTTCTGCTTTGCAGAGGAAGATGTTAAAGGCAAATAATGAAAAATTAGGAAACTGTTCCCATTTCCCCCCACACCCCTAATTCTCAGAATTACAGTTCAGGACAGAAATCCTTTGTCTTCTTACTGCCTTTTTACATGGTAGCATCATTAACACATCATCAAATGCACTAACACAACCTCTTCTGCCTCTGCACAGGGCTGTTGGGACCTCAAGGACCAAGAGGACTTCCAGGAGAAACTGGAATCCCAGGCCCCCCAGGTCCTCCAGGGCCACCAGCCACCCCGAGCCTCCCTCTTACCTTCCAACAAGGGGTTCTCTACTCACTCCAGCCCACAGCAGAAAAAGAAAGTAAGTTTCCTCTGTTCCTGTTTTGTTGGTTTTTTTTTCTGATTCAGCAGCAGAGTGGACAGGCATGGAGCAGCTCAGCTGCCTCCTCCCTGCCAGGGCCCTGCCCTCCCTGGGAGCAGGTAGGAGAACTGCCCCCAGTGTGTGGGTCTCTTGGAAGTTCCCGTTCAAGATGAAACACAACTTGGAAGCTAGAGGGCTTCACCTCTCCAACAGGAGGAACTAAGTCACTGCTCTTACAAAACCATCAGTGAGAACAGGGTTTGGGGGATTTATGGTTGTTCCCTGTGCCTGGCTTTCTGGGTTCATCACAGCTTTGAGGAGGCAACTCAGTGTCCTTTAAGCTTCCATTATGAGTAACTGCTGTGAGGAGAATGATAGAGCTCAGGTAGCATCACATGAAAAACAAGTGGGTAAGGAATGAAGCTGTCTGGCTGATCAGGTGCTGGTGCAATGGAACTGTTGAGAGACCTCTTGGTGCCATTGTTGTGGTGTTACAGTGCTCAGGGTTGCTCAGAAATTAGTAAGTACCAAAGGTTTGCAACTCTGAAATGATGGAACATAACAAAGACACCTGTGAAATGTGTCCCTTTTCCTGCCCCTGCAGATGTGTCTTCCACCTGCATTCCTGATGCATCAGCATTATCCCACGTCCACGCAAAACACAGAATTACAGACTCAAAAGCACAGACCAAGACTGGGATTTAATCCTTCCCTACAGCTGCAGGGTCAGCGGTTTTTGAGCCTATTGTGATTTAAAAATATATTCACTAGATTTGTGCTGCTCATGGCAAGCAGAGGCTTCCTAGGAAAGGCACATGGGGCACTTTTATCTGAGTGCTCTCAGATTTGGGCTTGACTCTCCTGGTCCAGTCTTGGGTACCTGCATCTAACAATGACAAAGCAGAGCTCAGCTGTTTCTCCACTTGGCTTTTAAAGCCCCAGCTCTGCCAGGTCTCCCATCCCCACTCCCCCAGACTTCAGCTGTGCCTCTTCCCCAGCTCTTCTGCTCACATCCATCTTCAAAGCTCAGTTTTATTAGTTACAGCCAAGGATTAGTAAGTCTCCCTGTGTCTGACAGTTTTCTAGCTCTCCTTTTCCTTCCACCCACTCCACTCTCCAGACTTCTTTTCCCAAAAGTGAACAGATGTATTTTTAATTTTAACAACTGGATTTCATCGTCAGTTACTAAGAGGGTAAGATTAATTGTGGTTCAATACTAAGATTTTCACAAAATGTAGATTGAACTGCTGCATTCATGAGCCTTATAATGAGAAAGTTTTGCACTGCAGTCACCCCTCTGCCTTAAAGGATCACACCAAATGGTGCCATTCTGCATTCAGCCTTTTATTCCAAAGGATCCATAAGAATCTGCTGCTGCCCCCTCTCCCTCCAACCACCCTTTAACTTAAACTCTTTCTTGCAAAGTAGTGGATAAATTTAAAAAGCATATAAGGACACTTATTGCATGGTCTTCTCAGCTGATGTGTGAGAATGGTGAACTCTGTATTGTTCCAAAATGGGAAGCAGATAAATGAGTGGATAAATACCTGCATTGACCCTGCCAAAACTGGGCTGCAACAGGCTTGAGCACTGTGAGTAAATGGTGACTGTTACACCCTTGGGGCAGTCCTGTACTTCTCCCTCTTACCTGTGATGGATTTCTTGGCTTGCAGGAGTAGCCCAAAACTTCATGACAATTTTTCTCATTTTAAATTTTTCTTAATACAAATCTCACTGCAAGTATAAGTTATCTGTGTGGTCGTGATAAAGTTATGGCAATACCAATATTATTTTCTTACAAAACTTACTGGTTTTGCTTATATGTTGGCTGATTTTGCCTACCACAGGTTGGTGGAAAGCTGATGCTCTACAACCAGTAAAACTTAGCCTTGTAAATGCTGGGTAGATTTATAATATATTTTTTTTTGTATTTACTTTGAATGGAGCACATCTGAAAACTATAAACACAAGATTCCAGCTGCTGACAGCAGAGGGAAGCATATTCCTGGTAATGGGCATGTGCACCCAGGGAGATGTGAGAAAGTTGTATCAGATGATTAGCAGTAGAACAGCGTTTGGTTCTGCCTGAACATGGTTAGTGCCTGTGCCTTTATTAATAACAACGAGTTCCTGTTGGCAATGTTTATCAGCAGGCAGAAGCCAAAAATGGGGAGACAAATATTTTCTCACAGTTTCACTCTGCTGTGGTAAAGAAATTGGTCCCAGTTGTCTCCCTCCAGATCAGGTAGCAGAAAGAAATTAAGACAGGATTACTTCATTTCCATCCTGTCTCAACAAATCAAGCCTATAATGGGGGAATTTATCCCTTAGTCAGAAACATTAGTTGTAGGCCAGAAGCTAAGCTGCCATACCCACTGCTGGGGCTGCTGCTACAAGGATCACTTGCTTTCTCTGCCACTGAAAAATGAGTGGATCAGCTATGTGGTCTAGAGTCAGCTCAGTCCTCTTTCTTGTGCTAAAGCTATGACAATTTTTAGGGAAAAGAAAGAGAAAAGAATACAACTTTCACTCTGTTAAGGGCTGAATTTTGTGACATCTCAAAGATAGCAGTTTGCAAAGGATTTATGAGATAACACAAACCTATTTTTGTAGGGAGAGCAAGGGGGAACTGAGGCACAGCAAGCTTGCCTGCGTGCCCAGCAAGTGAAAAAGGGCATAAAACAGACTTGTGAAGAGCCATCCCAGTTCCTGCTGCCATGCACAGCCCTTCCTGGGGTCAGGAGAACAGAGCAGAGGAAGTGAAGGAAAAGGACAGGACAAAAGGAGCAGGGTTTGATGTAGAAAACCAAACCAGTTGCTTTCTTTCACAGCTCTTTGCCTTGTGCCTCTGAGATGCCTTTGCCTTTCTGGCTGGGTGAGTTTCACTGCCACATTCAGGGCATTTCTGCCCTGTTTCAGGCTTCCTCTTTGCAGGATGTTTGTGCCTTCTTCCAGAGAAGGTGGGTGTTCCTATCTGCCTGGGTCAGACTGGTTGACTTGGCCAGGAGCTGGCAAGCTCCTGGAGCAAACTGTGCATCAAGGTCTTCTCAAAGGATGCAGACAGCTGTCTGCCTTCTCCCTTGCTATGTCCAGAAGCACTGAGACAAAATCCAGCAGAGCCTGGGTCAGTGCAGGAGATGGCTGAGAAGGGAAGAGTCCTGCTGGAGCTATTTTGTGGCTGCTATAACCACTTCCAGCTGCAGTCAGCCCCAGAATGTCCCCTTGCTTTTAAGGAGAAGGGAATTTATAGGAACGTATGAGTTCTTCCTGCTGCTTTATGGGAACATGGAGACAATCCCTTAAAAAATGTTAGGGTTTTAAAACACTTCAATCCCATTTTGTTCAGAGTGTGTTTCATTCAGAGCTCACCCTGGAAGCAAACCTTGATCTGAGTGTTTTGCCTGGCCAGGCAGCTGAGGAAGGAGATTTCCTTCATGTCCATTCTTCTGCACAGGCCAAATCAGGAGCTACTGAGCTCAAGGGCTGTTGGGCAGAGCACTCCTCTGTGTCACAATTATGGAATTACCTTTCATAAATAACTTTGAGTCGAATGTCAGAATGGGTGGGTTTGTGGGAGTAATTCTGTCATCGTAACGATGCACCATTTAGCTGGAATGTTTTGTAATCCAAATCTTTATCTCTGGCTTACCTCCAGCAGTAATTAAATCCTGATTGTTTGCAGCCCATCCTCTCCCCCTCTCTGTGGATGTGCATTTGATTTTTGTTGACCACTTGTTCTTTAAAAACAAAAGGCTCAGCAATTGTTAATGCCTTCACTGCTGTTCAGTGCTCATTTCCCAATTTCATCTTATTCCCAAGCGGTGATGGATTTTGACATGGTCAAATAAAACTCAAATTAATTGGATTACACACTTCACTTGGGTACCTTTCCTTCTGAACATGAAAACAGTCTCAGTTGTTTTGTTTCAGGCTGTGTAGAAGGGAAGATGGATGGGTTTAGAAACAATAGTCAAAGAAATACCTGTTTGCATTTAGGTTTTAGGCATGAAATTTGGTTCTCAGAGGGATCTGGGTTAGATCTTGTGCTGTTCTGCTGCCAGGAAGGCATTGCAGAGATGTACTGTCAGCCTTGGCAGTTAGAGAGATTTCACAGTTTTCCCTAGGAACTGCTTTCAAACAACTAGCTTGAAAGTCCTCTCTGCCATTGCCAATGCTCCAGAAGTTGAAAAGGCTTCGTAATGTGTCTACTAACATTTCTAGAGATTTCACCTTATGTCCTTTGGGCTGGGCTCTGCAGGGTAAGCAAACACCCTTCTGATCTCCATGGTATCTCTTGATATTTGCATCAATATAGCAATGAGACATTTGCAGTCTTTCTGCAAAGGCTTCCCCTGAATTTAATTGTGATGAGTTAAAGGGATGGGTGAAAGGAAACATGAGTCAGTTTGAGGTCATGGGCAGGAGGAGGTGGACATTATTCCTGCATAGTGGCTTCCAGCTATGGAAAATGTGGACTGTTTGGAGGTTTTACCATCCTAATCACTGCTGGTTGTACAGCCAAACAGAACAGAACAGTGGATTGCAAGTCTTAGGAGCACCAAGACATCGGGGGTTACCTTCCTTGCTTGGTGATCTGGCTGTCTTGGCCTGCCATGGAATTTTTGCCCCTAGGTTTCAACACCACAGCTCTCAAAGAGTGTTGTGGGATGTTCAGGTGAAAGATGCTGCCATACAGGTACCCCTCCAGATAAATGGGATGCTACAGGTCCACTGGGAATGAGGCTGTTGAATATTGTTTTGGAATTGCAATGAATAATGAGGGCCAATTTTTTTATATACAGTTGCAGTTTTTTACTGTTCAGTCACCAGGTGGAGTGGTAAGCCTGTTGGTCCAAGAATGAGGGAAGATGGGGGCAGCTACAGGCTGCTGATTTTTATTCCTGGATCTGCCCAAGCTGGCCTCTTGAAAACTTAGAATTATCCTAAATGGCAAGAGAGTTTTCTGAGTATGTGGAGGTGGCAAAGCACACCCGCTCCCTGGGCTTCCCTGTGTCCTCAGATCTCACCGTATCTTCCACCACCACCTCACCCAGGGGGAGCTTGCTGGGTTGGTGGGATATGCTGGACTGCCAGGTTGGCTCAGCAGCTCCCTGATGTGAGGGAGGAGGGAGCTCCAGATCCATGTTTGATTTCTCAGGTAGCCAGTAGCCAGATGTGTCTTGGAGATAACAATTTTTGGGTCAGTTATTGCTGCACAGTGCAGAGCTGTGGTATTCAAAGGTAGGATTCTACAGTTGTGCAGAACATCAAATTTTTGACAGAAAGGACAACTTTTCTGGGCTTATCAGAGATGAGATGAGCAGCCCTGCAGGCCTGGGGGATGCAGCCTGTGCCCCAAGAGCCCAGGCTTTGCATCCTGAAGCACTGTCTGCCCTTGACCAGCAACAGGCGCCAAAGGATTTTGGAGAGAAGAGCTGCCTGCTGGGACTGGGCAGCTCCACACTAACTGCTCTGCTCTTTACCACAGATGGAGAACCCCAGCTGGCCTCCACTGTCATAGACACCATCATGGCTGGCCTGCCAGGACCACGGGGAGCACCGGGCCCTGTGGGGCCACCAGGTAATAAACTCAGTTGAGATGCAATGATGGGGAAGAAGAGCAAAAGAAATTTCTGATGGAGAGTGGTCTGAGGGATGCCTGCAGGGAAAGAGAGTGGTCCTTACTGGATGGGCAGCAGAGCAGTGGGTCCAGGAGTGGGAAGGGTGACAAGAACTAACCAGGTTTCTTATCTGTTCATAGTGGCAAGACACCTCTTGAGAAGGGACTAATTAAAGACTGTCTTTAAGAATGGGTTGCCCAGTGAATTCTTTTGTGAGCAGATTTGTTCTCACTGCTGCTTCAGTCCTGTCCTGTCGCTGTAGAGCTCCACTGAGCAGGCTCTGGGCAGCTGCTCTGTGATATGTGTCCAGACTTTGCAGACTCTGAAGCTGGTTTGAGCTTCTTCCTGATTTTCACTGTAAAACTGAAATCAGAATCTAGGATGAAAATTCAGTAGCAAGTCTTTGCACTGATGGGTGGCTTAACTGATACTGCTCTTGCAAACATCAGCACTTCCCTGTATGATGCATATTTAGGAGTGAACTCCCATTAGTTGCAGAAAAGGCTTTTCCTTTCATTGAGAGCCCTTCATTTATCCTTCAATTCCTTTTATTCTTTGACGTCAGCATTTGTTTGGTGCATTAATGAATGAGGCTGATTCAGCTGTACTTTGTGTGTAATGTCCACATTGTTTCATCTCAAGGGTTGTAACAACTATAGCAGAGAGAAGTGTTGGTAAATTCAGGCAAATACCCTGTTTCCCCTTTGCAGGTATAATTTAACAGCTACTGTTGAGATATAATTATTTTTACAAAAGGAATTAATCTCTTGAGTGACTGTGTAAAACAAGTTGACCTGTTTAGACAGTGTTCAACTCATCCTGCCAGCAGCCTCTGCAGTGTTTAAAGAATGTATTGCTACTGAAGAGAACAAAGAATAAGAGAGAGCTTTGCTTTGCCACCATCAGCCTCTCATGTCCAGACCCCATCTCCTTCAAGTTCATCAGCAGCTTTCTGACAACACCAGAGAGACCAAGTGGACTTCCCTTGCTGCCTATAAGACTCTTTCAGAAACAGCAGCTGTAATGTCTTGCTCTGATGTAGCTGTTTCATGGATCTAGTTTTTTTCTCAGAAGCTGTCATTTTAAGCAATGGAAATGCAGCATGGACTGACATCCTTCCTCCCTATTTTCACCTTTTTTTCCTCCTAGAGCTCTAACATTTTCCCTAGGGTCCAGGGATTATTATATCAGGATATGGGTGTCCAATAATTCAGTGTGTGATAAAGCACTTCTGCTGTAGTCCTGTGATGGACTCTTACCCATTGAGAGGCTAAGCAGAACTATGACAGGAGGTGCATGCATGGAATGTAGGGTCCTTTCTGCTGTCTCCTTAAAATTGTCTCAAATGATGATTCCCCCCAGGGCCACCAGGAGCAACAGGACCCAAAGGGCCACCAGGACCTATCGGAGTCCCTGGATCACAAGTAAGGTGCTTTAGTGCTCTGGGGCAGAGTTGGGGGTTAGGTATGAAACAGCTTCTCCTGGCACAGAGGGAAAGTAGTTTCCAAATCTTAGATCTGATGTTTTTTCCATATGACATTCTGTTATTTTAATACCTTTTTTTTTCATTCTGAATTGTGTTGAGAGGTTGAAAAGGTTGTGCTTTGGGGATTTTCCCTTAATCATAACAACACATCTTGCTGTTCCTGTGTCAAAACATTTCACTGTGGCCTGAGTTGATGCAAAGGATTTGACATGGGCCTTACTAACACAGAGATAGAAAAACACTGTGTTTCCTGTGGAACACAGAAAAAGAACAAAAATGCATCCATGGGAATTGACCAATTCACCGAAGTGAATTTATTAAGCCTGGCTCTTCAGAAACTGCACTTTCTATTCCAGAATATAAATCATAAATCCCCATAAATTTGATTATCAATACAAAAATTGTGGAGGGTGGAGGTAAGAAAGGAGTGCTTTGGGAAGAGCATTACTTAATGTGGAGGTAAACCAGTAACACCAAATATTTCATAGGAATCTAAAGCAAGTAAAGAGAGAAAACTGACTGAAGAGCACAGAGAGAAACAAAGGTTAAATAACTTAGCAGAGGGATGTAACTTAGATCTGGATAAGAAGAGGTTTGGAATTGATAGAAATTAGAAAAAGGAGATTTTTGCTATGTATTTATTACTCAGTTTAAAGAAGCAATGGGCAGCAGGTAAGTGAAAGTTTGCCAGTGTAGCAGAATCATTTCAATTAGTGAATGCTCTGGAGAACGATGAGAAACTCCAGATAGATATGAACAGAGTGAGAAACCTGGCAGCAAAATGAGAGATGAAGTTTAACGTGATTAAATATAAGGTAATTCACAAATAGGTTCTGTAGTAGAGTCTGGCTTGTTAACATGCAGCACTCTAAATAGCTTTTTTGAAATGTAGTGTTCTTGATCATCCCTGTGTAATAACACACTGAAAGTCACTGTTAGAACTGTCAAGGACAAAGGATACTTATGGACACTTGAGCTTTGTTCATGCTGCATGTTTGACATGGGGCCAAGTCTGGTTGGTGCCCTACCTTGTTTGGCAGCCCCAGTTCACCTCCTAAATCAGGCCTGAGTTTCTGACTCTTTTGTGGGCCCAGGGCTGAGCTGGAGGCCAGGTCACTTGGTGGTGGTGAGCAGGCAGGGCTGGCTGCTGGCAAGGAGCAAGGTGTTAATGGTAAGCACTGCTGAAACTGGGAGAGTGCTCCTCTTTAGACCCTTGAAACACTCGTGTCCGGTATTGTGGGCCACTCAACCAGACACTGAGGCTCCTCTCAGCCCATTTCTCTGGACAGTGAGAAACAGGGGGTTCTGGGGGCTGTTGTTTAGGACATTGATTTAAATCACCATCAGTGTGGAGCAGTGGTTGCCTTTGCTGCAGTCTCTGAGGCGAAGTGCAAGTCACTTAAGGTGGAAAGAAGCATCTTGCACGTGGTCATGAGGAGCTGACATGCTGAATATAAACAAACAGTGGTGTTCTCTCCCTGTCTAGTTTACAGCTGTGGCTTCACTGGGTGGATAAATTAAGAATTTGGATCGATTTCTGCAAAGCAGTTCAATTAGTAGAAATCTTCCTTATCCGTTGGTGACTGCTTTATAGATTTATTCAACCCAGGGAGCAAAATTATTAGTAGAGATTGGACTTAATTTGAAAATTGTTTATTAGGGTGAGTGAGTAAGTTCAAAATAATTTCCACTGCATAATCCAATTAATTTTCAGGTATGTATGCTTACTTATACCACCCACTGAGGCAATTATAAAAAGGGGGAAAGCAGTGGGGATTTTTAAGCTAACCATACTATCTGTGTATTCCTTTCTTCTTGGTAACTGAGAACAAGAACTATCCTGTCATACTGACCCCTTAAAAATGTTACATCAGTAGCCTGCAGTGCATTAAAAGATAAAAATAGAGGGGTATGAAACTATAGGTCTCAGGTTGTCTGCAAACAGATCTCCAGTGTTGTTTGAGGATAAAAGAGAATCTATCCCAATTGTTTCATGGGTGTATGAGGTTTTCAGGATCTGAGGATCACTGGGAAATGTATTCACTACACCTACACACAAGATGCACAGTAGAAATTCTTTCTTGTTTTGCATCTCTTCTAGGGCTTACCAGGCTCTCCAGGACAGCCCGGGCCAAAAGGTTCCAAAGGAGACCGAGGAGAGAGAGTAAGGTTTTACATGCACAGAGAGATTCCCACCAACACTGGGGTGTGATGCCTCAGGAATTATATATACAACAGAGGTCTTTCAAATTCTGTGGGACTACAGCCATGGACAATGTTAAATGTAGAGTTTCTAGGTCTTCTGCAAGGACCAAGATGCTGGCATACTGCACAGATAGAGGGTTGAATTGCTTGCAAAGTCTGGTGTTCCCTGAAGAGATTCAGGTAGCAAATACCTGGTATTTAAAGGCTTGTGGAGACCAGCTTTCTTCTGCCAACCCAAGCTTGCTAGCATGGAGTATTTTGGGTGGTCTAACTGAACTCTTTCTTTTGTGGCAATAAGGCAGTAAAAGCTCATCAGACTTTTCCTGAACCAAAGCTGTTCCTCAGGTCAGATGATGTTCTTAATATATCCTCTAGAATATTGGAATATGTTTATGTGCTCTACCTCAGTCCTCAGTGGGTTGTCAAGTGCCAATAATTAAACATAGACAGAAGGGCAGTTGGAATGTTATTTGGTGAAGCTTAGGAATTACCACAGAAAAATCTAACAGGGATAGAATCCTAGGGTTGGAAGGGACCTCGAAAGATCATCTAGTCCAACCCCTTAACTATGACTGTGGGTATAACTGTGGCTGATTCCCAGTCCAGCATTCAAGCAGCAGGAAGGGTTTCAAAGTGACATTTGGGCTTTCAGCTCCTTCTGTTCAGCTTACTCTCCAAAAGGCTACCTTTGAAATCTCCTGAGAGACACTAGGAGCACAAAATCATTTCAGAATGTGGTATGTGGTGGAGGATCACTCAGCAATTAGATCTGCAAAATGTAGAAGTGGGCACAGATGGACTGTGGACCACAGCTAAGAACCTAGTGTGAAGCAGAGTCAAAGAAAGGAAGAAAAAAAAGGAGAACAACATTGGTTGATACCTCTAAAATGACAGACATCTGCAGTGGTGGCTGCACTGACAGAGCCTTGTGCCACAGCTGTAGGAAACCAGTTCCCTTTTCTTCCCAGTGCCTCTTTTACCAGTACATAGATGGAGGTGAATGTGGAGTTCCCTACCTGTAAATGGGTGGCTGTGGATGATGTGCTTCCCCCATATGACAGTGTCCTCTTCATTTCTGCTCACTCTTCCAAGCCAAAAGCGGGGAGGGGGTATGTCTGAAAGGGATGAGAAAGACAAATGCAAATTGGTTAACTCCAACTTCCCAAATTTATTAGAATAAGCAGCAACAGACTTAAACTGTGTTCCTCTGCCCAGACAGTGTGCAAGGAGAGCAAGTACAGGTGGTTTGTGACATCCTCTCCTGAGGCTCTTCATGCCAAGGAGCAAGGGATATCTGAGGATTGAGAACAAATTATTTTTAAAAGCTCCCCTTTACCTTAGTATCCTTGCACATTGTTTTGGGTGCTTGGTTGCTGTTTTTACATAAGAAATCACTTCCAGCTCCCTAAAAGACCATTTTAAGTGACTGCTAGTAATTTTTAAATAACAGCTTCCTTGTGCAGATCAGCCACTTGGGCATTTGTTTGCTTTGCTAATAGACTACAGACTGATGTATTTCTGGGACTAGTATTTAAGATTCTGACAGAGAGCAAAACCTTAACTGACGAGTTTTCTATGCAACTGGCTACAACTTATTGCCATTAAATGTGAATTTCCAGTTAAAAAAAAAAACCCAACAACATGGTGTATGGCAAAGTGTCAAGTTTCCATCCAGGAAACTGATAAGAACTCTTCCTCAGTGATTCATGTAACATTTTGCTTTGGTTTGTGGTTGACCATACTGCTAAGAGTGTACTTCTTGTGAAACAAAAGCTTTGTTGCACTGTGTCCACTCAGTACAGACAAATCCTTTAGACTTGATTTTATTCCCTCCCAGTTAGATATTCAGAATCATATCTCTCCTTCTAGATTTGGGACAAATGAGATTTTCAGCTCTCAAAATGTCTTGCTAAACAGAAAAAACAGATTGTAATTCCTGCCCTTCCTCTGTTAGCACAGAAAGCGAAGCCGAGTGCTTTTTCTAGCAGAATTTCTGTCTGATGTCCTGTGAGCTTTTTGTCTTGTGTGAGTGTGGATTTGAATGCTGGTTTTGACAACTACATGCTGCAATTTTGGGTTTGGTGGATACAAATTAGGGCTAGCTTTACCCAGGGCAGAGGAGCTGTGCAGCTGCAAAGAAAAGCAGAGGAGGGTTTATAGTATCGGCTGAGATTCGAGAAAACGTTATTACACCTTCTTCTTGCTGAACCTCAGAGAGAGCAGATGTAGAAGAGACCTGAGGCAGGCTGAGCACATCCCCTGGATGGCACATCCCTACCTGTGCCTCTCGCCAGCAGCCTTTGCCCATCTGATTCTTATGCAGTGGCAGTGAGGCTGCAGCACACCACCTCCAGGCAGGCTGCACAGGTACAGCCAGCAAGGGTCTGGGATGAAAGATACTTTGTCATCCAGCCTCAATATCCTTTGATCCCCCTTAAGCTTTAACATCCTTTCTGTTCCTCCTGGACATAGAGAACATTCTGTTTATGTATTTTGAGTGCGTTGCTGTGTCTCCTCTCTGTGATTTGCCTCTTGCCTGTGCTTTTTCCCAGGCCTTCCTCCCTCCACTGCAGAATCCAAGTGTTTCCCTTTGCAGATGCTCAGAGCACCGGACAAACCGGGCCTTCCTCCCAGTGCTCTCCATGTCCCTACAGGCCTTTGTCTCATACTGGCTAATTGCTCCCTAGCACTGCCCAGCTCTCCGTGGTCTCTCCTAGATTTTAAGATGCCCAAGGCCTGTTTTGTTTTTGTTTTGTTTTATACAAAGCAGCAGTTTGATGGACACAGTAATAAAGCAGCTCCCCCCTCCCAGCAAATACTACAAAAAGCTGCCGTCAGCAAGGTAGTTATCTGGGGAGAAAAGGGATGGGTTTATTTCTGTCTGTGTCTAGGGGAGAACAGCCAGGTTAAATATGTGGCTGTTTCATCAATGGATTTCTAAAGATGCTTTTAAATTTTGCTTCTTCCTGCCCCAGCCTGCTCTGGGGTGGGAAACAAATACCGCTGAGGAAAACGGGGGAGAAAAAGATTCCCAGATACTCAATTTGATGGCATTTCATTCTGCCCCAAACTCAGAATATTTCTATTTAAAACAACACCAAAAACTCCAACCCAAAAAACCCCACTGAGAATAATGTGAAAATTAGCACAGCAGGAAAAAGAAACATATTGTAGGTGTGTTTTGATCAGTAGCTGTTGGGGGGAGCACAGGGCTGTGTGTGGAGCAGGAGGCAGATTAAGTCAGTGCTCTGTGGGAGTCCTGGGCTCTGTTTGCTGTCTGGGGCAGCATCAGCCCATCAGTTTTGCTAGAGAGAAGAATGCAGTATCTTTGTAAGAAATAAATCTCCAGCCAAATTCCTTCCTGGTATAATGTAACTGACTGCTGTAAAGTTTAAGAAATAGCTAATCATGTTACTGAGAGGGTACTGAGCTGAGCAGCTCTGGATCAAACCAAACTTTTCCAAAGTGTGATGGGATTTGGAGATGATAGTTGACAGAAAACCATGACCCCCCCTTTTGCTGTCTCCAAGTGATAATGTCAAGGGAAAGGAAATTTTTTTCATATTATCTCAAATGTAGGGTTTTTCATTAAGCCTTCTTAATTCCACTAGTAAAAATAACATTATGTCCTTGTCAAATGGAAAAACCTCCTAATGACACTTACTTTATTTCCAACAGGGGCAAGCAGGTCTGACTGGAGAGAGGGGCATGAAGGGATTTCCTGTAAGTGCTGTACTTGTGGGTGTGTGCCAGACTCAGATGGTTTGGTGCCTGCTTGGCACCATGAATGCCACCTAGCTGGACTGCAGCTGGTTCAGCCAGCTCTCTCTGAGGCAATGCTCAGATCAATTGTCTCCAGCTTGGACATGTGTTTTATAGGCAACCATAACATTCCTCTGCAATGAAATGGTCCTCCTGCATGTGAAGCACAGTGCTCAAATGCTGTGACCAGGCAGGTGTCACACCAACACAGGAGATGTCTTTACTTGCAGAGCCCCTCCAGCCAAACCTCTCCCTGCCCTGTGAGGTTCCTGCACTAGTAGAGCCCAAAGGAGGGCACAGTTACAACCTAAAGTACATCAGCTGCTCTCAACTCTCTCCTGCACCTTGGTCTGCAAGCTGAGCTGGGAAACCTCTAGTGAGATCAAGAGACACATCCAAATGATTTCTTGGCAATACCAGAACAGATGCACACAGGAGATGCACGTGTGGCTAGGGTGCAGACAAACTGGTGGAGATGAAGGTTGGCTGTAAGTTAGTGGAGAAAGTTGGGTTTATTTTGGCTAGCAGCATCCAGAGAAGTCCTAGGGCCTCTGGGAGGTGTCTTTTCTCTCTTCCTTAATTCCACCTCATCATTTTGTACAATTCACAGAACCTTTTCTTCAGTCCTTCCATACCCAGCTCTGCTTTGCAAGTATCTCAGTGATGTCCAACAAGTTTGAGGAGCCCAGGCATTTCCACTCTGTTTTATTCACCAGTTTGTTAGCCCTATCCCTTGGTTTTTTTTTAGCTTGTAGTTTAACTCTTCGTGTCATCTGGTCTTTGGGAAATGCATGAACCTCCTGGTTAGGGGGAACATCAGACCTGTGTTCACAGTACATAGGGATCTTTGTTCAAGAAAAGCTTAAAGAGCATCTTAAGAGGCAGAAAGTGATGTGACTAATGAATGAAAGTAGAATGGAGGATTTTATGTTCTAAATCAAAGAGGAACATGTGCAGGTTTGGGGGGAGGGGAAAGGTATTGTTATCTCAGTGTGAGCTAAAAGCACCGCTTGTTGAGATCATCAGGAGATGCAGCCTTGTTGTGGGCCCAGGCCATGGCAGCCAGCCCCTCCTGCAGCTTGGCCACTCCTGGACAAGTTCATCAGTGTTAGAAATGGTGATGACCTCCTGGGAAGCTGGTGGGAGCCAGGACCGAACTCAAGTGAGCACTTTGGCCCTTGGCTTTAAGTGCCAGTCAGTTTGTTTTCTGCTGGTGAAAAGCTTCTGCCTTCAAATTGTTCCCGTGGAGGTAAGGGATGCAAGTGACCCTGGACACAGGGTCCTCAGTCACATGAAAACAAATTTCTTTTTCTTGTCTGTTTTAGGGTGAACCAGGCAAGAAGGGTGAGGAAGGTGACAAAGGTGCTGATGTAAGCATGCATGTCTATTGTGCTACTTTCCTTTTTGTCTCTTTACTGTGCTTCAACCATACTCCCTTTGGCAGGGAGGGCCTTGGCTCTGTGAGGGCAAGGGGCCTGTCCACAGTTAAAAGTGCAGAGCAAGAGATGATTTAAACCTTGGGTTTGATCTTAATAAGGAATCTTGGTCTTTGAGGTTTCCTCGGCCATGTGGTCAGCTGTCCTCTCTGTGCTCTCAGAATACCTTCTGAGGCCTCAGTGATTGTTCTGCCATACAGAGCTGCTACAAGGTAGGGAATTACTCCCCATTGTCCCTCCCACAAGCTTGGGGCAGGTTCCCAAAGAGATTCAGGTTTGGAGAGAGAGTTGGAGTTCTTGCATCTCTGTTCTCCCACCCTAAAATACTTCTCAACACCTGTCTGGCCCTTCAAGTGCTTATCTAAGGCAATGGGGGCAACGAACTACAGCTTGAGTGTATGTGAAAGTATGTGGACAGGTTTCAGGCAGCATGTGGCCCAGCCAAGAGCTATGTGAGAGGCATTGTGAAGCCCATCAGGATGGGTTTGTGGGCCACTATTCCAGTTTAAAAGGGAGCAACAAGATGATGCTGGACACATGTCACAGTTTCCTGGTGGAACAACAAAGAGAAAGCCCATGTAACTCAATGATGATCAGTGTGAACATCAGATGACAGCAAAACCTGTTCTCCAGGTAGTTCAGCATAGTTGGTAAAGGTTTGACAGAATATACACCCTGGGTTTGGCCCACTGCAGAAGCAGGAACTAAACTGAAAGTCTTGGCTTTGGGTCAGAGGCTCTGTAAACATAGGGGTGAAACTGAGGAGGTTTTCTTCAAAGAGGGATTTCTTCTGCATTCCTACTTAACCCTTTTACATCTTTTCTTTTTTTCAACAGTCAAACAACATAGTCTGGCATTCTGGAGGCAACATTATGACAAGAAGCCTATGCTGCAACGTACACCAATGTTAGTTTTCTTTTCCTTCTTGCAGGGGGAAGGTGTTCAACAACTTCGAGAAGCTCTGAAGATTTTAGCTGAGAGGGTATTAATTCTTGAGCACATGATAGGAATTCATGGTAAGTGTTGCTAAGATTTTCTTTTCTTGACAGTTAGGAGCTCTGCTCAGGCAGCTGCTTGATTGTTAAACCCTCTGCCTAGAATAAATTTAAGCCAGGTTTTCAAAACTAGGTACCCAACACGACTTAAAGGATGCTTAGGACTATTGAGGACCTAGAGCTTCCCTCAACTGCATTGGTTACTCTGGCTTTACAGTAGCAGGTGAAATGACCCCCACAACAATTTTTATCACAATTCAGAAAGCCAAGTCACAAGCAGCAGCTCAAGCCATGGGGCACAGATCATCTACCAGCTTCCCAGGGAGCTGCTTTGTTCAAGCCTTTAGGCCAGATAATTTAATCCTGTTAATCGTGTCTTCCAAATGACTTTAACACCACTGAGGCCCTTGCCTTGTGTAGCACTGTATGTTACAGAGAAAGCTCAAACTGCTACATGTTACCCTGAAAACCAGTGACCCCTGAATGTCTTGTGATCATAACTTGCACAATCAGATTTAAAGCAAGTCTCACGTGTTCTTTGTTCAGATAGATTTCATGTTTTCCGTTGAGGCTGTTTGCCATCACTAGTACAGTGTGTGGCATCATCCCTTAATGTCTGTTTCCATCCCTTAACCAGAGTATGGGCTTGTGCAATCACCACAGATCAGACTTCTCCCTTTAGGATACTTGAGGATCAGTTCTCAAGCTGCTGTGCCAATTTCTCCCCTTTCAGACACACAGTAGAGGCAAAATGTTGTTCAGATCCACTATCCCACCCTGTGAGAAGCAAGCCTGTTCCTCAGCACTAAGATGAACATTTTTTTAACCAAGTCCCACAGCACTTTTCTTTCCTAGTTTCATGTGGCATCTCATTCCTGGCCCGACTTGTAAAGCAGGCTGCTCACACCTTCCTTCAGATTGACAATCATTTGGATTACAAAGTGGCCTTTGGCTATTGACTGAGCTGATAGAAATTCTGAACAGCTAAAATGTCCAGCAGTTCCTAAGCAAGTGACTTAACACGCTTTGAGATCCCACGAGCCCCTTCTGAAGCCAGCACAGTGCTAGAATGAAAATGTGTTGGGCACTGAAAGCCAAAGCAGTATCAGTGCAGGGTGCTCCTTCACAGGGCTGACCTGCCTTGCAGTCTGCACTGCTCTTCATTGTTCAGTGGCCACGTAGCTTTTGGAGGCACAAGGTGCTATTTCCAGAAGCAACAGGCAGCACCAGCTTAAGCTTGTTGGGAAATCATGAACCCATGATTTAACCACAGTCACCTTGACCTCACCTCTGCATTAATTCTAGTTGGCTTCATATTTTCATTGGATTCTATACACCACAGGCAGGAAGAGATGTTTTTCTGCTTCTTTGCTTGGAGATGGTGGCAGTACCAGGGAGATGCCCACTAGATTACCCAGGCAGCAATCCATGCCCAGCCCAGCTGGTCTCTGGGAAAGAGGGGAAGGGGATCCCAGTCCACAGACACAGCGCAGTGTATTTACAGGGCTCAGGGTCTGGTCTTCCAATGTCTTTTACTTTGTACTTCCATTTATACTAATATAAAGCAAAGTGTCAGCTCTTCAGGAAGCTTGTATGGACACTGGGGCTTGGACTGAGGAATTAATGCAACTTTGCCCCTGCAGAACTGCCAAATTTAGCTGGTTTATCCATTGTCTCCTTGGCAGTACAGCAGCAACAGGGCATGCAGTGCTGTTATTTTGAAACAGCCATTTCAGCAAACCATTTATACTGACATAAATGCCTTTTCTGTTACTGCCTGGGATGAAGATGAGTTATTTACACCCATAATATATACCAGTGTAACAGCACCAGTACAAATGGATGGGTTTTAATTGTATAGTGTAGTTAAGGCCATGTTTGAACACCTATATTGCATGACTGTATATAAATAGTTTCTTTTTTATCTAATAACAGTATAGATAGTTTGTATTTTTACTCTGTGCTTTTGAGATAATTCCAGTCTTTAGCTTAAGACATATTTTAAGCCCTACAAAAATACTGTTTAGAAACAGAACTTGGAAAGTAAGGTGTTCTTTTTCTTGTGCAATTATGCTGATCCCTGTATGTGTATATGGTTTAAAAAAAAAAAACAAAACCAAACAACATAAAAAGACATAAAATAACAAAACATTTTTCTTGAGCCCATCCCTCCCTGCACTAAAAGGCACCACACAGGTTTAAATCACCCAGCACCAACTATCTGGTCACATTGCCACTGTAGGTGTTAAGGATTGTGCCACAGCTCTCTGGGCAGCCCAGCTCAGCCCAGCCTTAAGGATCCACACAGAAATGCCAATCCCATGCTCTCATTTTCCAAAGAAATGTCACAATCAGTGTGGTTTCCAAAACCAAAGCCACCCAAGCAACAAGGCAAAACATACCAGCAAACAAACCTCTTCTCTGCAATGGGAGGGCAGTCTAAGATGAGCTGGCCTAACAAACTGCAGAGAGCAGCCCAGCAGGACACACGAAAGCCCAAATTGTTTGGCAGTGTTTACTTCCAGCGAGCACAGCACAAATCTTTCAGCAGCCAAATGCTCACTTGAACCAGAAATACTGCCTGGTGGGATCAAACCAAGGCTGGGTGTCTGGCTTGTGAGGCTGGGCTCTTGGCAGGGAGACAAGCAAACCTCCATCTCTGAAGGCCAAAGGAAGATGAAACTGGGGCATTAAAAATGATGAGGCAGCATCCAGTCATCAGCATCCAGGAACTGCTAGGAACACAGAAGAGTGGCCACAGCCAAATGTGTATTTAGCCTCGGAGGGCAGGATGCTGTAGGAAGAAGAGATGTGTGTTACATAAGGCAGGCTGAGAGAGTGGATAGCTGATAGTTATTCCCAGCTTTACTGCTAATTGGATGGATCAAACCTGTTATTCAATCTTTTCAGTGCCTCAGAATGTCCTTCTTTACTGGGAGGGAAATGGCAGTTAACCCCACAGGAGCATCACTTCCCAGTGACCACCTGGCCCCAGCCCTCAAGACCAGGAGTCTCTGGGCAGTGCTGAGTCACAACGACAGCCCCAGCAAAATTCTTAGCAATAAAAGAGCTTTTTAAATGGAAGTACAAATGACAACAGGCCCTGCCGAGCTACATGTGGTGACAGTACTTACCCCAAAGAGCTTAGAGCAGAGGGAAAAGACCTAATAAAGGAGTAGTGTGGTGGCAGCTAACACGTAGCTCCACAAGTAGCTTGCTGGATGGAAAGACAACAGGAGGGACAACACTTCTTCCCAGAAGGGCCCAAGTCCTCCTTCCTTAGCCTCCCCTGTTAAATCGCGCTCTCCCGTGACTTTCTCTCCTTACAGACTCTTTGTCTTCCATTGAGCCAGGCTCTGGACAGGATGTGATCCCGGGCTCCCCGCTGCGAACCAGCATCAAGATCAAACGTGGAGGACCACAGCAGCCCCAGGCCTACCAGATCCTCTCTTCACTGCTGGACGACAGTGAAGCCAGAAGGAGAAGCAATCGGATGAAGTAGGAGCACCTGCATGTTCTCCGTGCCTGTTCACCAGTTAAAGATACAGTATCCCAGTGCTTAATTGCAGAGTGCAAATGAAGTGAGTAGGAGGCTGCAGTGTTGGCAACTGGGTTTCCTGACCTGGCCAATACTACGCCCTTATCGCAGGGAATGTCTCATCCATAGCTCAGAGAGGGTCTTACGAACATTTTTCTTGATTTTTGTTGTTTTGCCTTTGGAAAGGATACCAGAGGGCAGGTATCCTCAGAAGCTGTCTACAGAAATGACACCACCCAACTGTGTCTCAAGAGGTTAATCCTCCCCTTGTTTCCTCACTGCCCTTGAAAGTTACTCAGTTAGGGCACTGCTTATCTGACTGAGACAATCAATCCCATCTAGACTCAAAGCCTTGTCCATTGCTATAGTTGGTGGCATCTGCTTTTATTTCATGTGGTGGTGTCATCTTGACTTCTAGGTGAAGATTCCACTTCCAGAGGCCATTAAAGCATGTCCTACAAGGATTTCTTTGAAGCAAAGAGCAAACTGCAAAATTCAAACATTTAAAACTGTTACTCTGAAAATTCAGGTAACTCATTGGGCTTTAGCATCAAAATCTGGGCTCTTCATGTTGCTAACTGCATGTGAGTGGGATTATTTCTGTTTGTGGTTGGCTAAGCAAGGACTTTTGATGCAAATGTTCCCAGCACCATTGGCTTTCTATCTATCTATCTATCTTCAGTGAGATTAGACTGTTTCTGGGAAAATACAGAGCAGTTCGTATGAGATAGGATGGAATCGTGCAAGAATTTTCCCATATTGTGTTCAGCTTGTGCATACATCTAGAGACAATTCATTTATGTAGTAGCAATAACTATTCACAGGAAAGGATATTTTTCAATACTTTCTTAATCCTACATGAATAAGGGAAAATATTTTCACACTGTTTTGTTTTTATCTTGTGAGTAAATCCTTGCCATTTGACTCTGGAGGCAGTGTAGTAGCAAACCACAGCCTAAGGAGTTAGAGTCTTGTCAAGAGCTTATCTTGCACTGGGAGTGAAATACAAAATCATTTTACTTATTGCAATATTTTTTTATTTTGGGTGAAGTTCCAACTTCCAGAGTTAAGGGGTTGAACCTGCCCTTCAGTGACAACTGAATCACTGCACCTGCTGTGCAGACCAAAGCAGACAAGTGGATGTCATTCATGTAGACAGGGATTTCTGTTAGAAAGGGGGAGATCAACAGACTGTTGATTCTAATGTGTTTTGTTTTGTTTTTTAATTCCCACGCCTCCTGTTCTGACAGTTTTTTAATTAATCCCAGGATGAAAGTGAGCAAATTGAGTTTGTGTTGGTCACATTCTATCTGGTTCCCAGTGCAAGATACAGCTATCTGAAAATGGCAAACTGTCCTGCTACCATGTTTCTGTCAAAAGCTGTTGCAAAGACTGACAACTGTATGTCCACCTGTTCAGCAACCCTTGCCACCCAAAGTGATCTTCCTAAGGCAAAACCAGAAACATTTGGTACACTGGAAAGAGGCTTGAAATGTAGGAGCTCTGCCAGCCCAACATTAGCTACCCATTAAATTAACCTTCCACATACACTGTAAACCTGGTAGACTTCCAGAGATACCAGAACATCCAAATCCTTGCTCTGAAGAGCATTATATTTTCAGAAATGAACAGCTACAGGCTACTTCAGGATGACTGAATTCCCTGTATGCCTTCATTTGGCTCTGCTCTTCAGACATCCAACCACCCATCCCTGAACAGGTGAAATGGTGGCAGTTGATGCTGACCAAGTACCAGAAACTTGTCCTTGTACAGAAGCTTTTTACTGCTCTACAGCTAAATAGGAAAGAGCCCTGGTTTAAGCTGGCTGCAGTGAATGCACTTACTTGCTTTGTTTGGCTAGTGCCAGTGGTGGAGCTTGTCCAGCAGCCAGCCCACACAGGTCAGGTTGTACTTCCCTATGCTCATATTTTCCTTTGGACATTTCAAAGAAACAAGCCCAAAGTGTTACACAAGTTTGGGAAGTTGAAGGCCAGGTACAATCAGGCACTCTCTTTCCCTAAGACTCCCACATCTGAAGTGAATGCAGATTTTTGCCAAGAGCTGATGCTCTGGGCTCCAGCATTCATTTGCCTGCCTGTACTCTGAATTGCAGCTGGAGCATGATACAGTCAGGAGACAAGAAAACAAGCAAAAATGCCCAAGTCAAGCAGGGTACTGACATCAAGTAGTCATCCTGTACTCATAATCCTTTGGGGAGGATGAAATAAAATCTCCTTGAGTGCATCTTAGTTTAAAACTTAGCTCTAACTCTACTGACAATACATAATATAAATAAGGATGAATTAAATTGGTGTCTCAAAGAAGGCTGGCAACCAGCTCTCAGGCTAAAAACAGTCACAAATACAAGCAGCTCAACATCCCAACATGGAGCAAATGGCTGCAGTGCTGTACAGCAGCCCATGTCCCCCCACTCACTGCTGTGGGGGCAGTAGTTCTGTTGGTGGCCAGCCTGGCATGGTGCACCCACTGATGCATTCTTGGGATAATCTTTCTGTTCAAAAATTAAATGTGAAAAAAACCCAAAACCCAAACTGTTTCCCCATGTACAGGCTGATTACTGTGTAGGAATTGAGAACTACTGTATTACCTTGTTCTTGATCCCATCGACATTACAAGACATAGCTGGTGGCATCCAGGAGATAACCCCTTATGCCCACCAGCAGATGTTGGAAAATCAGGCTCCCAAGACTGAGGAGAAATCCCAGTTCAGTCTGGATGTTCACGCTGGGCAGGTTGGTCGCAACAAGAAAGTGTCCTCATGGCAGTTTCAGGAACTAAACAATCTTTAAAAAGGGAAATAGCAAAATTTGTTTTCACTGGTGCTGTAGCTACAGGGTTGAGTTTGGGGAAGAGGTAGTACAATGAGGCAATTTTCATCTCCCTGACATTTTGGAGCCTTTGCACTGAATTAAAAGAGGTCTCTTCCCCCATGTATGCCTTCCTGAATCCAAAGCTATTGCATTAGCCTGAGGAGTGATCCCTTCAAGTCATTCATATTGACTAGGATTTTGGATTTTAAATTATTTAAAACACATTACTTGCAAGATGAAATTTAGTGGAAGTTGTTTGCAATGAATCCTGCCAAGTCAGTTGTCCAAAGACTGGTTAGCTTTGAGTTGCAACAGTTTTACTTACTAACTGTTCCAGACTTCTGTATGAGCTATGTGTTGGTTTTTTTTTCTCCCCACACTTCTTGCTTTATTTAGCTACACCTCTCTCGTGAGGTACTGTATCTTTAATGTGGGTGACAATAGGGTTATACTAAATGGAGTTTCTCTCTCAGCTGGGCTTTCATTCCTCTCAGCTTATACAAGGGTTGGACCACACTGTTGTGCAGTCCCAGTTTAACTACGTTTTAAAGGTGAACACAGCCTCACATGCTGACAGTAATGATATTCATGACTAAGCAAACCACTCCAACCACATTTTCCATCTTAGGCAGGATACTAAGATCCATTTTATCCAGGGCATATCATGCATCTTGCCACATCTATGTAACTTAGAGTGGATTTATTTTGAACGTGTGCTCATTTAGAAATGTATTTTAATTAAAATGTTTAGTGCTTTTTTCTTACACACCTACTGTGCAATACCATAGTGTGTTCTTTTCCTATTTTTTCCTAAGACTTTTAAAAAAATTCTTCATGTTCTTTTGAGCTTAGGTGTGTTTCTGACTTGGATCAGTTCTGGTAGTAGCAATGCATGTTCCTTGCCTTGAGCTAACCAGAAGCAGCAGCAGAACATTGCACAACCAAAAAATCTTTGCCATTCGTGCACCCTGATGTTCACCAGCAACCTGGTACTCCTGGGAGGTGGAGAATGCTTCTCTCCAGAGTATCTAATTTGCACTTACTGTAAAGAATTGATAGCAACCCAGGGGAATAGGAATAAACCAGAGAGAAGAGCCCTCACCTGCTCCCACCAAACGCCACAGTAATTTTGCCATCAGCTTTCACAGGAACAGGCCATGAAAAATCAGATCCAGTTTCCAGCTTGCACGGACTGGTGCTGCTCTCCCTGGAGCAGAGCACATGGCTCACAAGCAGCTTTCTGAGAATTTGGCTCTGGGATTGGGGTTCAGGCCCAGTCTCTGCAATGAGCTATTTTAATGTAGGAACCTGACCACTGTGAGAAAGGCTTCTTAAAGACAATCAGCTTCTGGAATAAATGCTCAATACAAATTATTGGAAATTTCCAGTTCCATTCTCCATGTTTACAGCCTCTCTCTCATTCCAGATTACATTCCATTCTTGTGTTTGGTGGTACAGGGAATTAAACTACTCACAGTTTGTGTGATTGTCTTGAAACTAAGCAATTCAAAGGTGCTGTAATTGTCCATAAAGCACATTCCCATCCATAGAAGGAAATGTTAACTTTTTCACTAGTTATTTTACACAGTATTTTTTAATTTATATCAGTGTGTTTCATATGTGTGCAAATGGTCCCAGCTTCTCTCATTGTAATAAGCTTTACAACCATTTGGTCTTTTTCTACAGCAGCCATATGCAGTATCTTGCAATCATGAGAAATTTCTTAACTTGGAGCAAGAATAAATCTCATCTGACATGATGAACTCATTTATGGCAGGCTCTAATGTTTGTTGTAAACACAACCTGTTTGTTCCACCTCTTGCATGGTTACTTATCTGTTTTCATATTGCTATGTTATTGTTCAAAATATCTATTTCTCTTTATTTGCTATGGGTTTTGTTACTGTATATGGAATGTTTTGTATTCAGCATTTTCTTACAGAGCAGAGTGGGAACAGTATTCAAGGACCCACAAATACCAAAGACCTTTCATGTAATGCACTGAGAAATAAACATACTGTAAATGAGTATGATGTCAGGTGTCCTGTATTTACACAGTTCAGAGCAAGTTCAAGCAAACTGAAATTAGGACATCTGTTATGCCTTTCTGCCATCTCAACTTTCTCTATGTTTGCAGGTGTCTTGAAAAAATAACATTCTGCATAAACACCCTGCTGCTGGTTATCTTCCATGGGGTGGAGGGGCAAAAAGGGCCTTCATTAACTACAGCCAAATCTAATGTGCTCCTTGCCCACCACGGGGCTGACTGCTCTGCAGATCTTGCCTAGACTGCCCCAGCAAGCACCACTGCCCCTGCAGAGGGGTGACATTTGTCTCTAGGACACACTTGGTCACTACTCCTCATGCCCAGCCACACTAAGCAAACACAAGGGCTCAGCCCACCTTCATGGTGTGGTGGTTCAGCCCCAGGGCACACCCTGTCCGCTCTGAGGAGCTCACCTTGCATCTGCAGAGTGAGGAGCTACTTGCCCATGGCAGCCTCTTCCTGCCCTCTCATTCCTGCAGGAGTGTCACATCTGTCCAGACCCAGGGATCCAAGCTCTCCCACTGCTGAGCTGGGCACACTGAGGACAATGGACTGTGTGATGGGGAACAAGCCAGAGAGAGGGTCTGCAGTGCTGATGAGCATAAATGACCATCTGCTGGGCTTTGCAATTTGCTTCATTTCCTCCTACGTGTCCTACCAGTTGAAGGGAGTCAAGTTGGCTAATGTAAGAAGGCAAAACCCCTCACTGCAATCCCCTGGCACCACCTGGACATTTGCCTTCCCCAGAAGTGGCTTCATTTGCCCACTTGCATTTTCTCTGAATTTGCCTCTAAGCTTATGGAGACCCTCTCAGTCTCATCGCCGCTTGTGACAAATTCAAACCGTCAGAGGAGTTAGAGACCTTTTAACCTTCCTACAATGGGAAAATCTACTCATTTAGATACAACTGCTCCTCTGATTGCAAAGGGAGGCTTCACTCTGCCTGAGCTGTGGCTGCAGGAGGGGACCTGGGCTGTTGCTGTCAGAGACGTGACAGTTCTGGTTTCTGAACTTGTTTTTTATGTCCTAAAAAAACAAGAGATATGTAAATCACAGCCAATTACTTTCCCCTGCTGATCAGATTACACTGCAGATATGCAGACACCAATAATGTAGCAAAGGCTAAGTTGTAACCACTGAGAAATGTCCACAGTGTCAAGGCCTCTGCTTCACACAGCTTTTTGCATCACTGATGAGGACATACTCAAGGTTACTTGATGCCAGCCAGTCCCATGTAGCACTTCTCTGGGTCTCTCAGGGTGTATTTATCTCGGTTCTTGTGCCCTAACACCTCCAACTCTGATATATTTATCCTTGCAAAAAGGCCTCTGAGGGAAGGCAGTTCCGTTAATCACTACTGTACAGATTGGGGGTTGTTGGATAAAAGGCTAAATTAATTTCTTGGGATGCTTGTGGCTGTGTTGGTCTGCCAACCACCAAATTAGCATCAGGCCCATGTTGGTCCCTGGGCCATTATGGCCACTGATTGTAATCACAGCAAGGGGAAATGGCACTTTTTTCCTAACACTGAACACAGCACAAGGAAAATCAATGGCAGAGTTGAACAGATTGAGCTTCTAGCAGGAGCTGATTAAAAGAAAAACATACATATCTATATACACACACACCACAGTTACTCTTTCAATACACTGCCTTAACCCTTCACTAACCACCTGCTCCACAGCACGTTGCCATAGAACTTACTTGTTACAGCCAGACTTATTGTTAATACAGCCAGTGTTAACACTACAGTAAGAATGGCTCTGACAACACTGGTGTCTACATTCATGCAGCTGGAATCGCTCTCCACGTTTCAGCCTGTTGTACGTCACCAGGGAAGAGCTACCAGGAGTCCCCCCACCCCCCAGCTCCACCTCAGCACAGCCTGAAGCAGCATCTGTGCTCCATGCTCACAGCCTGGGGAGCTGGGGCTGGGGAAAGCAGTGATCCTGAGTCAGGAACAAACTAATCCTAAATTTCCCAAGCAACACTATGGCTGGGAAGGTGACTAATACACTGTACATATTATAAAGACAAAGTAAGCAGGGGGATTATATCAGCCCATTTCCCATCGTTGCCTCTTTCAGGACAGTGTGTTCATAGTTTATCAAAAATGGGGACATGTTGGTTCAACGACAGATTGGAAAAATTTGTGTACACTTAAGGAAACAGCTATCTCTAAGACTCTCAGAAAGAAGCAGAGAAAAACAGCCATGCCAGAGGGCAGGTCTGCCCTCCCCATATCCCAGTCTTCAGACAGGATCAAGCACCCTTACCCAAACCCATTCCTGTGGGTTTTGGTATTTTTAACCAAATGACCTAATATCACACACGCTGTACAGCCTAGCAAGGAAAAGGTGCATTAGCCACTCACTGGCAGATAAAAACCAACAGTGCACTCTTTTAAAGATGATGATGATCATTAACTACTGTAATAATTTGCCAAAGGATGTGTTAGAGCTTTCACTCCTAGACATTAATCGAATTAAGAGAGGACCTATGACCTTCTCCTCCTAAATACATGAGTGTGTGTTTATGTCTGTATATATTCCAACTCAAAGAGGAATTTTCTCAGGAGACCCATCCTAGAAACCAAACTGGTAGAGTCAGTGATCATCATGTTGCAGATGACCCTTCCTGCCCCTGCCTGTATGGTGCACAAAGCAGCTCAGCCCTGGACAGAGCTGCTGCTGAACGCCATCCATATAAAGTCATCAGTGCATGGGAACAAGGTCTCTGTAGCTTTACACTAAACAATGGCTGCCCTAAGCACATCTCTGGGACACACCATCTTTGTGCAGCACCCAGAGGGGTCTTGGCTACAACTGACATGCCAGCCTGTGGAAAACAGCTGTCTAAGAGGGAAAACTTCTGGCATCAAAAGTTTGGACCGGCCACATCCCGAGGCCAGCTGGAGGTGCCCTGCTGATCATGGGCTACTGTGGTAGAAGGGGAAGGCTCAGTCAGAGTCCAGAACTGGCCTATACACAGCATTGGTGTGTCTGTGGCAGCACTCGTGTGGCTGTGCCAATGAAAACCTGATTTATATATAACTGGATGACGTTAATGGTCAGCCAGTAACATTATGTGACAGTTAAACTTTAGACTTAGTTCAGAAAACATGCTGGCTGAGAGATAAATGCACAACAGGATCTTGGCAGCAACCTTCTCTCTATTCCTCAACCACAAAAACATCTTCAGAAATGGATAGAGCCTGGGTCTACCTGGTGACAGGAGGATGTGGTTTTATTGGAGAAAAGATCGTAGAGCTCCTGTCTCAACAAGACTACATCAAAGAAGTCAGAGTTTTTGATTCAGTAGCAAGAGAAGAAGTAGAAAAATTCAGCACAGGTAAGAAAAGGGCACTAGCTTCTATTTAGCAACCATAACCCCCCTTTCAAGACAGCTGGTATTTTGTTGGAGATGCCACAGTTACAGGCATGGGGTAGAAACCTGGATTAAACAGATTGGATGAAGAATAACTTCCATTTCAGAGAGGTTTTTCAGCACAGGAATAAATCAAAGCAAAAAAAGATCTACAGAGCCTAACCCCAAGAGATACATCACAAGGAGGATCTAAGTCCCCACCCAGGAATCAGTTGTCAGGAGCTGCATGCACACTGAGCACCTGACAAAAGAACTTGGCTCCCTGGTTGCTTCTCAACCAGTCTGACTTACAGCAAAGGGACAAAAAACCCATGGTCCTGAACTGCTCCAACCAGTTACCAGTTCTGAGAAAAATAACAAAAAACCCAAGACAATAATAGAATCAAGCTCAGCATCTGCTGAGCATATCGTGAAATAAATTACTGAAAAAACTGAGAGAAACCTATAGCAGCCTTTCTGGGCTGCAAACAAAAAAGGAAGAGGTGAGTCTTAGTAAACATGCTCAAAGATACTAAATTAATCCATTTGATCATAGTCTGGGAGCTGTCCTCTGATGTTTCACCAGGGTTGATTGCAGTGAGAAATGCTGGGAGAAATCAACCTGTTTTACTAGATTTGAGAATACCCATGTAAAACAAGCCAATGGTGCTTTGCCTGGTTAATGGTGGGTTGGGTCCCCCTCCCTCTGACTGTCCAAACCTTCAACCTGCTTTGAGGGAGAGGAACAAATGATAAGGCAGATCCTATCTGTTAGGAGATATTGAAAGAAACAACATACACTTAAAACAAGTTTGAAAATTCCCAGGGAAACATCACTATCAGAAACCCTCCCAAGGCAGATTAACTCACCCGACTCGTTTCCCCAGACTTTAGGTAGCCCTTAAAAGCTCCCATAACTGAAGAAAACAAAACCTGTTTAAACCTTAAGAAGCTGACAGAGTCCCTGCTCCAGGAGAGGTCTGTGGCCTAACACGACAGAAAAATGAGGCAGAAACAGCCCTGAGGGGCCATCCCAACCTCTGTCCCTCAGCTCAGCCAGAATCTTCTCAACAGATGTTTTTCCATCTCATTCCCAAGCCACCTTGGGCACCCAATTTCTGCACGGTGTGGCCATTTCTGTTGATACAGTCTGATCTACAATGTAAGTCCTTGACATCTTCTCTAACCTTACAGGTAGAATAGGTTAATAGTGTCATATTTTTAGAACAATCTTCATTATTTGAAAACCACCCCTTCCACTCCTGCTGTTTTCTCCTTTAGGCAAAACCAGCTCACATGCACTCCTCTGTAGCTCAGGGTTCTGTACCTGTGGACATTAGGATTGGTCTCTGGAAGAAGGCCACCGAGGTGAGGACAGAGAGGCCAGCCCTGGCCTGCCCACTGCTATGTGAAGCTGAGCAGTGGATTTCTTCCCTCCTGCAAACCTTCCCCCCTTTTGTACCTGTCAGTACAATTATACATTTTCACAGCTGCCAGACCCTGCTGACAGGTGATAAGCTCCTGAGCTGTCCTGACCCAACTTAATTCTTTCACCAGGACCTGCTGCCTCTTCCTTACTAAGGCAAATATCTTCTCTTTGTTCCTATCCATTTTCACATCTTTTTTCAGGCTCTATTAGTTACATTCAGCTCATACTCCAACCTCCAGCATACTTCAAGTCCCTCCCAGTCTGATGATATCTGCTAATTTAATGAACAAATCTCGCGGAAAACAATAAAAAAAGACTCAAATACAGCAATAAGCCCAGGAGAGCCCACAGCTGGCAACTGCCTGGGAACTGTAGCTCAGCCAGCTTTGTGCTCACCCTAACGTGGCTTATTTAGACCATGTTTTACTGACTTGCTTCTGAGAATGACAGAGTTTCCAAAGCCCTTCTAAAATCAAGATAGATGACATCGACCTGTTCCATAATATCCGTACAGCCTGTTAACTTGTCGTAAGAACAAAGGAGATTTATCTGCCTTGATTTGTTCCTGACAAATCCATGTCAGCTGTTTCTGTTCTCCTTATTACCCCACAGGTGCTTACACACATGTTGTTTAAGTGTTTGTTCCTGAATTTCCTGGGGTTGAAATCAAGCTGTTTTGTAATTTTCTGGCTCTTCTTTGCCTTCCATAAAGGAACAGCTATTTTGAGGGAGAAGACGAGGGGGAAAGGAGATGGGGGCAAATCCCCTTCTGAATGGTTCAGAGGGAGGAATTTCCTAGGAAACTTTCTAACCTGTTACATTATTTTTCCCTTCCCATTTATATTATTTGCAGTTTAAATAAAGCTCTGTGCAATGTCCAGCAGACTTCACTCATTCACACCTCCTGGGGCAAGTCCTGTACTCAAGGGCAGCTCTGGGCCAAGCCTCCTGTTTCTGCTCAGCTCTACCCTTGGAGGCATGCTGGAGATGTGCAACGACAGACAGAGCTATTAAACCTGAGGCAGATCTGGCTTCTTGGGGTCCAAAACCAGGGATGTATTTTCCCCTGGCATGATGTATTCACATGGCATAGTCATTAGTTAGAGTGAGCTCCAGCAGAGAAGAAAGCTTTCCAAACAGGATCCTCACTCTGCAAGGTGAGGATGCTGATTTGTACTTCTTTTCCCCCTGCATCTATGGTTATTTTATTTTTCTCCAGCTACCACTCGTGTGACAGTGATGAAAGGAGACATTCGAGACTACAATCTGCTCCTTGCTGCCATGCGGGGAGTTCACGTGGTCATTCACACAGCTGCTGTTGTGGACTACAGAAACACTGTGCCCTTCTGGGAAATGAGAGCTGTCAACGTAGGGGGTAAGCTCTTTAAAACACCCTTAAGTTCACATGCCTTGCTGTAGTCACACAGGAGGCTATGACAAACATATCCTCTCTGATTTAATGCTCCCTTTCCCCCTGATTTTCACACCCCACTCAGCTATGGGATCAGAAAGGCTTCTGGGACCTTTCCTTTCCAGTGGGCAAGTTTCTGCCTTTGCCTTTTTACCCTTACTCAGGGCAGGTCATACTGCTCCTCTCCACTGCTCAAGCTTAATCTTGGCAAGTCAAATGTGGACCCAGTTATTACATAGTTAGTCTGGTCAATGGTATAACTGTTGTCAGTTATTAATATAACTTTCACTAATAGTACTGAGGTGATTCAGAACATGCCTGTAGTGGTAAGAAACTTTTTATTATGTGACAAAGCAATTAAAAGTTGACTACTGTTAGAGATAGCTTACAGCTTTTATCAGAGATTTCCAGGGAGAAAAACCTACCAGTGCCAGACTATACCAGTTAAACTGCATCCATGCTATTAAGGGAGGGATGTTAATTATAGTCAGAGTTCACAACCATTACATGTCCACAAGCCACATGTAGCTGAGAGCTCCACAACACTTCCTTCCTATCACCAAGAGCCGATTTCATGTTAGGTGCAAAATCTGCTTAAAGAAAATCTGTTCATAAATCTGGGAAATAAGCACAGGCTATAAAAGTAATGAAATCACTATTACAGCAGCAATTCCAATGGCACCTCAGGCTGTTAGCTACTAAAATAGTTGTTAACCACAAGGAAGAAATTTTATATATATATTTATCTCTCTCTCTCTCTCTCTCAAACTCAATTACTTCTCAGGGCTCCTACTATTTGCTGATGCATTCAAGGGCAACATTTAAATTCCATCCTCCTTTTCATTGCTGTAGTTGTTTCCAAACTCAGATGCTTTTAAGAGCCTGTATTGTGCATGTGTACTGAGAATACTCAGAGCCTGAGGGTTCCTGCTGCCTTTCAATGGCTTTGTGAGAGCTTCCTCTTTGCTGTTTGCTGTGAGCAAGGTACTCCAGGGTAGGGAGGTTTTTACAGATAGCAATGAACATTGAGCAACTCTCCTAGCCAGCAAACCAAACCCCTTGCAGATGTTTGCTACATTCCCAGAAAACCACAGACTGGTGACTGAGTGGCCCTTTGGGGAGCACAGTGTGAGATGTCTTAACAGGACCTTTATTTTCAGAGACAAACTGTTCTGCACTTCTACCTCCCCTTGGAGGGCTTCATGCAGCCCTCCTAAAATAAGGCTGCTGTCCTCACTAGGGCTTCTCAGGATTCTAAATGGAGAGAATTGTCTAAAGTTTTCTACTAAAATAACAGCAGGTAAAAGAATAAAAATGAATTGTATTTGATACCTGCTGTAGGCTTCATGGAAAAAAAAAACAGGGTCAGGAGAGGTCAGCTATATAATCCTCTAGCTGGCTCCTCTGTGTAAAACTCAGGCCACAGAAATTCATCCAGTTACTGCCTTAAGCCCAACAATTTGTGGCTAAATTGGACCATGCCTTTTCAAAAAGACTTTTGCCTAGAATTAAGGACTGCAAGTTAATGGGCTATATCTACTGTGTCTTTCAGCAAGCCATAACAATGCTAAAGAGCATTAGTGTGGCTATGGTTAATTACCATCTCTGGTAAAAATTTACATCTATCTTCTGCTTTGATTCTCTCCTCTTTTCAACCACTGGCTGCTGAATCCTGTTACAGTCTTGTTGACTAGATTAAAGAGCCCTCTTCTACAAGAATTATTTTCTCCATCTAGTCACTTGAAGACTTTTTAATCAGCTTTTTGTTAAGCTGAATGGATATGAACTCAGCTGTTTCCAGTGATGGTTCTCAACAGGGGTTCACAGTTAACTTTACATATTGCAAGAAGCTAATGGAGAAGAAAACTGGTTCCTTTTCCACCAGGTTTGATTCATGCCCCTTGAAATTGCCCCAAAAATCCAGGTTTCCTTGATAATTTCAGATTATGGCCTTACCAACAAAGAGAATAGAGAAATCACAGGCTCTCCCCATGCAAGATCTGCAGCAAGGCTCAAGGGCAGAGCCTGATTATCCAAGTATAAACAGTATGGAGATTTCTGGCAACCAACCCTATGAACAGCTTCCTTTAAGACCTGCCTTATCAGATTTGAAGGCCCTCAACATGCAACCATGGTTATGATGTTGTAATTGAGGTTCTCGCAGGATCAACTTGAATCAAAACCATGATGAATGCATAAACCACCTCTGAAAGAGATGTAAATCATTTAAACAACCCCCTTCCCCAAACACCAACCAACTAAAATCCACACACTGACCCACAAGTTCAGCCAGAACAAACCTTCCTAAATAAAACCATGCTTAAGATTCATCTGGATGTCATGTAGACTTGTAAGCTGCCCTCACTGTGTTGCTTAAAATTCAGCAGCTGCCAAGAGACTGTTCCAAAAATTTTCAGCCAATAGTCATCCTGCAGAACTTCTATAGAGAACTAAATGCAACTGAAACACCAATCCTTTTGCTGGAAGGCTGCAATTCACCACTTGATGGTCTGCCCATAAATCAAAAAAGATGGAAAACATGGAGTCTTGCTCTGCTGAGCTGTCAGGTTCCTTTTTGTTAGCAACTGTGAAGTCCAAGTAAAGTCAGCTGTCAATAGCCGTAGAGGTTAAGCCCAATTACAGCTACAGATGTAACTTCTTGTGTTACAAACCATCCCTTCCTGACCAAACATACCTGAGGAACTGTAACCTTGACCTGTGACTTCACGTCTTTTCAGCCTTAAAAAAGATAGATCTGTACCAAATCAGAATCCTGAGCCTGGAAATCTCTTTCAATGTGCACAACACAAAGGATGGCAAGCTGGTTAATGTCTGTCTTTCCCAACCTGCCCCCAGGTACCGAAAATGTGTTAAGGGCCTGTTTTGCATTGAACATTCCATATGTTGTCTACACAAGCTCCATTGCTGCAGTGGGACCCAATACATCTCATGAGCCCATGATCAGGTAAGGCCAAGCAGATATTCATCACTCTGGATTTCCAGTTAAACAGCAATGAAACTGCAACCAGATGGAGATTTTTGCTGTGGCTACAAAGGAGGAGATATGTGTTCCCCTTCCTCTCTATTCCTCTTCTCTTTCTTGAAAATCCTTCTTTACTGCTCTTCACTTTCAGGAACCACACTTCTTTGCAACCTAAACTTGACCAGCAGTGGATAGCACTGATGGCAAGAGTTGGTAGAGAGATGTATGACCCAACTGTACCTCCAGGCTGCCCCCCTTATGTACAGCTCTGCTCTCTAAGCCCTAAAATCAGTTTTAGATAAGGTCTCAGATGGTTTTGTGATACAGTCAAGCTGTATCCTGCAGCGGGGTCGGAGTTTTTTTTTCCCCTCACACTGAGTCCATCCAAAGGGTAAGTCATGCTCTACTGTTTCCAGCTCACTCTTCCTCCTCTTTTCAACTCCATAGTGAATTTCTAGCAAACCTGTACCCAGCTTCAATTATCAGATGTGGTCAAATGTATACAATTCTAGCACTGTCACATAAGAAAGCCAGTTGGCCACATTGTTTAAGGGGACAGATGTATTTGGTGTGAAGCTGCCCTGCAGTACTCGTGTGTAGTTACACTCTCTTCTGTGACCTGGTCTGACCTGTACATTGCACCCTTCTACCCCTCAGAAGCCTTTTTCTTGGCAATATGCTAACGAGGGCTGAACTTCACACTTTTGGGCATTATATTCAACCCATCTGTTCTGTATTCAGCACCTGTGAAACTGATCCATAAACCCCAAAAAACAAGCAGAGGTTTAGAAAACCTTCTGTGGCAAAAGTGGGATCTGGAGCAATACAAAGACAATGGCCAGAATTTTGGTTTGGAGGGGGTTTTGACTTTGATCAGATCTTTGATATCCAGAATGGACTTTCACAATCAGCTGACAGTCCTGCTCAGGACTCAGCATCTGGATACCTTTTGTATTCATGGGGCAACAGTCCTTGCACCTCAAGAACTGGGCTGATACTCCTAAAGACTAGGAGCTGAAATTTTAGGTTACATTTGAAGTCAAGTAGGGATGGGTGCAGTCTGATATGCTCGATTGTAAGGCTCCTTGTTGATTTCAAGCATGGTTGTAGCCATACAGGCTACTCAAACCATGGAAACCTGTGTGCAAGGGGAACTGGCTCCAATTCAAGTTTTGTCTCCACAGGCAGCCAGTCTAGACACAGCTGGCTTCAGTCATTTGGTTCTAGAAATTTGAGCCCAATTAGAAAAGACTGTTTGAGACATAGCTTAAAATTACCTACAAGCCAAAATTTCACACTTACAAGTAAGCTAAGGCATCACCTGGTTGTTTTGGAAAGTGTTTAAGCACCCAAATCTGAAGAATAAATGACTGGCTTATGAAAAAAATCCATGAGAACAACAAACCTCAATCCACTTGGGACCATGAGCACTAGAGACTCTGTGTCACTGAAAAGCTATGGTATTCAATCACTAGCATATCTAAATACTTCCTAAAAATGAATGTAGATACAGGCACAGCCTTGTTAGTATTTTAGTCCTGCAACTTAAGAAATAAATGTGAACAGATGTCTTAAAATCTACCCAAAATCTTGCCTGTGAGGACAGTCTTATCCAAGCTGATGCTCACAGAGCTACACATGAACATACTCTGCCCACCAACTCCCAATTCTTCCCCAGCACAAATGCAAATAAAACCACCACCTAAAGCCTCTGCCTCATTTTGCAGAACATACTCAGGCTGTCCCACAATGCTGGGAGAAAGCCTGAGAGTGGGCCTTGTTCTCCAATTATTTTGATTTTAAACTAAGGGAATTACAGAAAGCAAAAGGAGTGACGGATCAGACCCCCAGTAAAAAAATAACACCCCTTGTCTCAACAGGGAGCTCAGTGATGACTAGAAGGCAGCACAATATGGCTCTGTTTTCCAGACTGAAAGCACAGGTGATGTGGCTTTCCCTTTCTTCCTGTTCTCATCTCCTGCCCCCCACACCCGACCCACTCTGTTCTGCTCTTCTCCCTCACAGTCCATCATCCTGCCTGCCTGTTTTTTTCCTTTTTCTCTGTCCCCCTTCTGCATCATTCCTGATATAATTTTATTTAACTCACTTCTACGTGCTTGGGAATTGACGCAGACAAAGCCTGATTAGTCTCTGGACAGGGTGATGGGTGCAGGGATAATGCTCACACCTCAGCATCCAACAATAACAGAAAATGCCTCTGTCAGTCTCAATCCCTCCGAGACAGCCACCACTGAGATACCTTCTGACAATGCTGCTCCAGACTTATTAGCGTTCAGTTATCTGTGATCGTTTTGAAAAGCAAGAGCATTATGCTGAGCTCTTTGTTACTACCAGGCTTCAAAAGGGGTGGGGGCAGGCAAACAGGAGCAGAGCTCTGCAGCCCAGGAACAGCAGGCAGGCTTGTCCCTTTGTGAAGCTGCTGCTTCTTAAAAGCTTTGCAAGGCAAAAAATAAATTTTGATAAAAAAAAAAAAAGCAATTAAAACTAGAACTTGTAGATAACCACCCTAATTGTCTTGGGCCTCTCCCGGGCTTGCAACAAACCACACACAATCAATCTTTTGTCTTGCTTGTTTTCTGGTTTGTCTCTTGCTCATCATCCGTAAATGCAGGGAAGGGGAGGAGGGTTTTGTGATAAAAGCCCAGGGTATGTGGGGAGGCTGTATTTATGATGCTCCTAATTTATTTCTGTTGCTGCAGCACAGGAAGGCCCTGATCTCAGCTGGAATATCTGACACATAAGACACTAGACTGCCAAACACTATCCGCATTTTATATATGGAGATCTGAGTACAGAAAAGAGTAAGCAGGTTACCCAAGGTCAGACAGGGAGCCCGAGTCAAAATCTGCTCTCCTGAGACCCAGTGTTGAACAAAAAGACTTCTGCTGCATGAACTTGTCACAGGCCACTTAACCCTTCCAAGAGGGGCATATCTGCAAAAGGAGCATGATAATTCTTCATTGCCCTGTGTGGGGGTAACCAACGCCTGGCAGACTCTGGGGTTTGCCCAGGGTGAATTTCTTTAGGAGAGCAAAATATAGAGTAAATTCATTTAAAGATGTGAAGAAAATCTCCAGCAGTACGCAGGGAGAGAGGGCCTACCCATGCTAGTCATGGCAGCAGGACAGAAAGTAGCCACATGGTATTAGTCGATGGTCTTTCCCAGTGCTTCAAACAAGGTTTCTTCACTCCCCAGCTCCTACAGAGCCCACTGAATCTGCTTAACTGGATCCTGCAATGGACTAATGTTGATCTAGAACTACTGGGACAACACAGCAGTGCCCTGGTGGGGAACAGAGCTGCTTTCTTGGCACTCTCTGGAATTATTTTAGAGCCTGTGCTGCCAGTTATGTGTTAGACCCCATGGGTTTTCCTCTTTGCAGATGTAAGTTAAGAGGATGAGGAACAGACTGTCTTCCATTGTGGCAACCAAGTGTCCCCAGCATGGCTGTGAGCCCTGCTTGCCCTTAATTGTGGGTCCACTTCTTTGCTCTTCTGCTTGAGCATAATTTGCTAGGGGAGAAAAAGGAATAATCCCAGCAGAAACCTGCTGATTGCAAGTCCTCCAGGAGATCACTGGCAGCTCTATCACATCACCAGTAAATGTTTCCCAGCTCTAATCAACTCTGTGAGAAAATTAGGCAACAGCTTCTCCTTTTAGTTTATGGTTCATGAGAGGCTTTTCTCTACCTCTAATGAAAAAATGAAGTAGGATTGCTCTCATTTTCCTGCCCTCCATTTTCTTGTGCTCTTTCCAACTTGTTCATTCACCTGTGAGTTGCTTGAAAAGGTTACTCCACTGCCTTCCAATTTGCCTGCCAGAATATTGTTTGTGCTTCAATCACACTAGTAGACAAAAACCAAATCCAACTCTTGGAAGTCAAACCACTGTCCTCATGCAAACCTGCCCATGGTATTTCTTGAGGCCTTATTTCTTCCAAACTGCAGCAAGGATCTCAGGTTCATGTAACATATAACATGGTAAGTCCCTGGAGAGCAGGGACTGCAGAGTAAATTACACTGCGACAAATGTCTCCCTGTGCTCCACTCCATGGTCACTGACTGCATTTCACAATCTATTTCAGAGGAACTGAGGACACCAAATACAGTGGAGAAGTGGAGCTGCCTTATGGAAAGACAAAAGCCATGGCAGAAAAACTTGTATTTGAAGCCAATGGAAAAAAGGTACAAAAGGCAATGCTAGCACCCCTGGTATTAAAGCACAGGGTGGGTGGTTGCCCCACAACTCAGTGTGTCTATCCAACTGATGCCTTGACTTGATGCACAAACCACAGTGCTTCAAGCTTACCAAAGCCTGATATTCCACATCATCAGGAAGCTGCCAAACTTTTGCAAGACCAAAAGGTGTTGCCTTTTGAGCCTGTGCTTTAACTCCACCAGGAGGAGTGGGAGTTTGGAAAGGGCTGTGTTACACCAGGGCATAAGAAACCAGGGCATCTGGCTGTTGCAAACACTCATTTATACCTCACAACTGCAGAAGGGGTTAATGCTGCTGGCACCCTCCATCCAGCATCTCTCAGTGAGCACCTACACATGGCTGCAAATATGCTATGATAGGAAAAAAAAAAAAATTAAACCAACAAACTGGGCATCTCCTTGCATTTTTAGGGAACCAAACCAGACCCCAGCTGTCCAGGTCACCTCTGCAAAAGATTGACTCTTCTAGCCCAGTGTTTCCAGGTTTTGGGAAACCCAACACCTCTGCAGAAGATTTCATCTCTGAATCCATCACTCTCTAACATCCCTCCCTGATTTTACAGCTGTGCAACGGTGCTAAACTCAGAGCCTGCATCATCCGTGCAAACACGGTGTATGGGGAGAAGGCAACATTTCTTCAAGAGCTGTATTTGTCTGCCAAGGCCAGGAATGGTGTCTTGAACTACCTAGAGCCTGAAAACAATGAGCGTAATTACACATATGTGGGTGAGTGAGTGACTGATCTCTTTGCATGAGGTGCTACCAGGCTGTTGGGGGACTTTACACATCTGCTTAACCATAATCTTCCAAGACAGATGAGTATGGTGAATGAGCACAAATATTTTTATAACCATGAAACTTAGACTGGATAAAAGAATTTTTAAAACAGTTGCTTATATTCTACTGATTTTCCTGGGGAGAGTTTTCTTTTTTTTTTTTTAACTTCCCCTCAACATAGGGAAAATATTTAGAAAACTGAAAAAAAGAGCAGGGAAAAGGGATCTAATCTTTCTTTTTCTAGGTAAAAGTTTCAAGAGATATATGAGGAGAGAGAGAGAAATTCAGGCAATATTTAAAAAACATTTTTTGTTTCAAAATACACTTAATTTTCTCTTCATTAAAATCAATTAAACCAACACTAGTTGTAAAAGTCCTTGTAAAATAGGTTGTACTACGTAACTGATTTTAGCAAGCACAAGAAACTACTCACAAAACCTACAGTTTGTGGTGGTATTAAATGCATTTCAGGGGAGCCTAACTCAATCATGCAGGTTTTAGTTATTTCTGTGCAGCACACTTACATGTCTTTTTCCAAAAGAGCAGATACCAGGAGTTTGAAAATGCTGTTAGAGAAAAATCAGGCTTAGATAAATCAAGTGACTTCTTCAAAGGCTCACAGTAGAGGCAGGAATAAAACCCTCAAGCACTGCCTCCCATTCATCCTGCTCTCAGTACAACACACTGCCCTTTCCCTTCACATGAACCACTATCACAACGCACATTAATTGTCCAGCTCAAAGGGGAGACCAAAAGTTTAAAGGATCTTGGAGGTCTGGATTAACTACTCTCTCAGTGGTGCACCTGAGTAACAGAGTGAGTGCTCTCCCTGCTTCACAGCACTGAAGGCAACAGACTGCTCATTCTACAGTAAACAGGAAAATGTAGCTCCTCCTGAGTACCTGCTTCTCTCCCACTCTTATTTCTCCAGGGAACGTTGCATGGATGCATGTTCTTGCAGCAAGGAACTTGCAGCTGAAACCAGACTTACTTGCTGGACAAGTCTATTATTCCTATGATGACACTCCAACAAGAAAAGGTTTCCTGATAAGGCATCAGCTGTTGTCCTCTATGGACCCCTCAGTACAACTAGGCTCACACATTCCTTACTGGAAGATGTGGTTAATGATACAATTACACAGGATAATCAAGATCATCTTGTACCCTTTCTGGAAGCCACAGCCTTTCCTAAATTTGTCTTTACTGAACATGATAGTTACCACCTTCTCCTATGAGACAGACAAAGCCTCCAGGCATTTTGGGTACAAACCCCTCTTCCCCTGGAAAGAAAGCAAGCACAGAACTGCACAGTGGTTAAAAGCAGCTGCAGGGAACCTGGAACCCCCCCAACTTAATGAAAAGAAGAACTAAGCAGCATGTTTGGGGTAAGGAAAGACCTTCTCACACCACTGAGTTTCATCTGAACTTCACAACATGCACAGATCTTCAGCAGAAATTTTGCAAACACTAAGAAATCCTGGTACAGAGACAGAGAAAGAGCAGAAGTCTCCAGCTGCAAATATATACCCTTTGCATGCCAACAACTCAGCTCTTTTGAGTGACATATGAAACACCAGGGTGCATTTGAAAGGATCCTCTTGCAGGTCTGTGCACACAGATGCAGAACTTGCTGGCCTTGCTCATTCCTGTGGTGCCACCACTGCACCAGGATCACTCATGGGAACAAGGGACAGGTTCAGATGGAGATGATGCACAGCAAACACTTTTTTGGTAACATCAGTTAACCAGTTTTGTTCCATGGACAGATGAGCCTCCATCTCTTTCCTTACCCAGTAAATGGACCTCTCTCTCGCCACAGTCTCAGGCATCTGGTGGGATAGTTGTACCTGGCTCATACACTCAGGGGGTCTTCAGGGATAGTTTTGGGGAAGACAAGGGAAGCCCTGCAAGTTCTTGTTCTGTTTCAGGGTTTTCGAAAAAGAAAAAATAATTCCCTTTTCCAGAGCTACCTTCTCCAAGGTGTCTCCTGGTATTCTTGACTTGTGGAATATTAGATCTGGTTTGAAATAGTCTCCCTGTAAAAAGAAACTTCCAGTCTCTTGTGTTAACAATGTATAGGCTGACTTTCTAACTGTATGGATAGATAACTGATCTCTACCAGCTTAAAGGTGGGATTCATACAGTTTGTAACTCAAATTCTCTTATCTCACAGCACTCTAGCAGCAAAGCAAAAGAAATTAAACCCCACGTTCAACTGCTGCACTGGCAGACAACAAATTCAGTGAAGACCTTAGGGATGCATTTATGCTAAATCACAGCTGAACCTCAGAGGGAAGAGGTCATCTCAACTAACTTAATGGCACTGGAGCTGCACAGTCCATCCAGGACCAGTATTTCACGGATGGGTCAGGTGCTGCCAGAAGATTCACAACAAAAACTGGGGTTTGTGTCACTTTATCAGCTCCTCTATTTTGAAGGTATATAGAGACTGGTAAACCCACATTAAGCAGAACAGAGATTTCAGATTTCACTTGAGCTTGGAGGAATGGGGTATTTCTACAATACTAGTTCAAAGCTAAAATGAATTCTGTTGGTATCACTCATCTGTGTTCTGTAAATATGTACCCATCTCTTGAGTTTACCAACAGTAAAACTGTAGGTATGCACAAATAAAAGCTTATTTTAATTACAAGTGCCCTAATCCTCCTGGAAAAAGCAAGTCACAGACATTACCCTGGAAGGAAAGCAAAGCAATATGGTGTGAGTTGCCAAGTTAATTTCACTGAAATTGTCACAAGAGAATCCTTTGTGAAATAAGCTTATAAATAAAATATCATTTGCTGTGGTGATTAATAAGTTAATATAACAAATAAATTGAGAGAAAACTACTGCATTCTGCTCATAGAGAATTTGGGAAGGTGAAGTGTGTAAGTTACCAGTTCCCCACTTTTTTATTCTCCTACCTTTTGTGCTGGGAGGTTTTTAAGAAAGGGAGTAATAAGACTACTGGGTTTTCTCTTTCATTAAAAATTCTATTTGCATTTTTTTGCCATTGTTCAAATGGAAGATGACAGTTCGCTAAGAATTTGACCAAGAAATATACATCAAATTTCTCATGCACATTGCAAGAGCATCGCCACAGTATAACAACGTTGACCTCAACAGGTTTTAAAGCTTCGGAAACCTTGGGTTTATCCTGCCAAAAAAGAGCCACAGGGTGGAGCTGCGAGTCTGCGAGACAGGTACCTTCCCCTCACCAGACCAAGTGTTGCAACAGCTTGTGCTTTAGCTGGTTTTCATAAGCATCGAAAGATTATTGGAAGATTTGCTCAGCCAGTAAGACCGGGGTGGGGGTATCTGGCCAGGCAGGTTTGTCCTGTTTGCATTGGGAGTTATGGCCTTTCCTGGGCTGTCTGCAGTCATCATTATATCTTCATGTAGTCATGTCATCAAAGAGACTGAGGAAATGATTTTTCCACTCAGAATTCATTAGAAAAGAAGAAAATTTTTCTTTCTATTTTTAAAAGTAGAATTAAATATGGTACTCTGACCTTTGAGGAAACTTGCCTAGTATAAGAGCTGATGCTTTCAGCCTCATTTAGAGCCCTTGGTACATTCCTTTGTGGGATTTGGAGCTGCTGAAGGTATCAGATGGGACAGTTGTCAAGACCCAATCCTCATCCAACACTTTACAAGCTTGCCTGCTTTCAGAATCCTTGCTGAGAACCTCATCATGCTTTTGTTCCTGTCCTGTTCATCATCACCTATGATTTTGATTCTTATCAGCATGCAGATGACATGCAGGATAAGGAACAGGGGTTTTTCAAAAGGATCTGAATCAGTTGACTGCTTAGATTTTTTTAATACCTACCCACCTCCCAAGCTTTGTCAAAAGCAATTCAAAAGGATTCCATTTCCCTGCTCATGGTAGAAGTGGGGGAAAAAGTTAGACAGCAAAGCCTCTGTGCAGTTTTCCAAAAAGATGAGTAAGCTTCCTTTGGCTGCCCTGCATTTTGGCTCCTCCAAGCTAATGCTGCTGCAGACTTCCTGTTAGATCCTTGATTTTATCAGATTATAACTTGTTTTCTCCTGGCAATGCTTTAATTCCATCTACTGCACTTGGTTGTCATTGACTTTTCTTTTCAGGGTCTCAACCCTATTATGTAACAGCATCAGCAGCAAAAAAAAAAATAAATAAAAAAGAGGGAAAAAATTATTTTAGATCTGTTTCTACTTCTGGAGGAGCCTTTTTGCACAATTACTCATCCAAGAGATTCAGCAGGTATAACTGCTTCCCCCAGGGGCTCCATTATATAATTGGATTTCAGCCATACAAATTAAATCCTATCTTACCCCTTAGTTAAGCCAGGCAGTAAGTATTTAATGCTAATATCCCTGACAACTATTGCAGGGAGAAGCAGAGATGAAGCACAGAGGAGACAGATGCCTGCATTCTCTACTGGAGGAGCAGGGAGGGTGAGCAAGGAGCGCAGTGACAGAAAGACACCTGCTATCTCTTAAACCTGGTTAAACTTCCCCAGCACGAGCCATGGTGTCTGCTGGAGCTGTCGTTACAGCTGGAATGTGGTTCCCCTTCCATTTTCCATCCTCCAGTGTTCCCATGTGTGCAGTCAGCATTCATCCCCCAACACACACACACACACTTCAAAGAGCCACATGCCTAACCCTGTTTGAGTTTCTATGGAAGTCTCTGTTCTTGTGCAATGTCTGTCTGCAGGAAGCAAGTTTAGTAATATTAAAACTCAAGCCAAACACACGAGCAAGCAAAGAATCCTCAAATTAAAAAGAAAATCTCAACTGAGTTACTCATTCATCTGCATTTTCTGTTGCGTTTTGTCTTCTCCTGGCATGTTTCTTTTAGACAAAGCCCTCTGGGCAGAGACCATCTCTTTTGGTGTCTGGTACATCAGTCACATAGTTAGTACATGGTAATAAAGGAAAATAGATTCATGGTAGGAGTTAAACCAGTCAGTCTGGTACTGTAATTGAAACATAATCTCATATTGACAGTATTTAACACAGGATGCACAGGGAAAAGATGGCAGCAAGCCAGGCCTCCACTGCTCTGCAAATATTGGAAAGATACTTTCCAAGTTCAGCTCCTGAGCCTCATCTCCAACATCAGAAGCTTTGCTTCCCACAATGGGTCTAGACCTACTCACTAATCCTGGTTAAAGCCCAACACACCACTGAGCTTGCAGACGACCTGGTTAGCAGTGTTTCTATTGCCAACTAACTTACAAATGCCTAAGAGAGATTTTTAAGAAACACCAGGGCCAAAACTCCCTGACATCCATTGGTACAAGCACTCCCAAACCTCGGGATACGCTCACAAGTTTTTCCCTTACAGACAGAGATCCTGCCTGTGACACCAGACAGGAACCCAGCTACACTTTCAGTGTCCTGGATAGCCAACCAGCATCTCAGTCTGCTGGTTATTTCATCTCTCAGACTTCCAGTCCCACAACAAACTCAACAGGACGTGCTGGCAATACAGTTGTTCCTCTCTCCAAGCCTGAACACCTGAGCTAAAGTAGGTGAGGGAGGGGAAGCAGATTTATGTCCAAGGTGCATCTTAAGGGATGGAGTCAGATGGTGTAAGTCCAGACACAAACCCAGCTTTCCAAGCATAGGGGAGAAGCGTGCTATACTTCTACTATAGAAGTATATAGAAGTATACTATAAGAAGTATACCACACTTCTTATAAAGTTTAAATTTCTTTTTGTGTATTTCAGCAATTAATTCCCATTAATCAACCTCCTGTACAATGCTGCCCTGTAATTCATAAGTTTTATGTATTATATGAATAAAATTGCACATATATTTTTATGTGATTTTCATTTAATTGAATTCCAAAGAGATTTATCTGCTTGGTTATTAATAAATCTTAATATGGCCTATAACACTCAATTGATATTTAATTAACCTGCAATAACTGCCTTGTAAAATGTAAATTAAATGCTTTATTTTTCCAGGCATATAACCTTAAATCAAAGTCTTTGTTCTACCAGCAAAGCAAAAAAGAGTGGGGAAAAAACAAGATTGCAGACAACCAAACCTTAGACCTGAAAATATTTGATGTTTAAAGAGGTTCAAACTGGAAACTGGATCCATGCTTTGGAACCAGTTCTTCTCCCAAGAAAGTATTTTTCCACTGTCTCCCCACCTTGAAAGATCACAAGAATCTGGGCGGATTTCAGTGAAACATCAAAATCTCAGGAGGCTTGAAGCGAAGTAATCTGAATCTGAGGCACCCATTATTAATAGTAAAGTTGCAAATTCCTGTAAGTATTATGGTTTTGGCATTTTTCTTAAAAGTCTTGGCTCCTAGAGTCACATTATCAAATGAGAATGTCAATTTTCATTCAAAAATATAAAAAAGATGTTAAAGCCCTTTGATAGTGGAAGAAGTCTGCAAGCCTGAATGTCAAAGGCATGAGAACTGAGACAAAAATACATCAAATTTGATCCTTATCTTTAAAAGTATCAGACCTTCTTGAGACTTAAAATGTTTGAAAACTGGGAGGTGGCAACAAATGATCAAAACAGCCATTACAAGAAAAGATGAGAACATTCTAAATTATATTTTAAGATCAAACTGTTCTCCTCCCCCTCCCCTAGCAATTTACATAGATCTACATTAAATACTGCAAACGGCAACAACTATTTCTGATTTCAAAACAAGGGTAGCTAGTTACCCTGCCAAAGTGATTAGAAAACTTTAGGAGAGTATTCCTGCCTAAAATTGATATAAGCTTATAAAGTTCTACTGCCATAGCATCCAAGCTTAGTATATCTTTCTTTCTTCATGCATGGAGTGACCCATCTGCCTTACAATATTTTATTAAATAGGGTATCATAGAATCACAGAATGGTTTGGGTTGGAAGGGCCTTGAAGATCATCTGGGCCCAACACCCTGCCATGGGCAGGGACACCTCCCACTAAAATAGGTTGCTCCAAGCCCCATCCAGCCTGGCTTTGAACACTTCCAGGGCCGGGCAGGCACAGATTCTCTGGGCAACTTGTTCCAGTGTCTCACCACCCTCACGCTAAAAAATTTATTCTTAATACCTCATCTAAATCTCCTCTCTTCCAGTTTTAATCCATTCCCCCTTGTCCTCTCACTCCCTGTCCTTGTCAAAAGTATCTTCCCAGCTTTCCTGTATCCTCTTCAAGCACTGGAAGGTGCTCTAAGGTCTCCCTGAAGCCTTCTCTTCTCGAGGCTGAACAACCCCCAACTCTCTCAGCCTGTCTGCAGAGCAGAGCTGCTCCAGCCCTCAGATCATCTTCCTGGCCTCCTCTGGATTCACTCCAATAGCTCCACATCTTTCTTGTGCTGGGGACTCCAGAACTGGACAGAAAAGACACCTGTGTTTCTTTTTCCTGTTTCGTTTGGTCTTTTAAAATGAGGCAACAATGACCCTTGGAAAAACTCCAAATTGAAGCAGCTAGAAGGGACATTAATGCTGAAGGCCAGCACTGCCTCCTGGAAGACCTGTAGTTGTCTGCTTCTCCAGGGGAACACCTCTAACTTCTCTGCTGAATATGTTGCTGTTCTTTTTGCATGACCATAGAGGGTCTTGGCTTCATCCCGAACCACCCTGGTAGTCAGAGTGCTGGAAGCCCACCTCCAGGCCCCGGTGACCTTGTTGGCCCTGTAAGTGAGGAGTCCAGTCACCTCAACACAGCAGCCCAGCAGAAGTGGTGTTATTTGGTCCCCTTTTCTTGGGGCTCAGAGCAGAAGAGATGGCAACCCTTCAGGAGGGACAGGGGTAGGTGTACAAGAACGGAAGAGAAGGGCTCATGCTGCCTACAGCAATCAACAGCATCACTGCTGGCTGTCAGAAGGTGGAATGGGTGGCACTGAGGCTGGGACAGTGGTGTGGCACTGGCCAGGCACTCCTGCACCAGTATCAGCAAGGTGTTGTGGAGGGGAGCTTTGGCACAGTGGTGTGGCGAGTCATGCTGGAGGGGGGTCCACTGCCATCGTCTCTTCTTGGTCTTCGGGTGGATCAACTTCCACAGGCTCTTCTTGGTCTTTGGGCAGATCAATCTTCATGGGCTTCACACTGTCAGCTGCATGATACTGCCTTCTCTTTCTCCATGGGTCCTGCAGCCATCTCCAATCACCCCAACTCAAAGGTGGGCAACCACCCGCCTTGCTGCTATGTGACCTCTTGCCACTGGGCATCTTGACATGAGGGTGCCTCAAAACTCAGCTTAAACTGTGGGCCAGCTCCTGGTGTCCCTGTGTCCCAGTGAGGTGGTTTGTGACAACAGGAGGCCACTGTGGTGGTGATTTGTGTGGCCAAATATGGCTGTCTGGGGAGCTGAGGGGCTGTGGCCTGAAAGTTGCCCAAATGTGGGAGAAGGAGGAGGGTTGGGGGCAAAAAGCCCCTTTCCTGGGGATTGCTCCCATGCCATTCTGCTGCCCTTGGGCCCAGGAACTGCCCTGCACCTCCCCCTGGTGTGCTGGGCTGCAGCCCCCTCCTCATCCCTCTCCTGCGGTTCCCTGGATGAGATGGTACTTCCACCAAAGGACAGTAATTCTTACTGTCTGTAATCTGTCTGCATTAGATCACTTTAAAAGGTATTAAACAAAAATCAAAAGTTAAATGTACCATGGATTTTAAAGGTGTCACAGCATGGAAAAATAAAAATGAAGAGAATGGATTCTGACTTGCAACAAATGAAGGGAAATAAATTCAGATCTTCTATAATAGAAAGCCTGTCCTCCCTCGCTGTTCATCCTCTCCAGTCACTCATTCACCACCCTGCTTGCACAAACTACAGCCAGTGAACCCCACTCAGCCTAACCAAGTGCAATAGTTCTGCCCAGGAACTCATAAAGCTGAGGGATTTCTTAAACAGCTCCAGTATGCCATGGAGCAGAGGGTATGTGATCCTGCCATCCCATACTTACTCAAGGGTTTGCATTAATTGCATCGCTTAGAAAAGCATTGCTGACTAGCTCAAATTCTGCCACCTTCATACTTTGCAAGCAGCTTTGCTGCCTCAGAAGAGGAGTACCTGGAGCAGGGAGTCAGCAGATGCAAGTGGCCTCATGCTCACAGTAATTGAGTGGAATTTTGCAGACCTGGGTTTAATCCCCAGCTCCAGCATGGACTCACTGCGTAATTTACAGCAGGTTTCTTTCTCTCTCTCTCTCTCTCTCTCCAGGTTTTATGATTTTGGCAATTGATCAGAATTAGCCTCCTCTCCTTCTCTTACCTTTCATCTTTTTAATGGAGGAGAATGTATCCTGCAAACGTGCTGTTGGATCTGCTCTCAGCCATAGCTGGGGGGAGCTGAGCCTGGCGTGATTCTGCAGACCACAGCTCCTGCCCAGGACAGTTGTGGTTTACTCTACTGGGTAAACATTGACACAGTAGGTATTTTTTCCCCTCGAAGTGCATTTCTAATTGAGCTGAATCCAGAACAGAACTCATTAAGGACAGATCATGACTGACAGTTTACATTTACTTGGGTAGCACTTTTTATCAGGCAAAGTCCTGCACCAGGAAGAGACACAAGAGTCCCATTTACCCACAGATTACTCCTAAAAAATGCTCCTGGGAATTAAATCATAACATGAGGAATGAATGGAATTAATAAAAAATTAGGAGGGTGCAAGTTCTCAAAAGTGCTTATGACTTAGGATCTGAGAGGCTCCTCACATAAATTTTACCACTGAATTTAATAAAAGCAGAAGTGGGGTGAGTGTAGGACTGCTGGGGGTCCCTGCACAAACAGCCTGTCTCACAGTGGTGGGAGAGCAGACCCACCACCACCTGGGTTACTTCTCTCTGCTTTGGCCACTGGACAACAGTCTACATGACTATGCTATAGTCTAGCCCTATTCCTAAACCCATTTATGACCAGACCACACTTCTCTTAAATCCCAGCTCCAATCTTCTTTCCTTTGAGAAACACTGCAAGGTAAGTATTCCTGACAATAACACAATTCTCAAAGTCACCTTTTTGTACAGGGCTCTCATGGCAACAGCCCTGGTGGGAACAGCGAGAATTCACCTGCTTGGCAGATACAGCTGATAGCAAACCTGTTTCACAGCAAGGAGCTGAGAAGCAAAGTGTCTATGGTCCTGCTGCTGCTGCTACCACTGGGAATAATTCCACTTAACTTACACAGAGATAGGAACTGACTATGGGGGATCCTTAACAGAAGACAGACACAGCACTTGCAAGCTCTGCCTTTCTCAAAACTCACATCTGGAAATGAGCAATTGAGCAAGAACCAGCCCCACGGGACACATCTAAATCAGCCCATCTTAATACTGGGCACATGCTCTCAACTCACACGTTGCTGTGCATTCAAATGATTAATGGTTCAATATAAAACTCACATAGCATGGTACAGTGGTACCATAGTGCATTGCCTAGATCAATACACACACCTTGCCCCAGGAGAAGAGCTGGGATTTTTCAACCAAAGAGAATTAGGTGCCTGATTTCTATTACATTTCAAAGGGATTTAGAATCTCTGCTCTCTCTCAGAAACCTCACCAGACTACCTTAGAGGCTGTACACATGCTTAACATGACACCAGATAATGTTTGTGGGCTATGGCACAAATGGGGATTACTGCTTCTGAAAAGGAGGACTTGCTAAAGTGGCTGTGGTTTAAGGAAGGATTTGAAAGAGGAGAGAAGTACAGAGGAAAGCTGTTCTAGACAGTCACATAAGAGAAGGCTTAAAAACTGAGAGCAGGAGGAAATGAAGGGATCTGAAAAGGAAGGGATTTGGGATAAATGAGAGGAGGAGAAATGTCAGTTAGCACCAAGATTACATGGGGCAATGTGTGAGCTCCTTCAGCCCCTCTTCATGGGGTGATGGAGCAGTGGGAAAGATGCACCAGTGAGCTTCTGGGCCAGCTGCAGGAGAAAAACAGGCAAACACACAGTGACGGTGGGAACAGAGGGAATTTGGTGAAGCTACAACCTGGCTTGCTCAGAGCACAGAGTAACTGATGGTGGTAACTTGTTCCCAGCAATTCCAGCAAATATATGCATCAAAATACAGCCAGTGGGCATCCAAGCTGAGAGCAAGCACCGCAGCACACGTCAGGAAAGGAACAGTGTAGGGAGGAGCAGGAAGCTGAGAGATGGTGCAGCTACACCCCGAAGCGGAGCTGGTGGAGTATAATGGTGTAATGTTCAGTCACCAGACTGAATTAAACAGGACTGGCTCTGTTCATGCATTTTCCTGCACTAGTTTGCACTGGTTATCACAGATAAGCCACATTAATGCAACTCTGTTATGATGTTGGGAAACCTCAATAATGGAAATTAACTGCTCTGTATGGACGGATGAATGGAGGTTGCACAATTGCTGCCCTGTTTCTGAGAAGCACAGCAATGTTGAGTGGGTGCAGTCACGTTTAATAGCTGTTATCAAAATCAAGGAAAGGACCTCCATTCAAAAGGTAACCAGGAGGAAAGCAAGGACTTGGTAGCATTACACAACCACAACATCTCTGGATTCACACCAACAACAGTAACTCCAATGCTGGAACAATGTACCAGCTCAGTGCTTTGACATGTGGCCAAGGGGCTTACAAAATACCTCCAAATAGTTAATGCAAATCCCCATTAGCAGGTCTGGTAATGGCCTGTCATTGCCTGCCTGCAGATCACTATTTTGTGCCAGTAAGCTCTTATTTCCTTAATCAGTTATCCTTAACTGACATTTCTAACACTGGTGGGATTCCATGAGGCCCTAAAATCAGGAGGGCCAATCTTTTTTCTACCCATCGAATCACCATAATATCAGACTCAACATTTCCACACCCTCTGGCCTCAGTTTCCTTTTCCATATAATGGGGACAAGGTCTTCCATCTTTACTGTAGCCACCGGACATTTATGTCCAACTGTTTTCAAACCTAGACATGAGTTGAGCAACTCAATCACAGAATCACAGAATTGTTGTGGGTGGAAAAGACCTCCAAGATCACGAAGTCCAACCATAAACCCAGAAAAAAACACCCTGCCCACTTCAGCATGTCCTGACCTGCCACATCTACACATTTTATTAGTACTTCCAGGGATGGCAACTCAACCACCCCCTTAGGCAGCCCCTTCCAATGCCTGACCACTGTTATGGCTAAGAAATCCTTCCTAATATCAATTCTAAACCTCCCCTGGTGCAACTTCAGGCCATTTCCTCTAGTCCTGTTGTTACTCACCCAGGAGCAGAGACCAACACACCCACCCCCCCACAACCTCCTTTCGGGTAGTTGCAGAGAGCAATAAGGTTTCTCCTCAGCCTCCTCTTCTCCAAACCACACATCCCCAGTTCCCTCAGCCTCTCCTCACAGGACTTGCTCTCTGGGCCCTTCACCAGCTTGGTAGCTCTCCTCTGGACATGATCTAGCACCTCAATGTCCTTCTGGTAGTGAGGGGCCCAGAACTGAACAGTGCTTGACGTGCAGCCTCACCAGTGCTGAGTCCAGGGGCACGATCACTTCCCTGCTCCTGCCGGCCACGCCATTCCTGCTGCAGGCCAGGATGCTTGTTGGCCTCCTTGGCCATCTGGGCACACGCTGGCTCATGTTCCTCTGGCTGTCCACCAGCACCCCCAGGTCCTTTTCCACTGAGCAGCTTTCCAGCCACTCTGCCTCAAGCCTGTAGCATTGCCTGGGGTTGCTGTGACCCAAGTGCAGGACCTGGCACTTGGCCTTGCTGGACCTGCTACAGCTGGCCTTGACCAAACAATCCAGCCTGTCCAGGTCCCTCTGCAGAGCCTTCCTACCCTGGAGATCAATGCTTCCACCTAATTTGGTGTCTGCAACTGCCTGAGGAAGCACTCACTTCCCTCACCTAGATCACTGATAAGACACTGATCCAGCCTGGCTCCAGGACCGGCTGCGCTCAGGGTAACCAGCGTGGGTGGTGTAGGTTGTTCCTCAAGGCCCAGATTCTGCCTGCGACTCGAGAGAGAGCTGCCAGCTCCTCACCTGTCCCACTGCTCCCCTGGTGTTCCCTGCCTGAGAAAGAAACTTCCAGGAAAGAAAAGGAAAAAAGGGAAATCCTGTTACTGGGATCTGCCGCTCTGCTGCAGATCAGCTCTGCTTCGGAGCAGCTCCACTCAGCGACCCAAAGCAGTCCTGGAGTTACTTTGATTTTCTTATTGCCTCCATAAAAATATTAAACTGATTCTTACAGTCTTTCCCACACATGACAAAAGGATCTAAAGCCATTGACAGCTGGCTCTAAATGTGCACTAGACTTTACTGAAATCTGGTATTTCTGCCCCATTTTCAGAGGACTTGGCAGGAAGGACAGGAGAAAGACTGACTGCATTTCTTTAGTCTCAGTCCCCTTGCCTTTTGAAGTGAAACCTAAAATACTCCCCTCCATTTTGGATCAATGTCACATAACCTCATTTCCTCAGCTTAAGAAAAAGCTTTACATTTTATATGTTGCACTAAAATATGTCAGCACTGTTAGGTTAATAAACAGTGCTAAATCAAAAACAGGCTCCAGTTCGTAGATCATGGGAGCTGTGTCAAACACAGGGAGTGATACCATAGAGGAGATGTAATGGACAGCCTCCTCAGCCTGGTTTTTATGGCTGTGAAAGAGAAAAACCTGGTGTTCAGTCACTTTTCATTCACCAGAGGCCGTCACACAATCTCTCACAGCTTTCTGTGTTATGTTTATTTTTCCTGGCGTTCCCAAGAGCCCTACCTTCTGATCCCCTTGCAAAACCTCCTAGGTGACTACCTAAAGGACTAACCCCTGAGCTACAGCCAAAACTTGAAGCTTTTACTGCACACTAGACCAGATCCTTACCTGATAAATCAGAATATTCCCCCACTAATTTACACCCACAGAGGAAATAATTTTCACAATTCAGAGGAATGAAGGGTTGATTTTCTTCTCTGTGTTGACTTTTCCTATGTGGTAACTCTACTAAAGCCAAGAAACTTCTCCCCCCTCATTTGTCAGCAGGACATCCCAGCAGCTTCTAGCACCATAACTCAGTACCTATGGCCACCCTGGCCTAGCAGCAACTCCCACCCAAGCACAACCAGGAGGCCACACTGCAATCCCTGTGGGGGTCCTGGTTAAACCAAAGAAATTCATGTAATCAGGCAATAGCCTTCTCAGAGATTGTCTTTGTTAGTGGCAACTCCTGACCAGCACCCTCAATTTTGGGGGAAAATAATCAGGAATGTGTCTTAGAGGCTATCACACATGCTCATTCATTCAGAATTCCCATGGTCCTGATGAGCAGCATGAGTCATGACACACTGAGACTCCCAAGCAGACATTGACTGTCCCTCATACCAGAAACATGACAAATTACTGTGTACCTTTAGAGATTAATAGTGAAAATGCTCCTCTCACTCACTGCTGGAAAGAAAATGTTTTTGGAAAGCTGTTCATGTCATTTGATAGTGTCCAGTTTTTCCACTGAGAAAAGCAAAACCTGCAACTCACACGGTGGTTCATTTTTTCCCTTGTCAAAACCCAGCAAAACACTGCTCAGCATATATATATACACATATAAATAGATATACACACACCTCTTGCTGCTGCCACTGAAATGTGTCACAGATTAACACAGTGATGCCAGCAGGCAGTTAGAGCAAGGCACAATCCAAGGCCACATGAGTGTGGGGAACATCTGAGGCCATGGCTGAAATCACATACAAGTTTTGATCCAGCTAAAAATATTTTCAATGTTGTAGCACATCAACATCCCACTGGAGCCCCCTTCTCATGGAGGGAGACAGGGAGTGCCACCTCTTGCAAGAAGTCATCCTTGTCACTCATAACTGAAAACAGCCACCTGTTTTTTGAGCCTGAAGTTCAAACTTCCAAACCTGCACTGGAGAGAGAAATTGGCACCTATGGAGGGCTATTCATCCCATCCCAAGATAGCTATCTGAGACAGGTAGGGTGAATTGATGCTGGAGGTGCCAGTATCTTTCAACAGGGACTATAAAAGGAGCCTAGATTATTATCTTGGACTAGACACAACTTTTAGACAGAGTCAGTTAAGGTGAATCGTTGTTGTACTGAAATCAGTAGTGGTTTTGCCTTTGCCTTCAACGGGGCCAGGTTTGCACCATGGCAAACCGAGTAGACTAGAAAAGAACAACAGAAAAGGGAAGCACATCTATAACGGGATGAAATATTTATTTCCCTCTATTCACAGAGAGCAATTAAGATACAAAGAGATTAGGGGAATTCTTCACAGACACGAAATGGGCTCGTATTGAACAAGAAAGGAGGCTTTGGAGTCTGCATGAACAACTTGAGCTAGCAGCCAGCCTGCCTTGCTCCCAGGAAAAGCATCATGCAAATTTTAGGAGGAAGGAATCGCGGTAGACATGCCATCTGGGAGGATGATGGACAACAAGCTGACTAGGAATAAATAGCAAAATATAATAAATTCTAAACCATGCCAACAGCAACTGTTGTGCTATGAATTAACAGTACTATTAAATGTTTACGCACACGCTTCTGTCAGCACCTGTCAGCATTTATGCAATACATACGTTGGCAAATCTGTATTACGTTATTTCTTGCAACTGATCTGCATTAATAGTGCCTGTACACATGTTCGAGCAAATTGCTACACTTCTTTTTGACCTATCCATGTGCAAAAGGTGCAGCAGTTCACAGTATTTTATGCCTATGCAGCAAATTACGGTGGTACGTGCCAGGCAGCAGAGCAAGGCTGAGCGTAGGGGGCAGCAAAGGAAAAAGAAAGAGGAGCAGGGAAGAAACGAGGGAGCTAGTAAGCCCCCGGCTGGGGCAGCACAATGTCCAAAGAGACGGTGGTGGGCTTAGGGCAAAGCTGGCTTCAGCCTAAAACACGCAGAGAAGAGGAATCACAAAATAAGCCTCCCTGAGCTGGAAGAAAAGGTTGGGGGGAAGAAAGCCCCACAGAAAGCCTGAAGTTGCCACCCCCAAAGAAATGAAAAATCCTTTAGTCAGGGCTCCTGCTAAAATTGAGAACAGTTATGCTACAATCAGCAAGAGGGACTGCAGTGCTTCCTGTGCCCAGGTATTGAAATTAACTTTCCCCTTTGATTCCTTCTTTTTGCACTTTCCTCCCTTCCCCCAGCCCTAAGTGCAGTAGCTGGGGTGGAGGAGATAAAAATGTATAATTAAGGGAGTTGCCACTTGCTAAAGCTGGAGACCGCTGGAGCAAAAGACAGTGTTTGTGGTGACAGAGCTAAATCTGGGACCCACCAATTGTTGCTAATGATGAGAGCCTGTGGTTACTGTGCCACCCAGGCAGAATCGGTGGGAAGACAAGCTTGTTATTGCAAAAGGAGCATTTGTGCCCCACCTCTCCTCTGTGCAAGCTGATTTCTGAGCCTTGCAAACATCCGATGTTTGCAGGGCTTTGGGACAACTGCACAGATGCAGGCAGAGCAGTGGGAACCAAAGCAAGGTCCAGCAATGCAAGCTGGTACTTGGCCTGACTGCTGCATGTGGACATCCTAGGTCCTTGGCCAGGGTTAACCTGAGCATGGGCTGGGGGACGAGTTCTGCAGAGCAGAAGGAGACTTACAGTGCTTTCCAGGGCTGCTGCAGGACTGTTCCCGTTCTCTCCCTGTATTTGTGCATAGAGACAGTGACCTTTTGTCTTTTTACCCTTGATTTATTTGAAGTACTGGAAGCAGCAGCCAAAACAGTCATCTAAAAGAGCAGACCTTCAGAGTTGCTCCTCCTGGCCTGATCAAGAGAAAATTGTGTTGAAACTGAAGCCACAGGAGCATCCAAACCCTGGTGTGAGCTGCAGTAAAATGTGGGATACAGGCAGAGTGAGCTAATGTTCCTGACAGTTGTGTGCCACATACCACCACATCAAGCTCACCTTGAAATTTTGAGCTGCAAAGCCCTTTTGTACTTAGCAATATCAGAAGGCCCACAGAAATCAAAAAATGTTTAAGTATATTATATTGCCATTTCTCTTTGTGAATTAAACAGGATTCAAAGTGAGCACGGTGTGAAAGCACCCTGGCCCTATTTACCCTCAGTCAGCCATATTCATTCATCAACTATATTCCCATGACTTTAAAAACACAATTTTGATTCCAAATGAAGAAGGGGGTTTTATACCTTACTTTGGAATTAACACGGCAAGCAATTAGCAGGTCATCAAGAATAAGACTTCTCTTAATAATACTAATAAAAAGGGAAATACTTTTAATGCAGTTCCTAAGATTAATAATTCCTGTTCTGATCGAGTCAAAATTTCCAGCATGAGCTGTTCCCTCCGTAGCCACAGGTGCAGATGGATGAAGCAGCTCAGACAAGCTGAAGTTGATCATATTTTCCATGTAAAAGGGCACAGTAATTACAACTGATGAGGGTGCTGGAGCCAAAACTCTGGGTCTTGGTAGGGGAAAAAAAAATAAAATAAAAGATTCGTAATCAACAGGGGTAGCCACAGGAGAAGTTTTTAAATCCTAATTTAAAAACACTTAGCAGTAGCATGCTATGCTCCTACAGTTACTGAGTACTAGGGCATTAGAGGAGAGGTAATAAGTGTCCCTGGAAAGTGCTGCTATACAGGGCGAATCTTCAGCTTTCCTGGGAGCTTTCCTTCCAGTGCTCAAACATCTGAAACTCAGGGGTTTTTTCTTCTATTTAAGGAAGGCACAGAGTATTTTAGTGCATCTCCAAGATTAAGTGGAAGAGTGAAGAGTTTGCTGTTTAAGATTCAGTTTTGAGGACTGAACTCAGTCTGTAGGGATAACAACTCCATGTATCCATCCTGGAGTTAGAACACTCTTGCAAAATAGAAACATTAAGTTTATTAACCTGAGTGTGCATTTGTGTCTTTAAGCAGTATTTGCTTTGCTGGAAAGGATGCAAAGATCTTGTCTTGCTGAACAGTAAACTGACGGCACTTAAAAGCTGAATTTCCAAACGAGTTCAGCCCTCGGTTTGCCGAGCAGCTTTGCACCACAGACTGATTTTGGTTCTTCTAAATGAGTGCTAAGGTCCTTGGAAAGCTTTACTCATGGTTGTGGGTTCTGCATACTTTAAAACATGCCCTTGGTCTCTTCTAACACACTGAACCCCGAGGAGAAATACCAGTAGGGTTAGAAACCACCACCAGATATATTTTGAGCTTGATTGCCTGTATTATCTTAACACCCTATTGCTCCAAAACCTCTGAAAACTACATATCTCATCTTTCTATTGTTATTACACCCAAAGGATACGTCTGCACCGCAGTGCTGAGATGCCCATGCCAGCTTCCAACAAGCTCACTCTGGTGCTGGCAGCAGGCTGGCTGCAGCAGCACCCAGCACATTTCCTCTGCAGGCTCATTCACCCTGCTTCTCCTGCCCCGCTGAAGGTGGCTGCGAAAGAAAGCAGCGTGATCTTGGCTTGATTCTTCTGGCAACACACAAATGCAACAGGGCAACCACTCCTGGTTAGCTCGCTCCCGCACCATCTGTTTTCCAAGGCTACATGGACTTTCTGGCACAGAGATTCCTGTTTGAGGATATGAGCTTGTGTACAACAGTTTACCATAACCAGCAAAGCCAAGCTGACACTCCCTCCCTCAGAGACAACAACAGTTTTGCTTTTCTTTTTTTTTTTTTGGGGGGGGAGAGGGGTGGGCAACCCTTTGCCTATTTTGCATTGCTGGCTACCACATTGCAGGGGAGGCAACTGCTGAGATTCCTGCATTCGAGGCAGGTTTATTGGCACAGAGCAGATCATCATCAGAGATGTCACGGCCAAGCAGACGCGGGAAGGAAAAGCTGCTCCCTGAAATCACAGTGGCTCTCAGGCCACTCTGCAACAGCCCCTCTTAGCCTTTAGGTGAGGGGCAGCACTGAACCCTCCCAGGCTGCAGGGTGAGGGCAATGAGGAACTGCAGATACCCCAGTGCCACCCAGGAAGGCACAGCCCAAGGCAGGAGGGCTGCACAGCCCCTCTCCTCACACTGCATCCTCGGGCTGGCAGCGATGGAGCTGCCCTAACACAATGCAGAACCCAGGCCAAAACCCATAGCCACTCTGTCTAACTCTGTCTGGCAGTGGTGCAGTACATTATTACCTCCTGTAATTCCCCCAAGTTATTTAGGGCTGTCTCCTTATTATCTTGATATCTTGGCTCCCGTAATAATTACAGACCCAGTTTTACAAGGGCAATTTTTTTTTTTCTTTTCTTGATTAGTTTCCAGGATTCTGTTGTTGCATCAAAGCTGTGCTAGTTTTTGTGTGTTCCTGACAGATGTCTACTGGGGGAATTACAGAACGGGCATGCAAAGAGGAAACCATCTATGGTGAAATTAAGGAAACAAAGAACAGTTCTGTGAATTTAAAAAAAAAAAAAAGCATTTCTCACATGTGAGCATATGCACATATGGCTGGTGAGATGAACACACACACACGCATGCACTTTGGCACTTGAATTTCTGTTGTTTCTCCCTGCTTTTGCCCACCCAGAGCATGGCATGTTAGAGAAATGCTGTAAGAACATCCTCTCATCTGTGCAAGTGTAAGGAAGAATTAAACGGGATTTTCCATATCTGATTTCTCACTATTTGTGTTGAAATTCATTGTCTGTAGGCAAAACTCTCAAAGCCCTTTATAAAGGAGTGTGTTGTTAATTACACTTTTCATAGAAAGGAAAGTTTGGTGAAAAGTAATAAAGTGGCTAGCTAAAAGCAGCTTGGGAACTAGCAGCTGAGGTAGGAATAAAGGAGAGGTTTGCAGAGTCCTTCCATCTTCACTACAAGCTCACAGGAGTATTTGCTCTTCTCTAAACTCAGCCTGTGCCACTGCTGCCTGTGCATCTGTTGCACCTTTGCTTTCTGCGTGCCTTCAGCTTGCAAGCAGGCTCTGGCCAAGAATAAACAACAACAAACCACCCTGGTTATTTGTACTACAGTGGTGCCTAAAAAAATACTAATTATCTCTAAGAGAGCAGTGCCTGCAGGCCTCAGGTGAGACTGGCACCCCATTGTGCTAGGTGTTACACAAAACAGATTATAAAAAGATGGTCCCTGCCCTCAAGAGCTTACAGGCTAATTATGCAAGAGGAGTGGGTGGAAACAAGTTCAGAGAGATAGAGTAAACTGATTCAATATCTCCCAAAGCAGAGCTAGGTAACAGTTTCCTGGCCTCTGAACTAGTGCCTAAACCACACAGATTCCCTCAAAACGTGAGGGTCTTCATACTGTGTGTTGGCTTCTGCCTTGAGGCTCCCAAGCAGTTGACAAAGGCAGCAACTTCATGGCTCTGAAGCAGCCTTGGAAAGTGCCTCCAGTCTTTACTGCTTACACAGAGACATCAGACCCCAAGCAGGGGTGCCTGAAACTCAACAGACAAAACTGCCCTGGTACCAGCCAGGATCCATGCCTGCAGCCAGCATTTTCAACAGTGAGTGACCCCTCCACCTTTTTGCCTGCTTCAGCAGGGGGTGCTCTTATGAAGCATTATGTTAGCCACTACCAAAGGCAGAGGATTGGACTTGCTGGACAAAGAGCTCAGTCTGGAACGGCAAATCCTGTATACTAAGGGCTGGCAATGAGTAGATCAAATCATGTGTCAAATAAATCACCCACTCAGTCCAGAACCATACATGAAAATACAATTAGAGATTAGCCCATGGAGTGCATAACTGGCAATACGTCAGCTACAAATCATTTTAAAAGCATGTAGCTGATCTAGCCTCCTTAATTCCTTGAGTTGTTGATTCCAATTATCAGCAGCCAAGTAGCAAAAGGTTTTTTATCCCTGAAGATTTCTTACTTTTGGATACAATAAAAGTCAATTTATTTGATGATTACTAGGACATGGCCAGTTAATAGGTTGCGTCTGTTCTTTCTCCCCTCAGATATTTAAGAGTGGATCCATTAACACATTTACAGACTAGACTTAAACAATAATAGTACTTCTCCTTCTCTGGGGGTGACCAAACCAACCCACTTTTTGTACAAGGCTCTGGGATGTTTTTTACTATTACAGCTCCAGAGGAATTTACATAATTGGTTATGAATAATTCGTAACTTGTCTAAGAGTCTCCATGTAGCTATCTGATTTACTACAGCTTCCCACTCAAGAACCAGCAGATTTTAATACAGTTTTTAATTGCAAGATCATAATTTAAGCATATCAGTGCTGCCTAACATAGATGAGCTGTGGGACGAACTCCTCTCCATGCCTTCCCCCTCTACCTGGTGTCCAGCTACAGGAGGACTCACAAAGCCTTGGAAAGGTGCTGAGATCACCTGCAGGGCAGGGAGCAAACAGCAGAGTCTTCAGTGCAGACCTCTCTCCCCTCCTTTACACACCTGCCTCCAAATTCTGTGCTTTTTGCAGGGAGGAAGCCCTTATGGTTTGAGCATTAGCCTTCTGCTAGAAATGTCTGTGTTCAGTTGATACCTCTGCACAGCTTGGTTCACTCCTTTAGTCTGAGTATAAAGCAATAATACATCCCTCTCCTTGGGCAAGGCTGCTGGAATGTAGGCAGGCAATGCTACAGGGGTGGTTGGATACTCTAGGACTAGGTTTATAGGGGAAAAAAAACAAACCACCTTTCTTTAGGGCTGGGCTGCTGGGGGGAACTGACATGCAATGCCAAAGACCTGGATTTTGAAAAAACAGTATTTGCACCTCAAAATGTTTGGTGGCAAGTGCTGCTGCTAAGTATTCTCTTTTGGGAATTTGTCCCTGTCATGCAGGCAGGGATTGTTATAATATTCTGATTTTGCAAAGGTACAAATAAGTCTCTTGTCTGTACAAAAAAATCAGAGATCAGTGCAGGAGAGCCAGTTTCAATACCAGTGTAATAACTAGGGAGCCCCTGAATGAAGGAGACCTACAGCCTCTGAGTGTGTGCTTTGGCCCAGGTGCTAGTAGTTCCCTCTGCTCCATGCCAGCATGGAGCTGGTGCTCTGGTGCATTGCTGACAAGGTTCCCATGGGAGATCTTGACCTGTGTCTGGTCTGGGCAGTTGTCTTTCCCAGGAACCTCATCTTACAGAGCTTGCAGGAACTTTCTTCCAAAACCTCCATCCCATTAGGAACAAATCAGCCATCAGATCTCAAGTCACTGAGCACCACAGACTGACTGCCCTGCCTCTGCTTCCTAAGAAAATGGCACTAATAAAAGATTCCACATTTTCACTCAGTTGGAAGAAAGTATAAAGCACAGGACTGCTATAAACTTTAATTTTTTTTCCCTATATGATGTTTTTGCTTCAGCAAATGGAATTTAGGAATGGGTCACTGAATCAAATCATTTGTTCCCACAGGAAACCTCTTCATGTAACCATTTAATTATTAATATTTCTGCCCCCCAGTTCAACAAAACCACAAGAGGAATTCTGAATTTGTTTAACTTAAAGAAAGAGCTCATTTTCAACTGACTCCAACTAACATTTTGTAAGACAAAGGACATGTTGATGTGCCTTACAAAACACTGGTTTAATAAAAGATGCTATATCTCTTTCTACAAATTTCACTATGCAAAGGGTAAATAATTGCTTAAACTCAGTCTTTAGTCAAAAGAGCATAATCTTCATTCAGGCAAGTCCCCAGTGAGACTTAAGCGTATGCTGAAATGCTTCTTCTGAATTGGGAACTGAAGAACTGATTTGCCTTTGCTATGAGAAGTCCTTTACTGCATTTTTTTCTTCAGTTACACTTTACTTAAAAAAATTAAACCCATCAAACTATTAAAAGAGCCACCTCACTTCCTTCAAGTTTCTTCCCAGAATGTATAAAAAAGATGGTTTATTGTCCTGAAACCAAAACCATTACAGCCTGTCAAAACCTTTCTGTAAGGCAGCAGCTAGCTGAATAATACATTTCACATTAAATTACACAACTGTGTCATCGGGCTAACATTAAAGGTAGGTCATTAATAAAAAGAGAAAATAAAGTGGTCCTTAATTATACAAGACATTAAAAGGCTGAGTGTTTTGCTTCTGTGGCGTACTCACTTTGTGTGAATAAACGTTTTAAGACCAGTGTGAACTTTTCTCTGTGGAAAGTGCAGCTCAGAGATAATCCCTTACACCCGCTAATGCAGCTCATTGCTGTGACACGTGTCCTTCTGCACCTTCTGACTTCTTGGTGCTAGTCCTATGGATGGAGACAGTTTGCAAAACTCTCAGCTCGCACACGCAGCTTTTGCTTTTCTTTTGTTATTTATGGGGGACATTTTCAAAATACTCCAGTGAAAGCACTTAATAGCTAAACCCCATTGATTTTCTGTAAAAGTAGGGCATCTTGGTGCTTCTGACAAATATCTGATTATGCTTTGGAAACTGGAGCCTAACAGGATAAAGCCAAAGGAGCACAGAGGGAATCCAGGGACCAAAACCTCAGAATGCAGGCCAGGTGTAGCCATAACAAGAACAGTGGTAGGGAGAGCAGGGTACCAGGGGAGCACAGAGCCACTTCTGCATCAGCAGAGGAGACAGGCACACTGTCCCTCCTGCTCTCTAGCTCCCAGGAAATCCACACCTGGGAATCCCTGCAGCCCTACTTCAGTAACTGAAATCCCATGGGGACAGTGTGTCTTCCGCAAGTCTCCATATGTAAGACTTTCTTTACCTTGCGACTAAAAGCAGAAAATCCTTGGAGCCTGAGCTCCTATAGGAAATCCCCAGATTTAAAGCTTTTGGGAACTGTCACCACTTTTGCCTCTAAAATAGCTTTTCCCAGGAGAAAAGCAACCCTCTCTTTCTTTACACTTGTTCCTGGCTCTTCCTTTACCCTCCAGCTTCCAGAAATGCAAAGCTACCATATTGAGAATGTGAATCCTTTGCAATTCCTCTTCAGCTGAGCCAGCCTTGCCTCATGGCACAGGACTAACAGAGGCACGATTTCTGGTGGTTCACTGGGAACCATGAGGCATGCCAGCAAACCTGAGCTAACCAAAGGGCAAGCTTTCTAGCAGAAGCCAAAACCTTTCGCCATAACATGCTCCTGTCCATGGTTTGATGCACAGCACCCACCAGAGGTCTATATTCACCATCATTTGGTACCTGTGGAGTCATAACTAGGAGTCTGCTAAAGTAAAAGTTTGGGAAAAGAAGGGTTAAGGATGCACAGGAATATCTGTGACATGCCTGTGATAACCCTTCTCTGCCCACAGAACCACAGTTATGTAGAGTAACTTCATATTAGCCTCCTTTTGAGGACTTGAGTCAGGTAGGCTGTGGATGCTTCCCCTGGGAGGGTGGAGCCAGAGTTCTCCAACAGAAACAAATTAGAAGGAAAATTTCCAAGGAAATATGAGAGGCTGTGAAAAGTGGTAGTGTGGAAAAGTATTGCCCTATTTTTCCTGAAAAACTAAATGCCTAAAAACAAAAGTATTTTGGCCAAGCCCCCAAGTTTTTCAGTATTTGAATTTCTGAGCCATAAAAAAGAAATTTTCTTGGGAACTGCAGATCAAAAAAATTCCCCCTGAAATGAATTTCCTTTTCGTTTTCATTTAAATTGTCTGCTTTATTATGGTACTAATTCTCGATTTTTCTTTTTTAAAAAAAGAAACAAACTATTCAGCATTGCAATTATACCAAGATTCAGAAGACCTGTGTGTTGTGGATACAGCCTTTCATCAAGGAGACTAAAGTTTTCCACAAAGCTTCAATGCTGTGGAGCCATCATCTAAGGCTTTGCCTCACGTAGCCAAATTGGCCAGGAATTAGTTTGCAAAGAAAACATCAGAGATTTAACCACATGCACGTCCCAAATCATGCATCTACAATCTAATCAACTGGTTTTCTTTCTGTAAATGCCAATAGACTATTTGCTACATATTAAAGGATGCTAATAAAATTTACAGGGGAAAATGAGATTCTTCCCATGGAGCACAGTACCTGCCCCCACTTTGCACTTTCCGTGCTTCAGCAGCACAGAACAAGATGCATAGGGTATATTGAAATGAGTTTGCAAACTGGAGGGGTGTTTGGATGATTTCCTCGTGCAAAGGCACCCTCTCTCTGGTGCCTGCTACACCTTCTTTGCCAAACATTATTTACCCCTGAAGCTAACAAAAACACTTTGAAGAGCAAGTCTCAGCATACCAAGTGTTAAACATTTCACATATGCAGGGGTAGCCTTCACATTAAAAGATGTCTGCTTTACCTGGGAGTAATTAACATGTTTGAACTGTCCTGGGGTTAAAGGAGAAAAAAAAAAAGGGAGGGGGGGAAACAAACTCAAAACAAAACAGGAAAAAACCTCAACACCAAGTAAAGACCAGATGCCTGAAGTTAACCATGAAGTATGTTCACCAGTGTTAACCCCAAGATAAGATAAAGGGCTGGTTTTGATGGATGTCCCTCATGGTAAGTCTGGGCTTCCCTCTATTATGTATGAGCTTTGCTGAATTCAGAAATAGTTATTGCTTGGTAAAGAGAGGAAAAAAAGGAATAAAAGGAAGAAGTTTAAAGAGAGTGGTCCCCATCCCCCTCACGTACAAAACAGCAAGAGGCACAGACCCTAAGAAGCCAGCTAGGATGAGCAGGACCAGTCACTGTAGGACAGAGCACAGTAACACCTTCATCTGTCCTTTTCCAGTGGCACATCATGAAAACTGGCTTGTCCTCTGTTCTTTCTCCTGCCTGCCTCCCTGGGCAACTATTCCTTGGGAAAAATCCTGTTCCTTGGGAGCAATCAGCCAGGTGAAAGGAGCACATTTTTTTAGGGAGTCCCTTGCTAAACTACCAACAGCATATTCTGGCTGCCTTTCAGAACAACTTCCTTTCCACCTCTCACCCCCAGCTTTGAAACACTAAGGAATTACTGACTTGCAGACACTGTTGTATTTCCATTATTATTAAACACTTAGGTCCTGTCTGTCCATGGAGTGATTTGGGAATTCCTGTAAGTACACCCACAGCCCAAGACACCCACGCACTTCTGCAAGAGACGAGGAGGCACATGGACTGGATGGGAGAGCAGAGGGCTGGGGACTGTGGCAATTACTCAGAATAACAGGCTCTGAGCCTCGGGCTTTCAAGTGGAGCAACTTTGCATTAGCACAGCATTTTCCATCATGGCTGAGAGGGAAATCAGCTGGGAAACCAAATAAATCATCAAGGTCCTGTCTGTACATCTTGAACATGGCTCTCAAAGCAGGACTTCCACCAGATAGATGAGGATCTCCTGGAGTCTCCTATGCCACTGAGTCTGCAAAGCAGCTTTGGAGCCCAAAGTGGTGCTGAGTGAGGGGCAGAGCATGGCTGGAGCCCTGGTGAGGAGCAGCTGATCAATGGAGCAGTACTGCTGGCTGTATTGCTGCCAGGCAATTACTGGAGCTGCACTCGGCAGCATTACTGCAAGCTGCTCCGTGGAGCAGCACCGGTATCTCTATTGCTGCCATTTCATCAGCCAAGTGGCACTGGAGTCTGTCTCCCTGACAGCTGATCGATGAGGAGGAATAATCATAATGTGGTGTTTTACAGGATATGGGCCTTTAACCCAAGGACCTCACATCCCTCTTCAGACATTCATTAAGCCACAAATTCCACATGTGTGGAGATGAACACAAATATCCAGATTACCAAGGTATTGCAAACTCATCTTTGTTCTTGTTGTATAGAAGGGTGATCTGAGATGCCACGGACAAGTTAAACTTTTTAATGTTAAGTGTTTCATTCCCAGTGCTACTAAGGGCAGGTTGAAAGTAAGTCCTCTATATAGAAAAGCTAAAATAGGATGGGTTCTCCAAAAAGCTTTTCAGAAAACCCAGCCAGAGAAAGTTAAAACATACTTAAAAAAAAAAAAAGCACAACAAAAAACACCTGATACCAGGCTTGCAGGTCATTGTTTTTAAATCCTTAGAAGTCAATGACAGACTTCAGCACACAAAACAGAAAGCTGGAATGCCCTGGTGAAAGCCAGCACCACCAATGCCTCAGAAGGGTCACGGTCTTGCCTCCTCTCTGATCCCTCACCATAAAAGTATACTCCAACTTTAGAAGTGGAATAAAATTCTGGTGTCTAAGCTCCCCATACTCTGATTTATCCCTACACTCAGATCCCACACATAGATCCAGGGTCAGCCTCAGCACAATGAGACAGCACAACACCCTCCAGATCTTTCAGGGTGCTTTTTCCAGCAAGTCTGTTAAAGAGCTCTGCTAGGGTATTCTTTTCCTGAGCTTCCAATTCAGTATCACCATGCCTAAGCAAGATGCTCAGCTCAACAGTTTTTGTTTCAAAGTTATAGAGGCCAAGCCTAGCTAATCTTTCTTTGCAATTCGTTCCCCAAATCCCTGAATAACTTTGGTTGCCCTGCACTGCCCCTTCTGCATTCTCAAATGTGCAGCACGCTTCCCATAATAAGGTAACTAAAACCACACACAATAGCCTACGTGTTTTATTTCACGTTCCCCACTGATTAATGCTGAATGCTTCCATACAGTATATCCACACGCTTTCCACTTAATGCTTCAATATATATATAGTGCAATAACCTTGTTGCTTTTACTTTACAGCTGCCAATTTGTGCAGATGGCTGTAGTGTATTAGTCACCACCACGCTCCCCTCCTCCTCCTGCTCCCAACAGTCTTGTTCTCAGTCAGCATTTCACATGGCATTTCCTTTCAAGGTATCAATGGCTATTCTTGGCCCGAGAGTTCCTGGTATATTAAATGCAATGAGCCACATCCTCAGCTGGTGTAAATCTGCACAACCCTAATTTGGTCAGTGGAGCTGTGCCAATTCACATGAGTGGAAAAAGTCCCGTAAATCAGTTATCAGACCAATATGTTCAGCAGCTTATTTAAACTGCTTCTGCTTTGTTTTTATTTATTTACAGATAACCCACGTCATGTAAGGATGATGGTCCTGCACCACAAAGCCCACAAAGTACAGGCTGACTGACCAGGAATGAGCACAGACACTGACAGGTCAGTTCAATTCACCATTGCACCAGCACAGTCAACCACTGCTCTGATATTAATAAAAGAAAATCTCATCTCTTCAGTCTTCTTTCACCTGAACAGCAATTTTTTTCAAGCCCAGAATGGATTAAGTCCATTTTTATGTATAAGGGAAACAAAAGTGTAGCTAAAAATTGACCCTTGCCACACCTCCCCATCCTGAACTGTTTCCTGGCTGTAACATCCTCTGTTTTCTGTCCTAAAGCCAATTTTTAACCAGTCTCTGATCTGGCTTTTCAGAGCAGTCTGTTTCATACAAAGTCTTCCCAAATGCTTGATAATCTGGCTCAGCAGCAGCTCCACGTACCAAGGCTACACCCTAGAGCCACTGGAGAGGAGCAAGGCACAAGGGAAAAGAAACCAACAACCCAACCTATTCTACTCTTGCCTCAGTTCCTTAATGTTTTGAGGTGAATGATTTAGGCTGTAAGAATAAGCCCCCTGACAACAAGATCTATTAGTGTACGGAATAATCTTCCAAGGGAAGTGATGGAAACGTTTCTGCTTGGCACACAGCTAGTGTTTGTCCAGACTAGTTTTTAAATATACAATCCTCAGTTGGCAGTGGAAAAGTCTAGTCGAGGTAGTTGCTCTTATCTATCTCCATATTCCAGGATAAATCAGGTCATCTCCTTTGTTCTACTCTAAAAATTGAGGAATGCACTTAAAACAATTCATGCAGTTTTAATCAGCTATGATCTCCCTTTTATGAGCCACATGGGTTGTATCTTATTAAATTAGATATATCTAGCTGTTTCTTTTTAATCATCAAGTTTTTCTAATATAAGGCAGCAGAACTGTCTAGCACAGCTGGCACAAACTGGGGCTGTGAACACCTTCAGGTCTTTCTTTGGCTATGCCCCAGGCTCCCAGGCAAGTAAATAAACCCCTCACTTAAAAATAAATAAATAAAATAAAAAATCACTCCCTAATTCGTTTTTGTCTTTCAGAGAGCCTGGGACTGACTTTCAGAGGTTGAGAGTGTTCAGGGATCTGGTCAAAGTCACTAGCTACTGGGGTGAATTTATTGGGGTAAATTCATGAAAGAGAAGGACTCAAAGGCGTTTAGATACCACAGCACTTTGTGTGGCATAAAAACATCAAAAAAAGAATACTGCAGAATGAATGAAGACTGAAAAGCACCACATCGTAAAACAGAGACCGGGGATTTCAGCCTTAGTGTTATTTGGCACAAGCAACAATGATAGCTATAATGCTCAAAACTGGAGAGAATTTTGCTTTCAGAAAGACTGTAACCTGCCCTCTCCAAAAAAAAAAAAAAGACAAAAAGGAACATATTGCTTTGTACAGCAACCAGCACTACAAGGTCCTGATCCTGAACGAGGTCTCTCAGGAAGGATTTGTACCCATCACCCTATGGTCCAAAGAAACCTCAATATGATAGATCACTCCTTCGGCTGCTCTTAAAAAATTTGCCCCCAACAAAGGAAACTTCAGGTAGGACGCTCTATGAGATTTTTGTCCATTTCTAACACTCTAAATTATTCCTTGAATACATGGGAAATAACTTCTTCAGTGATACAAGAATTTTTGAGACACAATAAATACACATTCAGATGAATGTAAAAAATGATAAATAAGATACAGAGCAGCCACTCCAGCAACCGTAAATTTAGACATTTTTCTTTCCGAGGCCTCTATATCAGATCTTATCTTGGGCAGGAGACTAGTTTTCTTTCCCTCAACTCCCAAACACTCATGTATTGTTTTGAAAATGAAAAGCCTGACAGCAGAACAGGGTGTCCTTTTAAGAACATGTCTGATACTAGAAAGTCACAGTAACTCTGGTATTGGTGAAGATTCAAACCACTGTTACTCAGTATATTCTACAAAGCAGGGTAACTGCTAAATTTGGTCAAATTATTATTAAAGAGCATGCAGGGGGTCAGAATACAGGCAACATGGAATGGATTTAATAGAAGGCACAGTCACATTGGGGGACACTGAATAGTTTTCTTGAGCAGGAATTGAGAATGGAATATACTGCATGCTTTCTTAAATAGTTGCTTTGTACTCTGCTCCTAACCCCCTTACAGGTTTGTGAGCTTCTTATAAATATGGTGGCAATGGGACTTCATCCATTACATTGTCTTTTTGGCTATTATCAGTTCTACTCAGTAGCTGCTTTTTGTGCAAAATAACTGAATTCCTAGCTTGATCTTCAAAAGAACAAACCCAGCAGTCTCACCACCGGAGAGGCACTCACTGGACTTCGCAAGCAGCACCTATTCATGGCTTTGTATCTGCAGCACTACTGCGTTCAGCAAAGCAGTTTTACCCCTAAAGGTATACATATGGATCTTAAAGTTCTCTGGAAAGCCAAAGCTATTGGGGGCTTCCTGAACTACTTGTTATCGCTTTGAAGCATCTGGCTCGTGGTCAGCTGTTTCACGTTACTAACTTCTACATTTGTTTCTGAAGAAATTAGCACAGCTTCCTTCAATGCTACATTCTGCAGTGGTTTTGGTTTTGATTGTAACATCTCGTTGTTCATCTTGAAATCAAAGTCATTTATGGAAGCTGCAGAATTGTAATGTTCCTCAGACTCAAAAGCATTTGTTTAACCACCACCAGACAGGGAGATGAATAAGAGAGACCGTCTGTTCTTGATTTAGTGGGACCAGATTTTTAGAAGCGCTCAGCAACCAGGCTGTGTCTTCAACACACTAACTTCTATGGACAGCCTGAGTATTTATTACAGTGCTTAAATAAGAACAACTCTCATGAAAACCATGACCTGAGTGAACTGAACCATTAATACACACTATACATTCCTGTATTTCTATCTAAAGGAGGGGATTTATTCATAATTTCAACCTGCAATTTAAAAGCAGCTTTTGATTCTCATTATTTCTGCAACTGTTTTATTGTTCACCCAAAAGGCCTGTCTACACAATTGTTGAGCTATGAGCCTAGTACAAAATGATATGCAGGACAGAAACAAAGAGACAGTATCTTCTTAGGTTAGTTTTGTTTAAGCTCAACACAGAGAACAGAATAGATTAAAGCAGTGGGAAAATAAGAGATCAAGTCTTGTGATGTGGCATAGGGTGCTCCTTCCAGCCAACCGCACTTCATTTTTCTCCACTGATGCTTCCAAGTGGTTTTCTAGGATACCCCTGAGCAGAACTCATTGTAATAACTGGAGGAAATAAATTAATGGAGAATTACCGCAAGGTTCATCTAAGAGAAGTTTTGATAAACAACACTTCCAGGCTGAGATATTCAGTGCAGCCTGAGGAATGTGGACTTTCCCACTCCTGTTGAACTGAATGGGTATCTGTACCTCTGAGTCAAGCTGGGAAGTAGCTGCCACAACCACCAAAAGCAATTCTGGATTTCAGGTGCAATCAGAGATCAAGAAGCACCCTTAAACTGAAAAATACTGACACACAAAAAAGGTGAAACAAAAAGTGTTCGGCCTACCCAGCTGGCATCGTCACCAGACTTAGTCTCAGCAAGCAAACTCTCAGGTGAGTTGCAATCGCTGTGCTTCCAGTCTCAGTCAAGGAAATTGCACAATCTTCAGATGGTGGAGAGGAGACATAAAAATGGACAAAAGTGGAATCACAGCCCAAATGCCGCCACAGACAGAGAAATGTCCCACACACATGAAAGCCAGAACAGAAGCTTATAAAAATCCAGGCAAATTAAATATTATCATATTGCTTCTGTCTAGATTGTCCCCAGGCAAAGTCCCCCATTGGCAAAGGAACAGCTCACCCCTCATCAGTATTTAAGTCCTTTCCAAACCAAGATTTAGGCAAACCTTAATTGGTGCATGGGCTTTGGCAGGCATTTTCCACTTGAAATGGTTTGAAAACCACCACTGACACCTATGCAGCCACAGATACATTAGGTACTTCTGTATCTTTAAGATGCAGCACACACACACCTGGCACTCTGAACCCAGATTCTACCTCATTTGTACCCATGGGATGCTGGTGAAGTCATCATGATTGCACAGGATAAACGAAGGCTGAAGTTGGCCTGTTTAAATTAGGATTTTTTTTTTAAAAACCCTGTATATTCTTCCCATTGCTAAATCTTTTACAGAGGCTACTAAGTCAGAGAGCTGCTGAGCTAATCCTCTTTGACTCCCTGCCATCCTGGCAGGTACAGCAAAGCCTAAGGTAAAGTGGAGCATCAAAAGGAAAATTAATGTCTTCTAACAGCAATTAGAGGAAATTATTTAGATATAAATCTTGTTTTATATCTTCTCATACTTGTTTTTCAATCTTTCCCCTTTGATTTTTTTTTCCTTTCAGGCTTTTCAGAAAGAAACATTTAAAATCCCTCCTGTAAACCAGTGGCATAATTAGCTGCATGTTACACCTGGTATTTTACTCTTCTACAGAGCAATTCCTTTGAGCTTTCTTTTTTACTAAGCCCTGAGGTCTCCTGAAACTCAATCTACTTGTTCTCTCATCTGCTGGCTGACACGAGTTTGAGAGGAACCAAAACCTGGGCAGGAATGGTGGGTTGCCCTCCTGCTGCCCCCCAGATCCCTCCCAGCTGCTGCCATGGGTGCCCAGCAGTGCCAGGCACGCCCAGGGCCTCCGATGGCAGGGGAATGCACCTCCCAGTCGCCCGCACTTGGCCTGCACATGAAGCAACGCATGTAACCTAATTGTACTCTGATAACATCAAACAAAGCCTCTCTGATCCAGCACCTGGCAAGCTGCCACCCTATCTGGGGTCCGATCTGACAAGCTTGCCGATTGATCAAATCATTATCTGGCAGTGTAGGTGTATCATCTAACACAAGCCAAATTCCTTCAGTTGCTTCTTGTCTTTTCTAGAGAGGATACAAGGCTCCAGCAGGCTCCTTCCCCCTGCAGTACACAGCTGATGGCTTCAGCAACATCTTTTACAAAATGCAGCGTGGCTCATGTTCACCCAAGGGAGGTTGTGCTTTTTGCTTCCTGAATATTGAAGAGTTACTTTGCCCACAGTGTTATCATAGAAAACTTTCAAAAAACAAGAAAGAAAGTTAGCTCTTCCCAGTGGCACAGCAAGCTGTGTTTCCAGAGCCAGCCAGCCAGGCACAGTTAAACTGCTAACCCTTCCAGTTCTGCCTCATCCTCTGAGCCGAATTTGTGTTGTGCAGAAAGTGGCATACAACTTTTGGGATCTCTTTCCACCTCTTGGTTACCACTCATGGGATGACTTGTTGGTAAAAATCTCAATTATTGCACCTCTGCAAGCCTGATCTCCACTTCCACCCTCTTCCCTCACCTAGGCAAAAGGACATGCCATCAGCTGGAAATACATGCCTGTTACTGCTCACAAAGTACAACACCTCACAATTCCCTCATATAGTGTCAGACTTCTTAAACTCTTCACAGAATTTTGGGACAAGATTTCTCTCTGAGCAGAAACACCCAATTGCTACAGTTTATGAGAAGGCTGAATTGGCCATTCGTCTGGAGCTGAACAAGTACACCTAAACTGATGAAGACTAGAAGACTGAAGATACTGAAGTTACACGGGAGCAAGGCCCACAGAGACTTGCAGGCCGCCCTTCGTTTTGAGCAGCTTTGCTTTTGTTCCCATACCAAGAAGATGAGTAGAGCACAATGGGGTCCAAAGTCTCAGATGCCCTCAGAGGCAAAAAAGGGTGGCAGTCAACCACACTGCGGAACTTTGCAGGCACCACTAGTCATTAAGCTCATGGTGAAGCCATTCAGTTTTATGACATATCCCCCTGCATCCCATCAGTCCCAAAGGAATGAAGACAACACAGGTGATATTTTTCCTAACAGCCCTTCTCCTCCTTTTGTAATCTTCAGAGTTAAAGAAAAAGCTTGGCAGGGGCAGGAGATGGTATCCTCATTTTAGAACAATCAATTCAGGCCAGCATTTCATCTGGCCACCTTGTGGCACTTCCCGGGGTCCTATTTCAAAGTAAGCTATCCAAGGTAATTTATTTGGTTTATATGCTTTATTTTAGCCACATAAATCATGAAACAAAGTCCATAGGGAACAGGCACTCTATACTTATCATAATATGTAACTTAGTTCCCCAGAGACTGAGTATGTACAGAACAGCTAATAAATGGTTCAAAAAAACCTGGGTCATTAAATCTTGTTTTATATCTTCTTGTTTCCATCAAAGTATGCAGGAGTGGAAATTCTCTTTCTAAGACAGGCTCCTACTTTTCAGCCAACTGGGAATAGAGCCAGCTGAAAAGAGAGAACCCCACATACAGCACTGACAGCTGTGCACAAAATTCATGAGCTCAAGAGACAGACTGCTGCAGAGACAGGTGTCCGAGATCTAAGTTTAGCTTGAAAGATTAAAACAGCATCTACAAAGAATGCATTTATTCTAATCCTCTCTGTGCTAGAAACTACACATGCATCACTGATGTACGCATCCTGGAAACATTTGAGATATGTCTTTCTTCTGCAGGATTTCATCTCATTGTGTTCAGGGATAAAATAGGTTAGTGTTAAGACCACAGAAATGCACAAAGCCAGCAGAGAGATGTCTCTGCTGTCTGAGGAAGGGCTGCAAGCGGTCAGGATCTACAGTTACAGAGGAGGCTGCACTTGGGCTTGTGTGGCACTGATGGCTGCCCACCCTGGCAGCAAGCAACCCCACCCCAGATGTTCTCAACACTGTGAGGATGTCTTATTTACATAAGAGCTGGGAGGCAGATCAGGTGTGGTTCTTGCAAGACAAATGTGCTTGGGAATTATGTATGATTCCATGTTTAGCTACCCTGATATAAATCCAGGGTAATTCTTTTGATCTTAAAGCAGCACTGCTCTAAATATACATTAAATGGAAGAACATACCTACTATTCTCAGAAGAGCCAAAGGTACAGGAGGGCTCAGCCTTTGCACCTTCCCAGTGTAGCTACAGGTTGGAGAGAAGCTTTCCTCCCCACATTGGCCTAACTGGGTGAAGAATCAATTGTGACAAACCATAGATGTAGCACAGCAGATTCTGATGCCTTTAAGGTTGTAGACTCTAAATTAGAGACAGTCTGGAAAGGCAGGAGACCCAGTTTTAAGATTCACAAGGAACAAAGGATGAATCACTCACATATTTAGTATCATATGATATAGTGCAGTTGCATATATAATTGTCTATCAATATAGGTAGAAATTACCATATGTTAATTCAAAGAGATTTTGATAATCTGAAGGACATCAAAGTGATGAGGTCAACAACAAGACAGGCTAAATAAACTTCACTTCCGTCACTCAATAAAACAAAGGTGCTTACCTTTGGAAAGCTACAGAGCAAAACTCCTGGTTGATAATAAAAGATTTACAGATTCTCTCCCCTCTGTGATACAGAACATACTGAACCACAATGCCAGAACTTTTAGAACCATTCACACTCACAAAGAAATGAAAGTAAATGAGGACAAGAGTATTTTTAAATGGCCAAGTGACTATTTAACCACAGAATTCCTCTATACATCTAATTTCCACATATTCAAGAAAATTCCCTAGTCTTATTCAGGGAATGGAATTTCACAGTCTCAAAAATTTGCAAATGCTTGTTTAGTTCAGCACTTTCACAGGGAGAACAATGTATCATTTCTAAGATCTCACGGCAAAGTTGCTCCTAAGGCTATCACAGAGATTACTCAGTTGGCGCCAAGCAGCACAGAATTATAATACAAGGCTGGAACTGCCATGCAATTCTTGCAGGCAGAAGTCATCTCTATCCTTGCATCATCAGCTCTACCAAGCAGGAGGTCATGTGATGGGTGCTCCAGACAACGTGGGGGAGGACAGAAGTAAGGAGGATGTTTTTTATTTATGTATTTAGCATATCTGTAATGGGCACCTGAGAACTGAAGCTGCAGAGTAACTTTTCTGCAGCCTCTGGGAAAACCTCTTTGGGGCACTGGCTGGACAGGAAGAAGATGCAGGGGAGAGGAACAGAGCACAACCACAGCCAGTAGATAAACCTGCCCACGGGTGGACACAACCACACAAACCCACCAAGTTTATAATTTTGAACATCCCCACAACATGCAGAAAAAACCTCTTCTCACTAGGGAAGAACTTCCCCACACCCACTTTAACCATCACTCAAGATCTAGTCCTGTTCTCGCACCAATCCAGCATCACAGACTCCTAGAAATACTAATGAGTATTGCCCCTGCAAAACCCCTGTGCTGCAGTGAAGCACTGTCTGTCCCTATGCTGCTGCAGGGAGGGACAGAGGGTGCACAGACTGAGCATCTTGTCTCAGACTTCCCCAGTAGAAGTGTGGCAGACTTCCAGCATGTAGTGCTTCTACAGCAGGATCAGCTTTCCATGCCGAAGAATGGCTCGGAGGGGGAGCAGTGGGGAACTCCACGGGCTGTACGTCAAAGCCTCCTCCTCAGGCTTTCCTACAAGCAGATGGCAGACTGACTCCCAGTTAGCAACTCATCACAAAATGAAAAACATCTTCTCCTTCCCTTCTTACTCAGGGCAGGCTCATGTGTTAACTGCTCTTCTTTGTTTACAGGCTCCTTGGGGTTGGGCCTTTGGTTTTTTGCAGATTCTGGCCCTCATACAGCAGCAGACACCAAGAAAAAAAAGAGTCATAATGATAAAAAAATCATCAGTCCAACACTGAAATTCATGAGCATCACTCAAGTTTCTAACAACCCTAGTGTTTTGGCTTTGTTGAGGTTCCTTGGTAATTCACAGCTGCTTCTGTGCTCTCTATGGCTTACCCCTGGGATCCCAGGCACTCAGCCTCACCACAGCTATGGGACATAACAGACCCAGAAGGAGTCCCATGCCTCACAGCAGCAAGACTCTCCAAGAAGTTTCCTCAGAAGTGTAAGATCAAAACTTAAAAGGCGGCGCACTATTTATTTGAAAGGGAGAAAACCAGCCTGGATATCAAATCTAACAACTTTGTTTCAGAGGTAAACCCTGAGAGTTGCTGCACATCAAGAGCAAATGGTTGCTCCTTCCTTCCAGGGCTGGGGACACCATTACCATCATCCTGCTCCACCCATCCCATGTCAACACAGGAAACGCAGACCCAATCCAGCCACCAGACTCATTCTTTTCTCCTCCTACTCAGTAGCCTATTACAAGGCCACTAAATTAAAATGAACGCTCTTTCATTCTTCAGCTTTCAGTCCTTCCCTTCCCAAGCACTGCTTCTTTATAGATTTCAAACCAGCTTGACAATATATGAATCGTTCGGGGTATGTGTGGCTTTTGGAGCAATAGTTAACAACTAAATTACATGTATGTGTAAAATATACACAAGGGTGTCTAGATATTCGATGGGGTGTTATTATATAAAAGGCAAGAAAAAAGACCACTTATATTACAGTGCACAAAACCAGGATACAGATTTGTGCAGAGGTATGCTGGTTATAAGTGAACTAAATAGCTCAGGCCTTTTATGCAGCATTATTCATGACTTTCATATTAAGCCATCCATAGTGTTTTAAATTCCGTTTTACGCTACCCATGTTACTTTAAATTCATGCTGTTTATGAGGCCTTGGTGGAAGAGGTCTGCAGTTATGTTGTGGGGAAGCCTCTGTAGCATGGCCACAGATGTGTGTGGTGCAGGCCTGCTCCGTTATGCTAAGCAGCCAGCCGTGAGCAAATGCTCCAAGTAGGAGATCATCATTGCTTGAGACAGAGCACGCTGTAGTGTTAGCTCAGTGTCCTCACTGTTTGTCTGTGTTCCTTGCAAGGAAGAAGCAGCTCACTGGCCAGAGGCCAGTGCTCTTCAGACCAATCTGCAAATGGCCTAATCAGAGCTGTGATCTGTTCTGTATACTCCATTTGTTGAGTCACATCAATTTGTTGAGTTTCCTCTCCCATTAGGAACACATGCAAGTGCTGTTTTTCTAAACATATTAACTCTCTTCAGGCTATTTTGTTGTGTAAACAGAGAGACAAGTGACTAGGCATTGCAGTCAAGGAACTTATGTTCACCGTGGCCTAAATTCTTCACAACTTCACCATTTTTTTTTTTAATGTACCTTTCATTTCATTATACCATCCAGATAATTATGCTGTGCCCTTTTTCATAGCCAACTCCAGCTTAATTGCAGTTAGAAAATAGAACAATACACTATGAAAGGGAAGAATGCTCTTCAGTTAAATACAAAAACGTGCACCTTTTCTAGCCATGCTCAAAGACCCACCCAATATCCAGAAAGCCAAAGGGATTAACCTTGAGGTTGTCAAAGCCACAGTTTACCAGTGGTCCCACCACGATCCTAGGACCTTTGCTCAATTACAGATCAGAAATCTTCCCACCACTGCGAGTCCTCCAATCCTGTGCTCTCACGAACCACGTCTGAAGCCAGCACAAGCTCAGGGCACAGAAGCCAAGCCACAACAATCTCACCATTCCCACTTCTCACCACTCCTCCCCAGCTCTGCTTCTCTCTACTGCCCACAGGGAAAGGCAAGCTGGCCTCAAAACAAGCCCTAGGAGGGCCCAACTTGCAAATTAGGAGGGCAATATAACTGGCTTTGCAGCAGGCTGCCAGAAACAACACAGAGACTAGTTAAGGTAACTCCAAGGTCAACATCAAGTACTGCTGTAGACATACCCCTTCTCCTGAATCTTCTGCCAGTATCTTCTGTCAGCCTCTCCCCATCACTCCTGTGAAGTACAGTCATCTTCTTGATTGCTGTTGTCCGCCTCAGAACTGGCTCATTTTGGACAGGGCTCTGTACACTGTTTGTGAAGCAAACCATAAAATAGGATTATTCATAGGCTGCTGCTTCACAGGGTGTTTTCCATGCCACCATGCACAGCTTGTACAAAGGTAAAGATTTTCAGCTTTCTTCCCTCTGTACAGTAAAAGATTAAGGCCAATATTTGTTCCTTTTTGTATTACAAGATCACAACCAAGCTGCCAATCATCTGGCCAAGAGGGTTATGCAAGAGTCAGGTTTACAGTAAAGTTGTACAAATTTTATAGCACCACAAACACTTTAACTACCATGATGCTTAAAACTCAAGAGCATTTGGAGAACAAGGAGAGTTATTCAAGCTCCACACCATTTTGGCTGCATGTTTTCCAGGTGTATGATTTCACCACATGGAAAAACACAGCCATTGCCAAAGTGAACTCATAAAAACCTTTGATGAGTAAAGTTTGGATAAGCACAAATCATTTGAACCGACAGTTGGTCCAATTCTCAAAGGGGTTTGGCAGACATAATATAATTCGTGGTTTCACACACAGGCCATTTTTCCCCCTCCCTGCCTCCTCCCCCCAGTCTTCACAAATTCGGAAGATGTTGTTCTAGAAGGTGCACTGGGTTGGGTTTGCAATGTTTTTCTTTTCCCCCGAAGGGTTAGGCACCACACCATTGCAACTGCAAGCCATTTGGGGCTGTGAGTAAGCTAGCAAACAGGTTTTCCAGAACCGTGTTTAGATAGTTGCATGATCTGCCTAATAAGAAATTAAAAAAAAAAAATTTAAACTCTAGGTCTCTCACCACCCATTTGCTAGCAGGCAGGTAATATAAGGCAAACTCTTTAACAATCTCTTCCTCTGACACATTTGGACATGTTATTTCAAGATGTGTGGCGTCATTTAAGGCTGTGCCATGAGATAACACAATATTTACATCTCTGGGCTGGGAGCAATATTGCTACAGCTTTTAGACATTATTGACATAATATTTTCTTTGATAAACAATCTATCAGGAAATTGTCAAATTCATAACTGAGGTAATGCCAGGGACTAAGTAATCCTATACAGTCCAAGAGGCAACTAGAAATAACATTAGAGAACAAAAATACAATGAAGATGACTCCTGTTCCCAGCTGCTTTTGTTAAGCCCTACTAGGGAGAAAAGCATTCATTTACAGCTCATGTGGTCTCTTCTCTGTCCAAACGGGTAGGTCAAATAGACAGCAGAGGTCTTTGTGATTAACCTCTCTGTAAGCAAGAGCAAAACCTGAGTGCAACTCTTACCCCTTTAAATAGAAACATTGAAATGTACCAGTAATTAGTAGGTTTTGGATATTTGGGTGTATTTGAGCTGCAAGAATTGTGTTTTGCACTCACAAATGAGTAGAGGTTAGACATTTAATTTCTATAGCATGAATTAGAGTTCTCAGTAGACTTTATGCCCCTCACTTTCAATAAGTCACCATGTCTCACCTATGTCAATGGACTTACAGCAAAGAAGTAGATATTTTCCCTCAGTTTTCATGTTATTAATTTTTCCACAGTTCAGAATAATTTCCAAACTGATGCTTGCCATTTGCAACTTCCTAATATACACGTCAAATCTAAAATATTCAAATTGCCTAAGAAGAAACTTTGAGTGGTTACATGAGATTCCTCTGTCTCTTCTGCAGACATACGAAAGAGAATCAGCTGAGGCAACACAGCACAGATTTTTGAAATTCATTCTCCGTGCAAGCCATATTTCCTTATAAGTTTTTCCAGTGAATGCTCCTGAAAATTTATGCCTTCAAATTCACTGGATGGAATAATCAGGGTAAGCACATGCAAAGCAAGAGGAAAACTCAATCACTTTTTTTATTTGCTTTTTAAAAATTTTGAGTATTTGCACAATTTGTCACAATCCTCCCCTTCTCTTTACTCTCATAAATAAATCACGTTTAATCCTACAGGAACTCCATGGATGTGACAGAAGTTGCCGTCATGCAAGAAAACAGTTATAAGTAAGCACAACAATCTCAAAACATCCCTGTCTTCTCACAGTGAGGTCCAGTTTTCCAAAGCAACTACAAATACAGGGGTGTTCCAATTGCCCTTCTCTTTCAAAGCACCCACATTGCTCATGCACATCAGGGTCTCAGGTGTGCCACTGCCCCTCCAAGGTGCATAGTAACCCCAGTGCCACAGCTAGAGAGGCTGCCAAGGAGCTGGGCCTTCCCCTCCTTTCCCTAGGACTCAATACCCACAAACTCAGCTTGACTTCAATCAAGCTCCTGAGTCGTAACATGCTTCCATGTTCAGCTTCTTGGTTTGTTTTTAAGTGATCAAGCTCACACAAGCCTAACTATTCCCTTCAGTTTTACAAGCATATTCATGTTTGCTGTCAAATGCATGAGTTAGTTTTCTGCAGGCTATTGCAAGAGAGCAACCATTAATTACTGCAACAGCACAAAATGTCTTTTTATTTAGAAATGTAATTCAAAATGCTTTTGGTGATTATACCATCACTCTCCCAACCTAGGTAGTCACTGATACACAGTTTATCCACTCTGGATCTGTGGAAGGTCGGTGTATTTTGATTTCCTACAAAATAGTATTTCCTCTGCACTTCCCTTTCCCTTCTGTGTGAACCAATTTTTACCTTTTTAAATTATTATTCTGGGCTTAACAGAAGGTTTCCAAACACAAGGAAATGTCTTAAAAAGTAACATAAATGCACATTTACTCATTACTGAAGCTTTACAACACAATTTGTTTCAGTGGCGAGAAGCTGAAAAATATGGCTTCTACTGAGAGCCCTCAGGAAAGGTGCTTCCCTTGGTGTACTCATGATGGCACCAGAGCTGATTGCTCAGTAGTTTGCAGTCAGATCCCTCACCACTGCAGCTTTCAGAATAGTCCTGACATTATTTAATGCTACATAGCACGACACATACTTCCCATAATCCAGCTTTTATTTAGCTAGTTAAATTGAGTGCTGATCTCCTTCCAAAAAACAGTCCTGTCTCACTCAGAGACCCTCACCTTCCAGCTTTCTAACAAAAGAAAAGTAGTTCAGGAAACAGAAATGCAAGTTTCAGTTCTCTAGTTCCCTAAGAAATTAATATATATTACTATATACTATCTTTTTATATGTATTCACATAGTTGCTTTCAAATATATATGCTTTATATATATTTTAAAAATATATTAGATAAAAATTCTACAGCCTCCCCATCAGTTTTCCTTTCCAATGAGTCTCATGTTTACACTCATGCCAGCTAGTACTTCGGATATCAGTGAGGATTGTCAATGGGACTTCTCCCAACATGGTAAATAATTACAGGCTCCATCCTTGAGTGACACCAGATTTCATAGATTTAGAAACTACATAAAATCAAATTTCTCTAATTAGCTATTAATCAGGCATCAGCAAGTAAACATTTAAACAGCTGACACCAGACTCCCCCTTTTAGAAGATTGCTTCCACTGACAATTAGTGTTGTAATCTTTTCCTGTTGTCCTTTTGCAAGAAGCAAATATTGTTGTTAATGACAACTAAAGAAAACATCACTTTTCCATTCCTGGTTACACACAGGCAATAAAACCCCCTTTATTTTAGTAAAGAAGAAAGAAAAAAAAAAAGAGGCTCAACTCTCCTTGAAGACTGGTTACTGGGCAACTGAGACACCATTGTCACCACTGCTTAGAAGATGAAGGATGAAGACAGGCTGGAAATGGTGGCTTTGAGATGTCAGGTCCCCTACGTATTCTGCTGCCCCATTAATTTCTAAATACACACCAATTTATTTACATGAATCTGTAGTTCAGGTAACCTCACAGAAGTTCATTTCTTTTGTGGACCCTTCAGAGATGTACTGCCATGGCAGATGTCTTGGTAACACCTTACCCAGCACCAGGTTAGGCACAACAGCTGGCTTTGTTCAACACATGCTGTCATGACAGCTTTCTGTGATAATAACCCTGCACATTTGGCTGGCCAAAGGGGTTTAAGCAACACCGTAGTGTTTCGTTTCTTTGCATTTCACTTTTTGCTGGTTTGTGTGAAATCCTCAACCCTTACAGTGCACGTACTAACTTCCTGGGTTTCACTGCCATCCAGTTATTTGTCTTTTTATTTATGAATTAGTATCCTTAGGCAGAAGGTGTTGTCCAGATTAGAAGAAGGCAGAGTTTCTCAGCTGAAACTTTTATCCCCACCCAAAGAAAACAGGCATATTTGGGTCAACAAAAACATCACAAAATTATGTTGGATTTGTCACTTCAGCTGAAAAAATAAAAGTCATCAGCCTGAAAGTGCTTACACATTTTCAAACTGAAATTAATAAAGCAATTTCAATTAACAAGAAGAGATTACAGGCACTTTAATGAAAGGAAGCATTATGTATCCAGTCAAGCAAAATTTTTTATTCAACCTGAACTGACTCCCTTTTTTTGGTCCTTTCACTAGTATCATCATCCTCTCCTGAATCTGGCAGGCTACTTTGTTTTTTTAAGAAATATTTTCCTCCCAGCTTTTTGGTTCATCTTGTTTTTTTCCCTGCAGCATTTCAACTCCTTCCTGCCCCTTCTAAGACAATTTGTGCCTACCAGTATCAAGACTACTATTACTGAAAAACCAGAGGAACTCTTGCTGGAGAGAAAACTCTCCCATTTGTTGGTGAGATCAGGAACAAACCAACAGGTTATAAGGCAGGGTAATACAGCACTGCCAGTGAAGGTGGGTTTTGCCCATGCCCAGCCTGCCAGGACAGGAGCCTGTGAACCTGCACTCTCCTTAGCCAGCAACTTTTTGCAAATGTTCAATCCAGACAGCATCTCCAGCTGGATGTCACAGAAATCAGAGTGAGCACTTCACAAGGAGATGTGGGAAGAGGGATCCCTTCACCAATTCTTCAACTAGAGATCCAGCTAGTTACCTGCCAGACAGATGCTATAACATGCTGAGAGGTGCTCATTGCATTGAGAGGGGGTGTTTAACACATCCTCCCCAGATACCCTGGGCTGATTAGTTGCTTCACCTTTGATTTCACAGGAATGCTCAGACTAAAGATGCCCAGCTCTCAGCTATGATGTGATATGGATCCACTGGCCATTTCAGCACTGCTCAGGGACATTTCTGCTCAAGTATTTGCTCTCCTCACAGCAAGGGATTGGCCAGTCTGCTCAGCTGGGCGCTCTGGCTTAGACAGGGCCCCCTCACAACAGGAGCCCTTGAATATTGAACCTTCCCTTAGTAGCCCCATTCTCCTGCCCAGCCATAAAATGGAGCCTCTCCTGGTTGGCACAGTCTCCAGACTTGGATACTCAACAGAGCAGAACGTGTTTGAGGAGATTTGGCCCACAATGAGTCAAGAAGGGGAAGGACAGACTGCCAGTGTCCATTCATAAGCCTTTTCAGCTTGTAAGCCATGAGAAAAAACACGAGGCATTATTTGCCTCAGTGCTTCTCCATACCTCTCCACCTGGCTACTCCCTCTCCAGAAGAACAGGTTGGGATTGGAAAAGGCTGGGAGATGCACGTCCCATTTCTGCATACTGCAGCTACTACCTTTGAAAGAAAACACATCCCACTTCTGAAACATTAAAGAGAGACTGTTATAAATGTTCAGAACTGCATGAATGGTTTCTTTAAGGTTTGTGACCCTAGGGGAGGGTAGCAGAGGCTACTTCAGAGACTTTGCAGCATGGCAGATGGGATCAGACCAGCCATGGTGTAAGCACCCCAGCAGTGGCACAACAGAGCATGAAGGAGTGTTTGCATGTCAGGCACAGTTTGGGAAAAGATTATTTGCAAATCTGACCTCTGTAGCCCTACTCACTGCTTCTCAAGAAAGTCTCTTTATCAGGGAGGAAAAAAAAAAAACAAGACAGACAAATTATTATACAATAAATATCTTGCTCCTTTGTACTACTTCCTCCTGTCCTCCTTATAACCAACCCATTACCTCACAGCCACTGCTGTCATGCAAAGCTTCATTATACCTTGGCTTGTGGGATTAAGAGACCACGTATGAACATGAAAAAAGCCTCCTGATCTTAATAAGCACCTCACCCTCTTCTCTCACCAAGACATGGTTTGAACTGGCAAATTTTGTCCTGTTAAACCGAGCAACATCACAAACTGCAGTATGCAAACATTAATGGAGACCACACCCTGAACGAGCAAAGGGAACTGATGTGCAGCAGTGTGACAGAGCTGGACAGTGGCAACAAGACAACAATTTCTATCCCACGATAGCTGCAAATCAGAGTGTAACTTGTCTAACCAGTCTCTCGACATCACATCAAGGACACAAATCTACCACCACCCTGGAATTTGTGTGCTCAGATCTGTGTTCCTGGGTTGCCAGCATTTAATGCATGTCTCAGGTGGAGCCAACAAAAGCTCTTGTAAAATTGATCTCAGTCTGCATGCACAGACCTAAGACGATAGCTTCACCCCGATGATTTGCAAATCAGGTTTGAGGACTGCTGTGGTGGAATGAAATTCACTTCATCAGAATCTGCAGGTGATCAATCGAGATCACTGTGCACAGTCTGCATGGACCCAAGGAAGTCAGAGCAATCACTGAAGATTCAGGACAGAGTTTGATTGAGGATGATAAATATAATTTCTGGAACCAGCAAGTTTTCCTGGATTTCTACATACAGTTTAAACTTACAAACAGGTGTTGTAGGACACAGAAGATACAGGAAAAGCAGCATGGAAAAACTAGCATGTGATCTCTCTTGTACAGATACAATACCATACCCAGCAACCCACAGATGGATAATAGCCCTAGTACAGGACAAAAGGACCTATTCCAGCCACACCTCAGCATTCACACTAAAGAGACCCTTTAGAAAGGTACTGCTGACTAAACAGAGAAGTTTAAACACCAGCAATCTAGGTAGAGGCCAGTCTGCCTCAGTGGCTCCTGCTGTACTGTTGACCCAGAGCTAAACTAATTAGACCATTTCCTTTTAAAGTGTTCTCAAATGCCGCTTGGCCGTGTCACTCCACACTGGAGAACTCTGAAGCAGGCTAATTACACTGGCAAATGTTTGATTGAAAATTACACTCAAACAATGTAGACTGCAAGAGGTTACCTCCCTCCCAATACAAAAGACCTGATTCAGGACTCTGGGGCAGCTCCCCTTTAAAGTTAGTATAATTCTGCAAGTCCAGGAAGCATAGTAATGGAGAAAAAGTTATTTTTGGCACACAGACCAGATTCATTTAGCTAGCAGTCCCCCTCTGATTCTGGTGCAGCCCAAATGAGGCTGATGAGCCTCCTACAGCCTTGACTAGTTCAGATGGGGTAGGAGGAGGGAAACACCAGCAGTATTCTCTATCAGCAACGACAGCCCAGAGGCATAGCTCAGTGAGAATTTTTAGTAGCTAAAATGCTAAGATTTGAAGCCAGATTCTGTCCCAAAACTTCCTGTGGGTTACATTTGCACCTTAGTTTCTCTACCTATAAAATAATAATTACCCAACACACCAGTTCTTGAAGGACTTAATTAGCACTTGTCAACCTCTTAGAGCTCCTCAAGGGAAGAGGAGCTATGCACCACAAAGTACTAATTAATGGAAGAATCCTTTAGAACAAAGTATACGATTCTGTTGTTGTCAGATCTAATAGAGTAATAAAAAAACCAGGGCTGGAAGGGATATCAAGAAGCAACCTCGGCTGCTCCCCTGCCCTGAGGCATGATCAAGTATATCTAAATCACTCTTGATAGATGAATACCCCTAAATCTTGGGATGCTCAAGCTGCAGATTAAAATAAAGACAGACTCACATTACATGTGCAGGGAGCTCTTTGCTGAACACAGATAAATGCTACTCCCTCACATGTAGCCTCTTCCAAGTGCTCTTTGCAGTGGCCTGAAAGAGGCTTTGCAGCACCCACAGTGAAAGAGCACCATGGGATCGACCCATCTTTCCAACTCATTGCTATTAAAGCTCATCCAATAAAAGCCCGATTGTAACACACGACCCCGAGATCTCAAAATTGGAATTAATGAGACACACACACAATGTGAAAAATACCTTCAAATGGGGGACTGAAGCCGAGAGGCATTAGAGGATACGCTCATGGTTACGTGGGGCTTCAGCAAGAACCAGATCACCCAAGTCTCACACAGCTGAATTGCAAGAATTCCCTTCCATAATACTTCCAAATACTTTTTGTTAGGTTTTCTGCAATTTTCTTCTCCTTTCCCAACCCCAAGAACACATCTAAAGTATAGTTTGGTCTAACATATGATTCAGATGTGGCTACTAAAGCATTGCACAGCCTTTTATTTTTTTTGAAACTGCAGTCAGGCAGGTCAGGCTTGGAACACTAGCAGCACAAAGTTTTGAGAGGGTTTTTTAATTGTAAAAATGTGTCAGTTCAAGCAGTCTTTCCAAGGCATACATGCAAAATACAGTAGGAGATAGCTTTTATTTCATTAACTTCATACAGGAAAGCTTTTGAAACTTATACTTTCTTCATCAGGCTAGTGGGTAAAAGCTAAGCTAGGCAACTGATACAGCTTCAGAACTTTATTAAATTAACCAATTAAACTGAAGCAGTATACAATATACAGAAGCCAAGGCAAACAATAGAAGGTGGAACACACTCCTGGGGCTGAGACAATAGCATTGTGTCAGCATTTCCATTATGAAGCTACCTCAGAGTTATTGTGGGAGGTGTGCAATAAAAAAAAAAAGCTTAAACCACTGAATTCAGTCATTCTAAGGGATCCCCAAACATGCCCAGGCGGATGGAAGAGCAAGACACAAACCAGTTTTTCACTAATTTTGTCACTTGAATTAGAAAGCAAGTTTGGCCTGGAGAAACAGGTTGGCACATCCCACAGGAAACAAAGGAAAGCTGGTTCTCTGGAGCCACACAGTGCCTAGCATAAGGGAGCCCTGTTTTCCATTTCTCAAAAATACGACCATAATGAATGTGATTAGTCAAGTACAGCATGTCTGCACGTTTGTGTGGGCTGAGACACAGAACTCACTCAGTAACAGGTATTTGTGGTAAGGCTGGCATCTCCTACAGCATCTTACCCTCAGTCCCAGCCTCTCTGCATGGTTTGTAACACGAGACAAATCACAAATACAGCAAAGCTGGATTGGCAGAGTTGACCCATAAAAGTGTACCCAACTGGAAGATTTACCAGTGCTAAACAAGATCTAAAGTGAGTATTTTTCACAATAGGGAAAATCTCATGTGAGCTGAAGTGGCCCAAAATGTTGGGTGCTCAGCACCAGGTTCAGATCCCAGTTTTCAAGGTTCTTTCTTCCCTGTCCAAACAGTGCAGAGTCTTTGGGTAACAGAGATTCAGTGGTTTCACATTACATTTTGCAGGGCATAAAAACCTTTTCATGAGGTGCAAACCTTTTCACACAGCCCCAGAAAAACTCATTGAAGGGGGGGAGGGAAAAAAAAAAAAGAGAAAAAAGAGGCCAATAATGGAAACACTGACACAACACTTACTGTAACAGCATGATCAGCAGCAACTATAATTCTCCTTCAGAAAGTCACACCCACAATGCTTTCTTTGGCCTGTATACCTTGTATATTGCCTTGCTCTATCTGGTTAATTTAATAAGCTTCAGAAATATTTAGTTGCTCAAAAAGTTGGACACAATTTAAAACTGGGCAGACCTGGTTTGTGACCACAAGTTGTTCTTGAGCTGGCATATCCAGGGCTCAGTAGAGCATCCAGCACTGCTCTGCTCTAGGGGCAGCTCTGCTGGGCTCCATTTCCTCTCTGGAAACCTAACAAATCCAGCTCAGTTCCCAGCACCCCAGAGCAGCCACACGGCTCTGGATGTGAAAGCAGCTCAACAAATGAAGGTTAAATTGAATTAGCTGAGCCCACTTAGTGTTCCAGCTCTGTGACAGAGTTTAAAAGAGGTGAGGGAGTGCTGGGAAAGCACATGGGTGTTTCAGAAGAGACAGGATTCCATGGTGGGTAAGGACCAGCATTGGACCCAGGAGACCCACTGCTATTCCTGCCTTTGCCAGTGACCTACCACATGACCCTGAAGAAGCCACTTCTTGTGTTTTTCTTTCCCTTCTTGTCCTTTTTCAGCTTTGATTATAAAATTTTCCAAGTGATTGCATCATCGTCTTTGTACAAAACATGCATTTGTAGAACATCTCACACAATAAGGCCCTGATCACAGCTTGGGCTTCTAAGGCACAGGAGTTATAAAGAAAAATATTAGCAAATTCAATGTGTTTAAATGCCCATTATGTGTATTTTGTAACCATCATTTCTTCATTAAAGATTCTACTGTTGTTTTGCCAAATTACACAGGGTAGAGGAAGATGTTGGCTGATGCTGTTCCATGCAGGCATAACCTGAGGGGCATCTTGGAGATGGAAAAGGGATGGACTATTTTGTAGGCTAACAGCAAAAATCTAGAACAGCTGCACAGCTCGGACAACCTGACAAAGGCATTTTTCTATCCTGAGCTCCAGTTTCCCTAGCTCTCTTCACAGGATGTTGGTGCCTTCAAACCTAAATTCATTGGTTCAGCCTCAAGTGGACACACATCTCAGTCCTAATCTAATCAAAGACTGTAACAGAAAAAATACCTTTTAGATCATTCCCAGAATTAACATTATTTCCACCCAATCTGTCTCCCTTTATACTTATCTCCAAAATGGTGAATAGCAAATGAAGAGAAAGAGGAGAAAAGAAATTAAGACAAGTAGTGACCAATCTTCCACACCCCAGGTTTGCAGCTAACAACTGTCTAACCAGAAAGCTGCAAAACCCAAGCCAGCAATAGCATCAGCAGGAGCTGAGCTGGAGCCTCCAGTTCTGGCAGCAGCAGTGGCAGCACCTCAAGAACAATACATAGAAGGAGTCAGGCCAGCGGTAGCAGCCCCTAGGGCTGTCCAACAGCTAGGAACCCCATCTCTTTCACCAGAGAAAGTGCAAGGTTTCTGGGTGCACCCAGATGTCTGGCTTTGCAATCTGGAGGAAGGAGGAAAACCAGCTGTAACCCTGATCCCCTTCCAAAGCATCACAGAGCTCCTAAAAACAGAGGCAGGAGAATGAGACTGGCAGAACATGCTGTTAAGCAGCAGGAAAGAAACAGCATCCACCTAGATGTGCTTTCCTACATTCCCAATCCCAAAGCTTAGATTTTTGATATGTCTTCTGAACTTAACATGCAAACTGGGTTTGAATGAGGTGATTCCACATACCCAAGCAAACAATAATGGATATGCAAGTTATCATGATCTACTTTGTAATTCCTTTTAGTCTTGAAGACTCCTGCAAAGCATCCACCCATAAGGTGCCAAGAATGCTAAAAGTGCCACCAAAAATACAAACAGAATGAGATGGGCAAGTGCAAAACAACTAGTTCAGAAGTTCATTAAACTAGTGACAGACTTTGGCTTGCTTAATCTTCACCTGGTGTCCTACATCCCTTGTGCTGATTCCTCAGTGCATCCTGTGGCACACTGCCAGACAGCACGACTCAACTGAGTCGGTTGGTACTGACCAGCTCCTGTAGAGCTCAACGGAAATTCTGCCACAATTTCTGCAAAACTTGCCATTTAGGTTCTTGTCAGCCAAAGCTGTCCCATTTCCTACTCAAGTGTCACAGCACAACTGCTGCATTAATAGCACTCAAAGTTCAAGAGCTGGAATTGTAACACAGTGCTGTACAACATGCAAGTAACTCCAGCGGTCTGGAATAAACCCTTTCAGGATGAACATTCTTTCTCTACATGCTCCAGCTGAAGTTGGATGTTCTCTTCTTGCTCTAAGTACCTGGGGTTTGTTCCTTTGTTGTTGTTTTGTTTGTTTGTTGTTGTTTTTTCTTTTCCTATTTTTAATTGTTTTTAATTAAAATGCAAGTTTTCCCCTTTTAAAGGGGAAAACAGGCTGGAATGAATAAAATACCCTTTCCCTTTAATGATCTGCTGCACAGCTAGCTGGGACAAAGTTGGTGATAATGTCAGATGCCTGGTGCTTTAACACAACAGGGCTGTTTCCCCAAAATATTTCTCTAACTAAGCAGAACTTGTAGATTTCCTTCTCCATCAAACACCTAAGTAGAAAAGATTCACACACCATGTTGGCAACTGGCACAGATCTCAGCCCTAGCACCAAGTCTACTCATACTGTTAAAATACTGAGAGGGGAATTTTTCCCAAAAAGGCTTGTCCATCTATATCTTGCAGAAAGAGTAGCCTTATGTCCATTTTTTGTCAAGTGGAGTGAGAAAGAAGTTGGGGTAGAGCACACTTGTACCACCAGCCATACAGCAAATAATTTTTTCAAGCTCATGAAACATTATAATGCATCTATCTCTAATCAAATCACTTCCTATTTTTTCTGCCTGACTTAAAAAATAACGCATATATGATCATGGTGTGCATGAGCATGCATCTCTAATGATTCTTGAATGAGTTGGTTACTTTCAGCTCAATTTGATAGAGAAAGGAGTTTTAGAGCTGTCACGTTGCTACAAGTTTCATGAAAACAGGCAATTGGAGAGAAGAGAGGCTGGAAAGCTGCAGCACGAGTTCACCCAGTGTCAGGCACCAGAAAAATTACATTTAAAAGGCACTGACACATGGAATAGCCTCAATGGAAGGTTGCAATTGGACAAGAGATAGAAAGCTGTAGTGCACCAAGTGCTACCTGAATATTCACTGGTCAAAAGTGTGCATGGCTTTCAAGACACAGCACTCAAAAGACCAATGAAGACAGCTAAATACTTCAAGTGAAGCCTTCTAGCAAATGTACTATTAATTTAAACTAAATCCTGGGCTGGACACTCCTCTTACACCTACGTAATCATTAATTTCAGAAAAGTGACTTCTGATACACCCCACAGTAAGTCCCAGATCATACAAATCCACTCTTTATTGCCTGAGTAGTGCTGTTTAGAATCAATAGGATTACTCATAGTGGTAAAGTTAAGCACCTGTGAGGGTGTTTGCAAGATTGAGGCCTAAGGCCTGGTCTAGGCAGAGCTTTTGTACTTGAAAAACTGGTTGAATTAAAGGTTTGTTTTGTTTTTGGTTTTATTTTTAAAGAAAACAACAGAATAATTAAAGCCATACAACCACTTTAAAATGGACACGTTTCTATTACTGTAACGGGACCTTCCAACAGCACAGCCATTCCCAGGTCAGTTACACTGCTCCAACTGCACTCAGTGCCAGTGCTGTCAGGAGCAGCCTCAACTTTTGCACCTTGAGCAGCTCATCAAGAAGATGGCAACCTACCATGTCTACTCAAAGCCCTCCAGGTAATTCACCTGATGGAACAAGCAACATGGGCAAACCCATATTTGAAGAACATTTGGTCTGGAATGTGTCAAAAAGTAGGATTTTTATTTTATTTTTTTCTCCATGGTTTTCTTTGTATCCTGGGCATGGGCACTCACAGGAAAATAAAACAAAACACACACAACCCCCTAAAAAACTTCGAGTTTAGGATTTCATATATGTAGGATTAAGGAATGTGAAAAAGGTCAAGGTTGCCTTGCAAGAAGACAATAAAAAGGAGCATCCATTTTAAAGAAAACAGCCCAAATTTTAGGAGATGGTATGAGGAAGAAGGGGTGGAATGGTAAACTAATATATTTGGATTGCTAAGAGGTTAAAGAAACAGTCACACTTTCAAAGAAGAAGAAAAAGACAAAAGACATTAAGAGTAAACAGGAAATTTGGGAAATCTATTTCACTCAAAGTAGCAAACATCTGGAATAAATTGTCAAGAACTTAAGACCATCAAAGCAAAGTATTAATGAGGTTAAGAGGCAGCTAGACTGGAGGAGGAGACTAAAGACTACAGCGACAAAGGAGAGAGGTGGAGCCGAGATCAACCTAGAGGCAACAGACTCATTAGCCTACAGGGCTGTCTTTATCTGTCTGCCCAGTCCTTGCTTATCTTCTCATTGCTCCAGGGTTAAAATGTGTTTTTTTCTGCTGCTTTTTGCCATATGGAAAGGAAACTATACTTCCCGCCCCACCCCACCGCACCCCCCTCCAGAAATTTTGTGCTTATTGTTGAGCCTCAAAATTTCTAAGTTTAACTCAGAAAAGTAAAAGAAAACTGAACACAGGCTATTTCTTCCTTGAAGTAGGGCTTTCTGAAGTCTAGAGTCCTCATTCCTCCTTTTCACACTGCAAATTAAGAATAATTCTTACTTTTGTTACAACTTTTTTCTTAAAGAAGGAAACCTCATCCCTTTGATCAAAAGGATTTAGTAAAAAGCACCATGGATTCAAGAGCTGGTTTTTAAAACTCTTTTGTTTTAAAGTAATTCAAACCAGGCTCAACAACACCTTTAAAGATGACAAAAAACAGTAGGCATAAATTAATAAGGAGTCTAAGAAGGAAATACTTAGCATGACTTATCCCTTAATATCCAGATCCCTCTCTAGAAGGGATAATCAGAAAGCTATGTTGGCCCTTATTCAAAAGACAAGAACAGTCTTCCATCTCTGCCTGGACTGTTATTAACTATATTGGTTACATTCATGGTCATTAACATCCTTTAAAAGATGATCTTGGGATTTCATTTTCCACCTCCCATTATTGAGCAATGGAATATTCATAAAAGAGTAGATGGAAACAACAAAGAAGAAAAAGAAAAGAAAGCCTCCCGGTTCCCATCTCTGCCAGTTAAATTAAACTAAACGGAGGATTCAACATGAAATTGATTCAGAAGCAGCAGTATGTATGCACACACATTAAACAGCACACTGGGGGGGATACACAACAATAAAACATGCGCTTGCCTGTCCTCTGCTCTAATAACCACATGCAAACTTCAGCCAAGCCTGACAAAGTGGGAGAGGTTTCAAAGATACGAAGCTCCTGTGGGTTTCACAGTATAGGCAGCTGGGTAAAGGATGAAGAAGCACTGAAGAGCCCCACCAAAGTAAAGTGCTTATTAGACACAGGAGGATCCACACTAGCCTTCATTATTTGTCTAATAGCACAGGGCCCGCTCATGCTGTTTGTTATCAGCCAAGCGCCCACATCTAAGGAGTCAACATTTTATTGGGAACAGCTGCTTTTGTCTTTGCAAAAGACAGCTGAAACTCTGCTTCAACCTCAACCACTTCTCCATTAGCTGTTCCCAAATCCCTATCTGCACCTTTCTGGCCCAAGAGCAGCCAAACAGGGCTGTTGTGGGGCCACAGGGGAGGCTGACGAGCACTTGCTCACAGAGAGCCCCATGCTGCCCTGCAGCGCTGGGGTTTTATTTTTAACCCAAAGCAAAATAAATATACCTTGGTGCTTGCAAGGATGAGTTAGATCTAAAGAGTCTGGAATTATTGGATGCATTAAAGTTACCCAAATCCACTGGTGAATTTAGCTACCAACTAAGGTAGTGGTCATGACAGAAGAGGTGTTTACTTCAGGAGCCAGTTCAGACCTAGTTCCTCACTTCAGAGGTCTGAAGTGTCCTCTGGGCCAGCCCTCACTTGAATGACTATAAAGAAAGCACCAAAACCCTTATTCCTCACTTCAGCACTTCGGCAAGATGCCGTGAATACCCACAGCAGTTGAACTGGCCAAGCCTTCTTATTTTTCTCTCAGTTCTAACAGACACTCAATGATAGAGTCTTCAAGGCTCTCAATTTTTTCTCCACTGTTTTTACCTTGCTATTAACAAGTAACTAGAGGGAGCTATCTGGAAAAAAAAGGATTTATTTTCTCTGTCAGCCAGGTATGTGGACAGGCAATCTGGCCAGACCCCGTCATTAGAGCACACTGCCCAGCACCTCAGTCCCTGGGGTTTAACCCATACCAGCCTGGTATGTGCAGGCACAAAACACAGGAGATCTTTAATACTAAAAGCAGGCGGTTGTTTTTCCAGTGACCAAGGGGTGCTTTAATGAGCACACTGTGTTGTAGTGGCTGGAAAAAGGTGATAAGCTTTATACATTATATGAAAAGCCAGGGGGGTTACTTTATACAGTTGGACACAGCTGACTAAACAGGGCACTGAAAGTCATTCACAGCTAAGGTAAGACAAAACAACAAAACCCCCACAACCTTCCTGTCCTGCCTCCCCCAAAGAACCGGTTCCCCAGGCACAAACCTGGGCCTCAAACACCCTCATTAATATGCTGCTTGGAAAAAAACACTGGCTTACCTCGGCATGCTGAGGCCTCGTGTCCATGTTGGTTGTGCAGGAGCAGGAACAGGAGAGTCAGTCAGGCCTGTGCATGAGTGCAGAGAAGCCCCTGTGACTGAGCCCAGCAGGGTCTTCTCATGTCCTTCACCTCAGCAGGATCTCCTCGCCCTTTTCACCTCAGTGGGATCTCCTTATGTCTTTCACCACAGCAGGGTCTCCTTGCCCCCTTCACCTCAGCGGGATCTCCTCATGCTTTTCACCTCAGCAGCCTCTCCTCACGCCCTTCACCTCAGTCGGATCTCCTCACACTCACACCCTTCACCTCAGCAGCCTCTTCTTGCCCCCTTCACCTCAACGAAGTCTCCTCACCTCCCACACCTCAGCGGGGTCTGCTCACCTCTTTCCCCTCAGCTGCCTCTCCTCATCCCCTTCACCTGAGGCCAGATCTGGGGGGCAGAGCGAAGCTTGTCAGCATTAATCCCTCACACCTGTGGGTCTGGAGGAGCCCTCAGAGCCGCCCTCCCGGTCCCACACAGGTGTGGGAAAGCTCCAGGTGCTCCGAGCAGCAGGGCATTGCTGAGGGGCTGCTCACCCCCAGCCCAGCCCTGAGGGGTCCAGGGGTTGCCCTGCTCCAGCCAGCACACTTGCCCACGTGTGTTTAGCCCATGGAAGAAAACTGAACTTCTCCACCTTTTCAAAGAACAACACGCAGTATTTCAGCATTACCTGCGTGCTGCTGTTGGTACAAACTTGGGTGAACTGTAACAGCCATTTTAAAAGATATTGCCGATATTTCCTCAAGGCTTTTCGCAATTCCAGACAAAATACAGATACTTGTACTGCTTCAGCACTTGACTCACACCAGCATTATTTTTCCAAGCATTAAATTCTGTCACAGCCTTAACACCCTGGGCCCAGTTGGGAAGGCAGAGATCCCTGCTGAAACTAGCTAGTTCCAGCTTTACAAATAACTCTCTAGCTGCTATTTAAATGGCATCTTTTTTACATACAATAGCTTAAAGGTAGTAGCTTACCAGTAAATTAATGGAGGTTTATCTCTTTCTGGGCTATTAGAGGAAGCCTCCAACCCCACCTGCTCTGGTAATTATCTTTACACTCATCACAGCTGTGGTGATACTTGCAGCTTCCAAAACTTAAAGGGACAAGGTAGGAGAAGTAAAGTTACTTGTCATCCTCTCCAGTTTTCTGGAAAACAGCTTCTTTTTTAACCATTTGAGCCTGTGACACACTGAGCAACACCAGTTTTCAGTACAATGTGCGTAGGTTCATGCAGCAGCCAAACCCCAGACAAAGCAGGAATGAAAAAAAGGTTTTCAGAAACACTGTGCAGGTCAGCTAAAGGGGAAGCAGCTTCTCCCTTTCCCAAATGTGGAGTGGGATGTGGTTTATCTGTGCTCTGCAGCTATGTACAGACTGGCTGCTGGCTGAGCTTTGTGAGTAGATTTCACAGCACGCTTCTTCTTCAGAGATGGCTTTTTCTGTGCTCTCTAGTAATAAAAAAGAGAAGTAGTAACCCCTGTAGCAAATACCTGACCAAGCCTACCAGGAGATTTGTTGGGAATCAGCCTGCAGGACCAGCAATGTAGCCAATGGCTACTTACTGGTCAACATAAGAGATGGCTGACCCTGACTCTCTACCTACTTCCTACATGACCTCAGACAAGACAGTTCTCACATTATTTTTTTCTTTCAGCCCTCTCCCTGTTTGCAATTCCCTTCACCTCCACACACAAGGTCTCTTACTCCATGAAACGGCAGCTATGATAACTCTAATAACTGTAAGAAAAGTTTCTGCCTGGCCTAGCATCTGAGCTCTGCATTCCTGCTGAAGCAGCTGACCAAACAATGAGTTTGCTACTATATTTTGCAAAAAAAAAATTACGTTTCTCAGGTCAAAAGACACATTGAGCAATCATTTATGGCAACATTTCCCTAGATAAGTACTCAAGGAGGTATTACCATGCTTGACCTTAAATACCTCAGTTGGCATTCCTAGGGCCCTGCTTTATAATTAGCAGAGTCAGACAGATGCTTGCAGAGGCTGAATCAGAAGCAAGATGGACTCAAGTGCCCTGAAATGCCTGTTCAAGGACCTCTCTCCCTCTCACTGAAGAAAAGTCCTGCAGAGATAAGCCTCCTCGAATATACACTAGATTAAGTGGCCAAAGTTAAATCAATACACATGAGAATCACCAATCCCCCCCAACTCTAAAAAAATGTCCAGGTTTGCATGTTAGAAAATTATTATTTCAAATACCATGCACAGATGTGCTTCAAGGATCCAAAGTCTGTCTCCTTCAGTGTCAAACCCTTCTTATGCTTTCCAAAATCATGAGTTTGGAAAACAGCATAATAGCATCTTGAAAGACAAGGGACTTCTGGGGCTGCAGCTGTACAGACAGTTCTGCAGAGCATCCACATGCCCAGAAGTGATCCCAAGCAAGATGTGAACCCCAGCCACGTAATCAGAGTTGTGGGAGTTGGAGGTTTTTCTGGTGCAGGCCTTTAGGAATCGGGGTGGATTGGCTCTTGCATATAAACCAGCTTTGTTGAAGTTGGTTTTCCCCCCATTCATGGTGGGAAATCCATTCTCATTGGGCATAGGCATTATCATAGGATGACACAGAGATATGGCCGTGGTTCCTGGATAACATCTTGCTGCTGACCGCCTGAATTTAAACAGACTGATGAAGAAATGCAGCAAGGCCCACAGGTGAGAAACCTTTTCTGTATCATTGCCTACAGGAAGGTGAAAAGCCAGTGTCCTAGAGTACCCTTAAAAAACATGTCCAACATTAATTATCACTGCTAAAATCAGAAAGCATTTCAAGAATGGCAAGGGAGAGGGAAGAGGAAGAGAAGACTGTTCTAGGGTCAGACACTGTTCAATATTAACAACGTGGAGAGCAAAACAGAACACTTACTCAAAGTTTGTGGATGATGGATGGTAAGCTAAGGCAACTCATGTGAAGGTTGGAGGACAGGGATAGAGTTTACAACAGCCTAAAACTCAAGGGGAGATAGAAATATTAAAGCTCAGTGCAGATCATTACATGTTAGCAGAAAGGCACCAGTAAAATTCGGAGAGTTACTGGTCGGGCTGTAGTTTCTCAGGAAAGGATCTGAGGTTCAAAGTGCAGCACAGATTGATCACATTAATCCAGTAGAAGACAAGTGCCATTAGGGCTGTACTAGCAATGCTGCCATACGTAACATCACAGCATCACAGATTTCTTGAAGTTGGAAGGCACCTCTAGAGACAGTCCAGACCAAATTTCCTGCTCAGAGCAGCATCTAGAGCAAGTTTCCCAGGACCATATCCGGTTGGGTTTGGGCTATCTCCAGTAATGAAGACTCCATGAACTATCAGGACAAACTGTTCCAATATTTCACCACCATCACAGTGAAAATGTTTAAATGTAATTTCCTGCATTTCAATTTGTGCCCGTTGCCTTTCAACCTGTCAATGGACAAGACTGGGAAGAGTATGGATTTGTTGTGCTCAGTCCCATCATCCAGGTCATTAATGACACTGTCAAACAGTATTGGCATTGTATTTTCACATAGGAAACTCATACTTCAGACAATCTACACCTTTTTAACATTAGTGAAAATTCAAGGTATGTCCTTAGATAACCCCTGCTGGCACATTAGTAAGGTAACAGAGGGGAATCAGATCTAAGGAAGTTTCTGGGATAGATAGAACAGGCCACAGGGAGATCAGAAGCAAGTAGTTACTAAGAAAGAAAGATCTGGAATAAACTTTTGCCCATATTGCCTAGAAACATACATAACCTTTTCTGCTGCTGAAGCACAGGGGTTTTTCTTTGCTTTGTTTGTTTTTTTACAGATAACCAACCTCTGAAATAATTATTCCATTCTGGCTGGTGCTGGAATTTTGTGTCCAAGTTGGCATACCATGTTTTAAGAAAAATATGCACAAATTTAAGGTAATCCTAAAGACAGCAAGAAGAATTAGAAGCATAGAAAAGATTGCTGAGAGGGAAAGTTGGAAAAAGAATGTTGAAAAAAAGAAAATGGAACAGTCTTCCAGTGTCCTAACTAACATTCATTACAACAAGGATGCAAAGGATGAAATTGGCTTTATTTGCAGACAGAAAGATTTAGGTTAGATGGTAGGGGGAAAAAAATCCATAAATATAAGGCTAGCTTTGGACTTGAGGCTACCTAGAAAGTTTAGACAGCTCAGACAAACAATTCTAACAACAATCCTGCCTCCAAGCAGAACAAGCTGGGGGAAATTCATCAGAATATTTTTCTGCCTTTTATGACAGTGTATTTCAAAGGCTGCTCTACCCACTCACAAGGTTTCAGAAAGGTTTTCAGGATTAAACATTTAAGAGTTAATAAAACACATTATCAATTCTACACTGGTTCTTTGGTTTTTTCCCATCCAAATAGTAATTGTTTGTGAAAGGGCTGACACTAAAGAGCAACTGCCAGGGTTCATGCAAGTTCAATTCCCATCTGATCATTTTAATGATGTTTGGTGAGAATCTGTTTTTGTGGAATTAACCTCAGCTCTTTGTTCCCTTTAGTTATTTGAATCTGCATCCAAAACCCGTAATGTCCCCAAATGAAAATGGAGATTGAAATGAAATTGGGATTGATAACAATTCTTAGAACAAGACTATAATATTTTCAGTATATTTATCTGAACATCTGCCCTCCCCTCTTCTAGAAAAGAGGGTTACAGCTCCAAATTGCCTTGGGTAATGGTGTAAGAGCCCAAGGTGCAGAAGTCCAAATGAGCAACAAGCTTGGTGGTGTAGCCCAAACCAAAGATCTCTTCAAGCAGTCTGTTACCGGCAGGTGTCTGCTGCACTGCCCTTGACGCGCAGTAATTCTGGGGCAACAGACAGGAAAAAGGGGAGAAATGGCTTTTGAACAAAAAGAAAAATGCCCCCATGAGGAAGGAGCAGCAGAATGGCAAAAAACTTGAAGGCAAATAGTTAGGGTCACATGGAACTTGGGGATTTATGTAGCTCACGAACCACTACAGAGAGTTGTGAGAGCTGTAGGTGTTTGAGAGCACGCTGGTGGTGCACGAACATTTGGGAGCTGCTGGAGGACCTCACAGCCTGCACATTTGTTTGGTCCCCATCAGGAACTGGAGGGAATTTTGACTGAATTTCAAGCGGAGCTTCTGGTTTAGCTTCCTCCAAAAAAGCTACCTAGGTTGCTCAAAATAAGTAGAGGCAATCGAGTGATTTGCTTCAGAATTGCACTGTTCATCTAGACAAAGCTTAGCTCAACCTAATCTGCACTCGTGTTGTCCTAATTTTCCATCCCCCCCACAGCTCTGTGCTCCTGCCCCATCTGCAACTGCTCCCTAAGGAGCAGGGAGCCTGGAGCAGGGCCTAGTAACATGGTGAGCAGGAAAGAGGCCACACTAATATCCAAGCAAGGCAAGCCCAAAGATGCTAGTCAGGTTCAAGAGTCCAGATCATCAGGCAATGATGATGAGGCAGGTCCAAGATAAAGCTAAGAAGTCAAGCTGCAGGTCAAGGTTACATCCAGTGACAGTTCCCAGGGTCATACAGAGCTCAGTGATTGCCAGGCAGGTCCATACTGATATGGAAGGCCCAAGGAGTAGTGTAGATGTAAGAGTGTAGCTCAAGAAAGGTCTGAAGGCCCTGGGCTGAGCTGAAATGGGGCTCTTGGGCCCACAGACAACAGGTGGGGAAGGCTGTTCCACTTCAGACTTGTCAAGGCCATTAAGGCTTATTAGTACACTCAGGCCCTGACAGCTGCAGACAGGCAGGAAAATGTAGGGAGCTGATGTGACTGAAAAGCAAGAAGGCTTCTTCTCAGTCAGCATCTGATGTGTGTGTATGAGCTCTAGTGCTGACCTGAGGGAAGGAACGAGGTGCAGCCAGGGGAAGGGGAGAGCTGCTCAGACCAGATTTCCATCAGCCTACGATGCCACAGAGCTGCCCTTGAAGAAGCCATGAAACTAGAAAGTAACAGATGAAAAAGGACCCATCAAAAAGTGGGCATGCTTTGATGGAAAAATGTGACCTCATCTTTCCTCAGAGTTTTTGCCTACCAGCTTGTGTGAGGAAAAACAAACCTCTCTAGGTTGAAGGCCAAAAGTAAGCCCGGATGCCATTTTATCTAGTCTTCAGTCTCATTCTGAGATCTTTAAACGGTGCATAAACCAATAAGCACCATGTGATATCTGATGCCTGAGAGACTTCAGCTCATATTATTGGAACAGTCAGTATTCATTTGGTTGGGTATGCAGGTTTGTGGAGCTCATACAAGATAGTATTAGACTTTGCACATGTGTTTGTGCCATCCAAGAGCATTTTCCAGACCCACCACTCAGGCAATCTCCAAATGAAGTCTGTAAATGAAACGTCCATTTTGCAGCCCTCTCCCTTAAGCAGCTGCTTTCTTTACTGAGAAGTGCTGTCACTTGTCTGGGTCTGTGTAAAAGCCTAAAGCAGAAGTTCATAAATCATCTTTTCTGCTGTGCCACCAAACATTCTCTGCCTCCGTGACCTCCCATTGTCCATCTACAACCCTATCCCATAAGCAGTGCTCCTGCACCTAAGTAGAAAAACACATTCTGGGGAAAAAAAAGAGCCATTGTGTGAAACAGAAGTAAGGACTGTGTTTGTGCAGGAAAGCTCAGCTTCTGGTGGTAAGCCATGAGGTGGAGAAAAGGTCATGCAGACTCTTGCATTGCACAAAGTTTTATGAGCCCCCCAAAGCCCAGTCAAGCTGCACAGCTGGTTGGGAAGGACAGGTCTGGGTGACCATGGAATTGTTTCAAATGTTACAGGAACATACAGCGAGAAGTGCTAAAGCCCTGTCCTCATCTTCAGCAGGGTTCATTCAAGAAAGGACCAAATATTGCTTCTAGCTATGTCCACCAATATTTAAAGAGAGGTAATTACTGGTAGACACAACTGGGAATTGCCTACTTATACTAGAAAAACATTGCTGGGACAGGAATATGGATAGTGTTTCTGGACATGGGGGCAAGGGGTGAAATTTATTATATCAACTTTGTGTCTGCTGGGAGCCTTCTCCTTCCCACTGTCCTGTATTACTGAACACAGGGTTTGGCAGAAACAACAAAAAATGCAGGTGGGCATGAATGTCACATCCCTGAGTCATGCAGATGCTGCAACTTTTTAATGTCATTTCTGCCCCTCCTGATGAGGGCAGAATTTGACATCTTGCCCTCAAGTTCTCTTTCTACAAAGACTAAGATGGAAACAGAAAATAAGTGGCTAGTTGTTTCCTCTCCATGTCTGTGGGATGGTGGTGCCAACACCACTGATGCAAAAGGAAACAATTTCCATTAGTTGTTAAAACAGCAGAAGCTTGTTTTACTTTGGCTGCAACATCCTTCTGACTCCCACGCAGGAAGTGTTCATATAATATCCCACACAGACAGAATATGTCCAGTTCCTAGAAGTCCAAATACAAGAAACTGTGGCCCGTCTTGGAAACTACACTGATCTTGGATTCCAAAAATGAGAGGTAGTCTGCAAGGTAGCCTGTAACCCTGGGCTACAGTTCCTGAGTTCTTTTCCTGTCACTGTCCCTAGACCTCTGATGACCTTTGGCAAAACACATCCTGCCAGCATGTGCCTCACCTGTAAAATGAGGCTGATGGCCAATGGGTGGAAGACTAGATGTTATTGTTATTTCATGGAAAACCTGGTACACATCATAAAGGTACATCTGAAGGGGGAAATTCATTATTACGAGTTTCTAAGTGCACCTAGCTTGATTTTAATATGAGAAAAATAGCCACTCCTCCACTATTTCTGTGCTTTTGCAGATGAGTCAAGTGGCTTATGAGACTGGTCATTTCACTGAGATGGAGAGGGAATATTCACAAGAGCTTTAGGCTGTCTTATTTACACTTTCATTGCTAGGGGCTATGAAATGGCACAGGATTGTATTTACCAAGTACTCTTCCTGGTGCAATAAGCTAGAGGATTTCTCAATTAACACGTGGAGCTTATGTATAAAAGACAAGAGGTTAAGCAAGACTGCAGTGCTCAATGGACCATCTGGTGAACATTAGGATTGTCCATAAATCATGAAAGCACCAGTTCATCAAGAAAATTCCATTTCAAACCACTGACAGAAAAAAAAAAAAAAAAAAAAAGGATGGGGAAAAAAAAAAATCACAAAATTGGTATTTTCATATTTTATAAAAACAGAAGCGTTAAATAACTTTAATCTAATTTCAATTGTTTTATTGGTTCTCTTCTGATGACCACATGGCTTCACATACTGAATGTTGAGCCCTTTGTCTTGCACACAAAAGCATTATGAAATAACTTGGTGCATCATCACAGGAGAAGCTCATCTCTTCCCTCTTAGTCTTTCTCCTCACCATGGGTGATAACATAACAGAGGTTCTTATAGTCAAGATTACCAGAGACATCTGGAGGGAAAGCAGCAAACATCTGGTTGATCTGCCAAGCAAAGAGGAGGTAAGTGTTACAAATGTAGGACTCTTGGATAGCAACATGTTTTGTTTTTCATTTTCAACCCAGTTCTACACCCTTTTGCCTTGATCCACTAACCACTATGGAAATTTTTTCCTTAACTTCAGTAAAATTGAAATAGGAATTAGGACAGAACTAGTTCATGTTGTCCTGCTAGAGGCCCAACAAGTTCCCTGTTGAAAAGAGCTCTCCCTGAAATCCAGGTAAGCCCTGGCCAAATAATACTCTACAGTCTCCACTCCAGTCTGTTCTTGCCTTGAACCAACTCCATGCAATCTGCTCTCCTGAACATAAAGTCCCTCTAAATTCCTCCTCCCAGCCAGCAGAATCCATGTTCAGTCTCACACAAACCACAGTCAGTACCTCATTTCAGAACTCATTTCAGATTTCAAACAAAATAAGTCTCACAGAAATGGAAACCAGATCACAGTCTCCACCCACACCCACTTGCACTCTAGTAAATCCATCACTCAGCCCACCATGGCAAAGAACACAAGAGACAGGCCACGCTCGCACTTGGATGGAAGTCCAAAGAATCTGTTGGGCTTTGATTTAGCCATGGTGCTATTCAGAAGAGATGCTTTGAATTGTTCCTAATTGCTAGAGCTGACATCAGCCTTCTCTCAGTCTGGATTTCAGCTGAACTCATGCATTTAAAGAGGGGCAAATACCTATTGCTGAACAGTGGCTGGAGATAGATGCCTTTTCTGAATAAAGATGAAGGTACTTACCTCTTCTTGACTGAACCGGTCTGCCTGTGTCATGAGCATTTCTTTGATGCTGTTCAAATAAAATTAAATAACCTGATTAAAGGGTGATAATGGCACACGACAATTCAGATGGCTAGATCCTTCCTGAAGTTACATGAAAGAAAATCTGTGTGACCGCATAAATTAGAGCTGTTAATCCTTCCATGATATTGTAAGAGATTTTCTGTGGGCACCCATCAGTGTCAATGCCTCGCTCTGCCAACTTCTTCTGCGTTTGTGACATTTTACAGAGGTTTAAAATTGTTTAAGGTTATTACTCTAATTGAAATGCAGCAATTTTGTATGCTTATCTTAACCCAAAACGGTAGGTTTTCTCACTTGCTGTTTAAAGTTTGGATCACTTCACAAAACCAAAAGAGAGAACATTTTCCGTAAAATCTGAGGATGAAAGGAACAGAGCATGAAATGAGAAAGAGGACTTGAAAGAGAGCTCCAACAGTTATTCTGAATCGTCATCTGAGAATCCCTTTCTTTGCATGCAGTGGTTCCCAGAACAGAGCTGTTGTATTTCATGGTACAATGTCTTGATCTGCAGTCACAGCACTGTAACAAGGAGCTTATCCCACACACAATCTGCATCCTATGCAACTACATCAAAGGGAGTATTTCCAGGACAGACCCTCATCTGATTTGCCCTCTGTTTTCAAACCCGTGGTGGGCAGTCAATCAAGCATTTAAGGTTTTTTCACCTAAGCTTACAGGTGAACAGAAAGGCCAGGAGGAATGATGAATGTTTCTAGTCTGACACCTTTAGATAAAATGTCTTTATATTTCACCCAGTTACTCATGTACTGAGGGTAGTACCTGCCCAGGGTGCCTAAACATCCACCAGTATGAACTCAGTTATATCACATAAACATCCTCTTCACCTGTACTAAGGATTTCGCCTTCCTCTAGAAGAATTCCTGTATTAATCTCAAAAAGATTGCATTCACACTGAAGAGACAGAGTTGTCTCCTCTTGTTACTCCCAGTTATTTGTATATATTATCAGGATTTTTTCTAGATCAGTCAGACTATAAACTTGTGATACCAGATGAGCAGTCTGTTGTACAAAAACAAACTGAAACAAGTACAGAAATCTGTTTGAGTTTGGAGATTTGAAAAAAGGCTGCTTTTTAAAAAGAATTTGTTGTGGGGAGAGCAACAGCTCTTCTGGAAACAGCCCTTTCTGCTTTTTAAAGTGAATATTTAAAACTAACTACTGATAATAGAAATCATGCCTACCCAGGAGCACTTCCACATGAGCAATGTTCACCTACTGTGGATGCAGATGTTCAGGCAAAGTTGTAAAGCTTCCCTTTCTGCTCCCATTCACTGTGCATCTTGAGTGGCAAAAGTCACACAGATCTAAGTGTAGTTTTGATGGCAAAGCTACAACTGTACTTCCTCCTATCTCTGACACACTTTTTTTTTTTTCCAGTGAAAGGCTACAACAAAGACTTATTCCAATTTGCATAAGAGGCAGATTCATGTCTCCATCTCTTTCTTGTTGATGTGAAGTGCTCATTTAGAAGGACAGAAAGGGAAAACTAGAAAAAGAAGTTTCTGTATAATGAATAAGGATCTTATCCACAAGGACAGGAGTGAAAATGCCCATGAAAGCTTTGGGAAATACTCTCACATTACAGAGAGAGATTAAGCTATTGTATCTATTTTTCCTGCATCACTTTAACATTCTTTTTACTTAGCAAAGTCTTTCCTCACCTCTTTCATATGCTGTTTCTGTTTTGTTATCAGGCCATTTGTTATGTGACTGCATTTTTTAAAGTGGAATTCTCAGATGATCAGTGAGTGCAACTTTAGAGATCATTCCCACCAGCATAAATTGATTATTGGCTCTATGTAACCTGGGGCAAACAGCATCAGCAAAGTTGGATGTGTGAGACAGGAAGGAGCTTGGTGACCGAAGGATGCATCTACAGCAATTCTGTCAGAAGTCACAAATAAACTTCATCAAAAACAAGACTGAATTTAAAAGATCTAGGCACTATGTGTCATATATTTACATGCTCTAACTATTTAGGGGCAAAGAAAAGATCAGATATCTAATTATAATATTCTGATGTACAGCCCAGTAGGCTCTGGTACATTCATAAGGAAGAAGGACTGAGTTAAGGATCTATGAGTTAAGGATCTGTGCACATTTTCCATTATTTATTTTATATGGAAACTAACACTCACAGTTTCCAAAGCTAGAGATTATGCACTTTTTTCCTTTGACTATTTGTTTCTCAAAAAAAAAAAAAGAAGAAAAGAACAAAACAAAAGTCTCCTGGGCAAAAAGAAGATCCATTTGCCTTGAAGTCAGAGTCGAAATATTCTCTCTTGTCCTGGTTGACATCAGTTCCTTCTGCAGTTACAAATACTTTGTTGCATTCCTGTATTTTCAAAACCTTTAAAAAATTATCTATGAAATCTCTGGGACATTTTGGTTTTCCACTGGGTTTACCACTTCTAAAGTGCTGCCTTGGAGAAAAACAGGTGAGCTGAAATGAACAGGGCTCTAGAACTATGATGAGAAACATCACTAACTCAGCCAAACTAATCTTCCAAGGTGCAGAATGTGTGTGAAGTCCCTGGGTCCATTTTCATCTGGTTCAAATCTGCAAAGTTCTGTTGGCATCAGCAGGAGACACAGTTGATGTTGGCCTGACTCACTTTGTCAAATAAATGGCATTTAAGGACTGAATCATCTAACCTTTCCAAACATTATGCCAGTTTACACCAGCTGAGAATCTGACCTAAAGCATTTTCTCTTTTTGACATAGGAAGGATTTTATGTGTGGTATAAGGAGGCAGAAAAACAAAGTCTGTCATTCAATTTGGAAGTAAGTTATAAACTCCTGGAGCTTCTGAAAGGTTAGGAGACTCCATCCCAGCTACCATCAGATGGACTAAGTGAGTCATTTCCAGACCAGAGGTGAAAACATGCAGAGGGAAGAGACATAAAAATCCCCAGAAGGATGTTAACTCCATAAACATAAAAAGAAGTTTGGATTAAAAGGTCAACATGGCTGGTTTCAGAGAGAGACATTCCAGGATTTTTTAATATGGAGAAATATTATTTATTAACATTAACTGTCATATTGAAATGGCTGTATGAGCCAACATAAAAATTATTTCAAAACCTTCAAATGTCTAAATTTTGGAAGCATATGAATAGAAGTTAAACCTCAAAGACATTCACGGAATTGATTTAATGGTTTGTTCTGTAATGATCAACATTACCCTCGGGTCTAATAAGTAAACATTATGCTCTGTTGTGGTGATGAGCTAAAACAATTGTCTAATGTTAGCAGTGCAGTGGGGGTGGGGACAAGATTGACCTTTTCCATCAAGAAAAAAATAAAAAGTATTTCTCTCTCATCTTTATTTTGGAGTGTGATACTGCATTCCTAATTTGCCCCACACTCCATCTGCCTTCCTGCATCCCAGGGATGTAGAACTGGACACAGGGTGGCAAGCTGCAGATGTGGTGTGCAGTACATTGTTACAGAAAGGGGTGGGAAATAGAACATTTCATGGTTACCTACTATCAGAAGGTTGTGTTTCATGGTTGTGAGTTCACTACCGTGTGATCTGGCCTATTTGGCAACAAGCTACATTGTATTCTGATTGTTTGAGTCACTTGTGATGTATTTCTCTGACTAGTTCTTCCCAAGCTGTTTGGATCATGTTAACCCCAAAACAACCAGGACTGTGAACCTTCTGTTCCTTACGATTGTTTGCTACATCCACTTGCGTTTTAATTAATTTGGAAGTTCTTTAGTGAAAAGACCAGCCCTTTGCTTTTAATTTGCATATTGCTTACCAGAGCAGGACTCTCAAATCCATTGACACAGAAAAGCATATTGGTAATAGAAGGAAGTATTGTAGGTGGATTTTGTATTTTCAACTAACCTTCATGAGACATCAATAACTGTCATGGAAAACTTCACTTCAGAGCTTCTGGTAACAGGTTTAGTTTTCATTTACCATATCACAACATTAGCAGAACTCCTTGATGCAAATACAATTTTGTAATTCATGGTTCCCTAACAAACTTCCTATACATAATATGCTTTATAAACTTCACCTGAAATGGCTGCTACAGTAAAGTCTAGATCCCCAATTCACTAAGGAATTCAAGAATATGCATGAATCGAGGCACATGAAGCATTTCACTGGAGCCAGAGGTCAGACCTCCTCATCCACTACCCTGCTTTGATATCTTTTATCTCATTTACCTGAGGACCATCTTACAGTGTTATTCTGGCAGTGCCATGAGGATTTACATTTGTGCAATTAGCACTGCAAGTCCTTCTTCCTTGCTTTGTTGATTTAACAGGTTATGAATACAAATTAGGTCCTGCTTCCTTATTTCTAAATAGCCATATTGACAATAATTGCCACATTATTAATAGTATTCCTTCGTTTGGCTCCCAGCATATATAGTGGAATTTTACAGCAAATTATTGTCTAGAAGCAGAAAGCTCAAATGGTAAAGACATAACAAGGAAAATGTCCTCACTGAAACCATGTCCCAGAGTTAATGAAATTAATCACTTTTTTAAAAAGGGAACTAGCTCTCCCATTTTAGTCAGGCACACTGAGAATTAGGCACCAGACATGCATTTTCATTTTACATATGGAGTTAATCTGCAAAGAGTAATGTGTTGATTTATATCCAGACCTTCAAAAAAGGCTATCTAATGGCCTACATGTGATTATATTTCCGTTGCCTCTTGTAGTGTCTCAAGACAATAACATCTCTTTTTGGTATACAAATACATTCATAAAACAGTTCAGTCTTTTCAAGCTGGCTTAGCAAGCTAAATGCTTCTCTGCCTGACAGTTCCTCTGTCTCTTAAAATACAGCGAAGAAGAAAGCTTTTAAGCAGTTCTTCAGACTTGTGCAATTATTATTATTATTTTTTACAGATTTGAAAGAAACTTACTAGTCTGCCTTTATGTGGCCTTTTCCTTCTGGGTCGAAAATCTTAAAAGCATTCAGAATGGTTTCTTCTGGGTCCGTGCCTAAAATTAATGAAATATAATTTAGAAGCCTGGATGTATTTCTGCAGCTGCTGAATACTTGCTCAGTAATTGCATTCACTTGAAAACACTGCAGAATGGAGAATTCTGCAGTTGTAGGTTTGAAGACAAAGGTTTTCTTAAGTCGGCAGCATTTGTCATGTCAGATAAACAATAGAGGTGAATAGTTCAATGCTCAGAAGCTTAAAAATAATAACTCATATCTATTCTATGTCTGCAGGAGAAAAAACTTCCAGGAACTGGTCTCCAGTATCAGTACCCAGAGGATTAGTGGCTTTCAGAAATGAAAATATAACAAACTGTTTCCCTCACTGGCTTCCTTTAATCTTGTACTGTACATTCCTTGTAAAAACACTTTTTGATGTTCCTTGTTCTTAATGATATAGAGAAGAGGTTATTTCCCTCACTAAAGGAAATGGAGCTCATCATAAGATCAGAATGTCAATGGAATGCAGTGGAAACAGGATGATCAATGCAAAATGGGGATTTGTACTTCTGTCCTGTAGTGCACTTCCACTTCAGTATCTCTTCAATAAAGTGCTCCTTTAGAAACAGGATGGTTTAAAGCACGAGACCATGGCTCCAAGATTTTGCTGCTGCTTTTAGCTGGGCCACAGACTTTTAGTATGACTTTAATTTCCCTGCTGCCCTGTTCCTCAGTAAAATGACAGTAATGGTCTTCTTCTTCCATCCTTTATCTGTCCCATCTATTTAGACTGGAAAAAAATGGGGTCAGGAACTAGCTTTCAGAGTGCCTTCATCTTGGCTGGGCTTTCTGACTATTCTTGTAATCCTGCAGGTTCTGAGTACTCTCATACTCAGCTTTAACCCCCACCCAAGGATATGCTACACATTCTTGTTTCTGACCATTGCCCAGTATTTCAAAATATTACAGTGGTCTAGATACTACAAATCATTCTTTATAACTGTACGAAACCAAATAGACAAGCAGGTAGACTGACCCGTGGACCAATGAAGCTACTTGTGATCCTGAAATGTTGGAAGTATGATTAAAAGAAAGGTAATAACATGAAGAATTGCAGTTTTAAAGCTTGTTTCAAAGTTTGGCAGAGCTAGAACCAGAAGAGAACCCAGTCAAGGTTCCCTGCTGTAACGACTACACTCCTGATGCTTTCTTAGTTTTCTTTGTTTAAAAGGTTTCACAAGGATTAGTAGTAGCATCTTAGTGGGTGTAAAGAGAACAAACCTAAGGCTATATGGCTTCCTTCTTGTCACACACTGGCCATGTCTATTTTTTTGCCAAGCTGTAGGCAAAGTATGGAAACAGCAATGAATATGTGCTCAATACAAAGAGCACTGGTATTTAATGAGTGTTTTGATTGTCCCATGAAAAGAAACATCTTCCAGCTCCATGGAAAGGTCTGCATTTTAAGTAGTCACCACTGTGTGGGGGATATTTTTTTCCTTCACTGTGTTTTACATTTTCTACTCTGTCATATCCTTGGACTTTGGCTTTGAAGAGAAGCAATGCAGCAGGCATTCTTTATTGATTAGCTGGTAAATAAAGTGGTTTCTTTGATGTGCGGCATCTCTGTTTTCTGTACAAATTGTATTATTCTGACTCCCTGTAGAAGCAGCTCCATGTGGTTGGCATTAACATAAACCCAGTTTTGTTAGCTGTTCATCTGGCATCATAATCTCCATATACAAAGCTAAAGCTCGTCCTGAAAATCCCAGCTTCCCCTTTATGACAGAAATCAATTATAGCACAACAAATTTTACTTAGAAAGCACCTTTCACCAAATTCTCTGAGTGGTACTTAGCTAATAAAGAGTGTTGCAAAATTGCCATATCCACTTCCTCTAGCCCTTTCTCCCTTTCTAATTGCACTACAAAGGCTCTTCATCCCAATTAGTTTTGATTGGGAATGTGCAGTCTTTTGGCTCTGCTTCCTTTGCATGACAAACCCAACCAGAAGGGCATGACAAGCACAGCTGTGATTTCCCCTTCACCAAATGGAAATTAAAAAAACCCTCCTCCTCTGCAAGTAGCCAACAGGAAACCTACAGACAAGAGGGGTTTGCTATACCATTCACCTTCCTGTGCTGGCTCTGGTTTTAGGCCACACAATTGGCAGGGCTGAACTCTTTGCCAGCTTCAACAATCATAAGAGACAAGAGGGAAGAGGAGAAGAGGAGCTCATTTCCATGCTCTTTGTGATCATAAGCATCACAAAAAGACAGGAATGGGTAGCAGGCCACCCCAGGAGAAATAGTCACATAGCCCAGAAGAAGAATTCTGGAGAAGAGCACTACCTACTCTGCAGGGTGACATCAGGAATGTAAAGGTGGAGGTACCACTGTGATCGAGACAGATCAATGTCTGGGGAATAAAACCCCCTCTCCAGTGTCAGTCCACAGCTTTTTATCCATCACCTCTTATGCTTCCCAGACCTGCTGTGTTCCTTAGCAATCTTGTATGTCCTTAAGGACTAAGCTACATTAATCCTTTCTTTCAGACCTCTCTATTTGCTACTCCTAGGATAAAAAGCCCTTTACTGAAATGGTGCTCAGCAACATAAAGCCAGAGTCCAGCTGAAATACAATAAATGTTTTTAAGAAGATGGGATCAGATTTTTCCATTTTCCTGTCCATTAGTTATTTTAACAAACTTGTAGAATGTCCTTGCCTTGCTTTGAAGGTCAAGGCTTCCACCTATCTCTAAGGCATACAGGATGATGACTGGAGGTTTCTCTTTGCCTCACACTCCCTCTCTTGCAGTTTCCAGCCATTAACAGTGTAAGAGATACAACTAAATTACTATCTCCCACAACAAATTTAGTACCCACATTCTCTGAACTCCCTGCAGTGATCCCTATATATTCTGTAGCAATGGGCAAAATCCCTCTCTCTTATGATAACTGAGGTTAAATTCTTTCCATTTATCTCCTCCATGAAGAGTTTTTCAGTTAAATCTTTGTCCAATGGCAAAATCACTACTGACCTCAAGTGACACCAAGGCAGGACCACTGGGTTACAACTAACACAAAAAATGAGGGAAGGCCATTTTGCTCCTTCCTACCCTATAACTGCAAGAATGATGCAGACGTGATGTTTGCATAAGGAGCAGAGGGAGTGCAGAAAGATTTTGTAGGAACACTGAAAATATACTTCTAAACCAGCTAACACTGGGACTGATACCACCACAGCATGAGCAACAGGAATGTACTGACAGTGAATAACTCATGTGCACTGTGCTCCAGGCTGCCAGGATTTCATTACTTTCTGGACCTCAGCTTAGCACTTTCATGTTAGCTTATGTAAGGTGAAATCTCACACCTTTCAATTGTCCTCTGGACCATCCCTTAGCCTTTTCATACTTCAGCTCTGTCTGCAAAAATGGAGATCACTCCTTGCCTTTAAGCATAGTTCTGTGGATACATTATTATAATTTGCAAGGTGCTGAGATTTTTCAGTGCTGAGGATCTTTGACAGATACCTCTCCAACCCCCCAAAGGTACTTACCTTTCAGCTTTTCCCCAAACATAGTCAGGAAGACAGTGAAGTTAATAGGACCTGGCGCCTCCTTCACCATGTCTTCAAGCTCTTCATTCTTGACATTCAGACGACCTGCAGCAGAGATCATTTTTCATAATAAATCACAAATTGTGTTTCAAAAAATGATTCCCATTCATCTCCTCCCACTGGGTAGCTCAGGCCTCTGTGCAACTTTGCTAATAACATGGTAGAACACAACTCCACAATACCTGAGTGTAAAACAAATTGGCAGAGCTGGCCCTAAGATCAAAGGGTGACTGAAGGAGTAAGAAGAATAAATAATACAGACATGGCCAGCACTAGACAACACACAAGGCACCTCCAAATAAATTATTTTCCTTTTTTGTTTGTTTTTTTACCTCAGGTGAAATATGGGCCTTACTGATACTAATATAGCTGAGTTCACAGTGAGTGAACTGAATCCAGGGCCTCAGTCTTTGCCCTCCTGTATATTGAGATGCCTTTCTGAGTGGAGGGCAGATGAATGAGTTGAGTAGTTGCATCCCTTCCCCATCCTTGTGTAGTCCTACCCCTTCCCCATCCCTGTGCAGTCCTATTGATGAGAACTTAAACCTGGCAACTCTATGCAAATTGTGTGGTAATTTGCTGTGTCTGTACTTTACAGGCATCGCAGGGCTTCACTGAACAGGAAAGATACCAAAACTTGGCCTTAAGAAAGAAATATTTCAGGGTAACAGTAGCTACAGGCCAGAGTTTGCAAACCTCATTGTCACAATAAAGAGTTCAGGAGCTTCTGCTCTTTGCACTGACTCTGCTGGCGTCTGATTCCACCCCAGGGAGCACTAAAGATTCTTATCAAACTCTTTTTAATAAGATCCAGATGGCAAAAACCCAAATGCCTACATCACTGTTCAAGCCTCAAATGCTGCAACAAGAATACAACTCCAGGTTTGGGATCATGAACATTTTTATTTTTCCTTTCCTTGGGAAGATTTTCTTCAATCTGCTTGGTATTATCAGGATTGTGCTGTGCCTGGAATGGACAATGTCTAATCTCATGTCATGCTCATTCCACCCCACATAAATGCCCAACAGCACAGAACCTCACATGAAGAGTTCTTACTTTTGTGTGGGCAGAGGGGCAGCCAGTCCATAACAATGTTAATTGGTAGATATTGCACGGCTTCTAGATGAAAAAGGTGCAGCCTGTGAAACCTGGATTCAGAGGCAAATCAGAAATGCCTGGCATGGACCCCTGCTTGGGTGGGCTTTTTATGAAATAGTTGCAGGGGAGGGATCAGTGCCTCTGGAGAGCTGCCAGCTGCACAGCTCTGCTGCACCCGCCACTCAGTCCCAGAGAGACCTTCATTTCACTTCAGAAAGTGGCTGCTGAGGAGACTTTCCAGCTGGAGCTTTGTAGAAAGACAGCAACTACCATAAAGGAGGAAGATCAAACTGAACAGGTTTCCTCTTGCCTCCTGTGTGCCACGTTACTTCCCCCTCTGTAATTCTAATACACACTTTTCTTACATGCTTGAAAATAAAACTGTACTTCTTTTAAGTATTTAATTATTACCACCAACTTACCTAGTGCAGCAAATGTGTCTCTCAAGTCTGCCTTGTCAATAAAGCCATCCCTGTTCTGATCCATGATGGTAAAAGCCTGTTGGAAGAAAAAGGAACATTTATTGCCATCGCCACGTTGTACTGGACAGTGCTACAAGCACACGTACCAGTTGAGGGGGGTATTAGATTCATGCTGTAAAGAAGAATATTTAACTTCCTTTGATTCATCCACATCATGCCACACTGTTGCACTTCCCTCACTTTCAACACAGTACTGTATCTTGGCAAGGGGCTTAATTAAACCCACCCAAACTTCTTACTAAATTAATGCTCAGTGCAGCGTGTAGCTGGGCTGAGGCCAATGCTGGCAGCTCAAGCCATTCAGGCCTTAACCCATGAAAGTTTGAATTAAGGAGCCTTTAGTCAGGGAGGATTTAGTCAGTGGTTACTCTGTGTGTTTTGTACCTTTCCCATACCTCATTCTTCTGTGCAGCTATCATATTCTGTACATGTAATTCCTGTAGATCAAGCTAAAGTCAATTTCTTCTGGGCCTCAAAATGTCCTTCATACAGAAACAGCTGAATTTTCAAAAGTACAGAGAAAAGTAAGTTTCATTGTATTATTTACTCAAAGTCTGTTTCCCTTTTCAATAAACTGTATCCTTCCAGCTGTGCTTTGTGTTCTGACTAACCTTGATGTGTTGACCTTCAATACTTCTTGTCAGGCAAAATTTTGATAGGAAAAAACCCAGTTATTTTTCTATTTTCAGCCAACACAAAATGTATGTACTCTACCCATTTTTTACCAAGCCAGCTAACTGCCTCTCTATTTCTTTACCTAGTTGCATGTCTGCCTATTCCCTGCCATTACACTTTGAATGTTTCATTGATTTTGAAAGATTATAATGACCTCACATTCCTCTGGCCATACTATGGGGAACATTAGTAGAACCAGACATGTCTCTGAAGCTGGATATCTGTCTGACATGAGCATCAATATGTATCTTTACAATGACCAGGAATTATTCTTACTTCAGTATTATTATGAAAGACAACGTTCTCCTGAGAATACAGCTCATCCATTGCAGCTCCAGTAACTTGCAGTTTTAAAGTCTACTGCTCTACTGGGTGCACTTCTTGCCACAATCATATTATATCAATATAACTTCATGTAGTTTTACCTCCAGTTTCTTACAAAGCCCCTCTGCTCACATTCCAGTTTGCCCATGTGATTACTTGCAGCATACATATTCATATTTTGTATTTATATATTTGCATTCAGTTTTGGTCCCTGCTCTACAAAAAGAATGCAGACAGGCTGGAGAGGGTCCAGAGAAGGGCCACAAGGATGGTCAGAGGACTGGAGGACCTACCATATGAGGAGAGGCTGAGAAAACTGAGTTTGTTCAGCCTGGAGAAAAAAAGGCTTCAGGGAGACCATATGACCATGTTCCAGTACTCACAGGGTGGCTACCAAGAAGATGGAGGCTCCCTATTTACAAGAAGTCACATGGAAAAGACAAAGGATCATGGTCACAAGATGCTCCTGGGGAGATTCCAACTGAACACAAGAGGAAGATTTTTCATCATGAGGAAAATCAAACATTAGAATAGAACATTAGAAAGGAAGTGGTAGATGCCCCCACATTGGACAGTTCTAAGTCTCAGCTTGACAAGGTGCTGAGCCCTCTCATATAAAGTATAGTAGTACCTAGAAAGGTTGGACCAGATGGTCTTTGAGGTCCCTTCCAACCTGGCATTCTATGATAACCCTTCATTCACCTGCCAAACTATCACCTAATAAAAAATTAAGTAAGTCCAACTCCTTAGAGTTGCTCCCCTTCCTATTGGAAGGGCTTGCTTTAAATGCTGATCCCCACAATTTGGAAGCAAAATAGAAGAAAATGTGAAAAGCAAAGCAGAGCACAGCAAGCTCACAGAAGGCAGGGTGAGTGTTGGGTATATATTATGATCTGTGAACTTCAAGTAGCATCATAACAGCAATGCTGAAACATTTTCTGGTGAGCTGGTTGAAATCTCTAGATAAGAATGTTCTGATCAAAACAACTTTTCAGAAATATTTTTCCCAAGGATGCAGTCTTTAAACACAATGTGGTCTTAGTTTTCACTGAACCACTCCACTGCCTCATGTTTTTGGCATTACTCTGCCACCATCCTCCCAGAAATGCTCCAAGTATGATCTTATTTAGAGTAGATCAAATAAAGCACTCTGGCCAGTTCTTCTTCTTTTTGGTTGGTATGCCTTCAAACAGTAGCCCTTGGAGAACTTAAAACTGGAGGTTCATGGGATATAGAGAAGAGTTGGGACAAAAGTGTTGAACAAGTTCCCATCAGCTGTGGGGAAAAGGTTAGTTGTTTCAATCCATTTAACTGGGCCATATTTCACAACCCTTTGCAGGGGTTTTAGTCTCATTCATTACTGAGCTTTGCTGGTGGGAATCCTCATGAAAAGTAAAGTTGAAAGCCACATTCACAAAATGGAAGAGAAGCTACTTATCACATTTTCTTGAAATTGCTTTAGAAATGTGAGTTTGCAAAAAAATGGGAGAAAAGTTAATAATTTTAAATCACAAACCACTGCAAAATGTGATGGCCTGAACCTGAACCCTGGTTCAATAAAGCATCTCTATTCAGATTAATACTTGACCATGTAAGACTATTCTTCTTTAAAACACCACTTAACTTTAAACATGTGCTCAAGTGTTTTCCTGATTCAGGGCTGAAGTGAATGAGATGATAATTTTCCTTCATTTTGGGGCAAGGACTTGGGGGCTTTTCAAATAGGTCTAGAGTAATGAGAGTGAGGGAGGGGCAGAAAGAAGGGAAGAAAAAAGGAAAGAAAGAATGAAGAAAAGAACCAACAAACACACAAGGAAAATGATATACCAGCCAAAACCACAGAGATGATTCAGAAAACAACTGTGTGTTTTATTAAAGCAGATGGAGAATTGAATAAGGATTACAAACAAAACCTATGTTATTCATTAGCAATGACAGGAGGCTACAGAGAACAGCAAAATAGTGACCAACCTCTTTGAACTCCTGGATCTGGGTTTGTTCAAACATAGAGAATACATTGGAACCACCTTCTATCTTCTTCTTTGCCTTTTTTGGAGCCTGTAATATAAATAAGACCAAATATATATTACTTTTTCTGCTATGCACCCATGAAAACAAATTCCATCTTTAACAGAAGGTGAAATATATACAGACAAGGATACAGATGGGATAAAAAATGCTGCTTTAGTAACAGATTAATCTCTCACTGAGGCTTTTTGCCATTCCCTTGCTCTGGCCTGGAACTGACAGCTCAGATAAACAAGGACAGCTTGTCACTGTGCTGCCGTACAACAGGTGAGGGATCCAAAGAGTGACTCTGAATATCACAGCTGGTCTGTTGCTTGTTTCCCCAAGTTTCCTCTGTTCCTTGGCTGGTCACCTATGCCAGACCATTTGATGCAGGAGACCACTCCCACTCCTGCACTGGCTCCTCAGAGCTCTGTATTACAGGAGCAGCGATGTTCTACAGTCTCATTTGGAGATGTCTGCTAAAATCCCCAACTCACTGTTCTCAAGGAATACAAACAGTTCAGGTGTGTGGCTACAGGTGCTCCTGCTTCCCAGTTCCCATGCAGGGACAGGCAACCAGACTCAAAATGACGCCCTGCATGAAGACTCCGTTCAGGAACCACAAAGGGCAATGTTATCATTTCCTACATGCACAGAAACGTTCACAAGTCTGCTCTGTCTGGACCAACACTGACCAGGCAGATTCTCCTAAGTAGGAACACCTTCTACACCTGGAGGACACCCTATATTCCTGTACCAACCTATGAAACTACCATACATTGCCTTACTAGCCCATATAATTTTAATATTCAAGATAGCAATCTTAAATAAAAGGTCAAGCCTCTGAAGACTGAGACAGAGAAAGATTGGGGAAAGAGCTACAATGATATCTCAGAATCTAATTCTCATGAAACATGAGTCAGAACTAGACTTCATTATATATTTTTGACTTAAGGCCCGACCAGGCTGACTAAGACAATACAGTTCTTGTTCTGCAGTAAAGAATCAAATCTGTGATTCCTACAGATTACAGAAATGTTTTAACCACAGCATTATCCTTACTCAGGGCAGGATAATGAGCTACATTGCCTTTTGAGTTCCCTTCAGACAGACTGTTTTTTTCTTTATCTTTCTTACTTTTAAACTTCATAGTTTTTAATCATAGTCCCACCTGGTTCTCTTGTCATAGAAAATTATTCTTACTTGGCTTGGGGTATTTGGCGTGAAACAGAAGGCAACTTCTACTGTCTCCTTTCATCAAAATAAAGAAGCCTGTGAAAGTTCAAATTCAATACTGATTTCAAATATCCTGAGGAGCAGAGCAGCTCAAGGAAATATTCCCACTTGACTCTGCTTGAAGTATAGATTGTCTAATCAATTTAATTTGCCAGGCAGACTCCCAGCTAGCCTGAACTAGATCCCAGGCTGAAAATTAGGGCTAGGGCAGACATTGACCCACATACCCACACTCTAGACCTGTCAAGCTCCAATCAGCTAATGCAAAGGACTAAAATCTGGAAATAAAAAGAAAAATGTATTTGTAGTGAGGATAAAAATAAGGATAGAATGCCACCACAGGCATGGGAAAAAAAATGTGAATAAGTGGAATGTTGAATGAATGTAGAAATATTGATTTTGGAATAAACAGATGCCCTCCTCCTCCTCCTCCACATGAAATAAGTGTTATTTTGAGCAGTAATGGGCAATCTTCCATGTAACGTGAAATGCCTGGTGGAGTTTTTCAACACTTCCAGTCTGAATGGAAATATTAAGAGCAGTCCTACGTATTTACGCGTTATTTGTTCCCGAAGGTAAAAAGAAAGCAGATGTGACCCAGTGGAATTTATCACAAGCTGTCTGGGGGAACTGGGCACAGGGCTCAAGGCTGGCTTCAGTGTGTTCAGATGGGCAGTAGAACTGATTCTCCTGAGCTCGTGTAGCTGGGCTTCATGAAGTCAAAACACACTTTACCATCTTTACATTCTTGTTTACATGAGCAAACAATGTGCACTCACAGCCCCGGGGGAAAATCACATCCTGGGCTGCATCAGAAGCAACACGGCCAGAAGGACAGGGGAGGAGATTCTCCCCGTCTACTCTGCTCTTGTGAGACCCCCTATTGAAAACTGTGTCCAGTTCTGGAGTCCTCAATACCAGAAGAACATAGAGCTCTTGGAGTGAGTCCAGAGAAGGGCCACAAAAATGATCAGAGAGCTGGAGCAGCTCTCCTACAGAGACAGGATGAGGGAGTTGTGGTTGTTCAGCCTGGAGAAGAGAAGGCTTCGAAGCATCTCATAGTGGTGTTCCAGGACCTGAAGAGGCTACAGGAAAGCTGGGGAGGGACTTTGTGCAAGGGTGAGCAGAACCAGGGGCAATGGCTTTAAAACAGAGCAAGGTAGATTCAGACTGGATATTGGGAAGTTCTTTACCATGAGGGTGGTGAAGCACTGGAACAGATTTCCCAGAGAGATGGTGGAGGTCCCATCCCTGGAAACATTCAAGGTCAGGCTTGAGGAGGCTCTGAGCCATCTGATCTGGTAAAAAATGTCCCTGTGTGCTGCAGGGGGGGCTGGACTAGATGACCTTTAAAGGTCCCTTCCAACCCCACACATTCCATGATGCTATGATCCCCATGCTCTGCTCTTCTGTGACCACGTACAGATCCAGCTGCAGTATGAGAAATATTCCCCACACCAGCAAACAATCTGCATCTTTTTAAGCTGGCACCACAATGAATAGCAGTGGGCTCCAGCTCCAGGTTTTATGAACTTTAAATGCCAAACACTGGCAATACCTCCATTTTTCTTCAGTTTAATGGGTGTGTGTGCTGTAAGGCTTTAAGCAAGAATTGTAGCTGTAAGAAAGGATCAGATAAACTCAAAAACTGCAGCTCAGTGTCTATTAGGAACAGATCAGCAACACAAAAAAACACCCCAAAATTTTGAAGTCCTATTCAAGACAAAGAAGGTTGAAGTTTAATTATCTAGGGAACAATCACTGTACCAGGAGAAATTAATCCCAGCATGTTTGTTCCATGTTACTCTTTGGTTAATCACAGAATCATGGAATGGATGCATGGAACATCTTGGATTATCAATCTGTTGGTTTTTTGTGGGGTGCTTTTTTGCATCACGCTATTGGGAATGCAATCTATCTGCTCTGGAAGGTTAGGAAATTCATAGTCACAGAAGCTGCCCCTTGATTTCGCCCCTCTCTGAAGAGGAAGGCTGAGAGATAAGTAGGTGGAGCAGGAACAGAATACAGCACATTGTCACTGTCTTTCTGGTGGGCACATCAAATTAAAAGGCAGGTCTAGGAGAAAAGAAATAGGTCTGTGCTGCTGTCTGACAACTCCAAACACTCCAGGATTTCTAATGAATAGAATCAGGATTCTATTACTATTTCAGAGTACATCTCTGAAAGAATGGCACAATAAGAAGAGCAACACAAAACTGAGCAAGCATATGGTTTCTAAACTGTCAAGGATTTAGTAGGTGACCTACAGAGGAGAAGGTGGGTGACATATCACTTCTGCCTGCCTTGATTTCCCCATTTGTAAAATGCAAAGTGAGCTGCGCTGCACTTTGCAAAGATAGAGCAGCTATCTTTGCAACATGTGCTTTGAGACTGACATACAAAACGTGCCAGATGAGAAACTGAAGAGCTGAGGGTCCCCTGGGCTTGGATTCCGAGGCCTCAACAGCACAGCAGTGGGAAGAATGTTGCAACAACTGAACAAGCCTATTAATATTCCTGCCTGAGTACATTAATCATCCCATTGTGAAGAAAACAACACTTCACTTTAGAAGAGAAACCACAGGCTTGTCGCATATCACTCATTTGTCTTACTAGTGTAAGCATTCCTTCAATTAGCCTGGGTTTTGAAGGGTCGTTTTCAATGTTTGTTTAGTTTGGTTTAGAAGCTTTAGATGAAAAAATAGAGCCATACCAAAATCCAGTCCCAAGAAAGCACTGTTGAACCAGGCATTTGCTCCGAGCTGAGTTTCCCTCACTGAGGGTCTTTCTATTTCTCCTGTCCAGCAGTGTTAGGGAGCCAGAGCGAACAAGGACAGTGCAGTGACACAGGCAGATGGGAACACTGAGGAAGTGCTGCCTCTGCTCCCTGTATACAGGATTAGGGATTCACTTTTTATGTATTGCAGAGGAGGGTGAATGTTCAAGTAAATCAGAGTGAAGAAATCCCTGATTTCAGGGTGACCGAAGAGAAGAGGAGGCAGGGAATCAGTTTGGATCCCTACATGCAAAGGAGGAAGGGGCTGAAAATACTGGGTTCCCACTTCAGAACGTGAGGTGTTGCTTAGCCTGATAAATTCATAAAAGGCTGATGCTGCAGTAGGTTTATGACACCAGAGATACAAAAGAAGTGTCACTGGATTATTGAAGAACTTTATCACCTCAGCCACTTCAATGAATTTCTCAGTCAAAGAAGAAAAGTATGTTACAACAGACAAGTTGCTGCAAGACAAACAAAGGTACAGCTCCAGAACTGGTGCTGTTCTGCACTGACTGCTCAGGTACACACTTCTGCCCCTCTGTAAGGATGAAGTAACCAACCTCTACTTAGCACTTCATGCAGGGCAAGAATGTCTCCACAGGCAGTCAAGCCAAATGGGCAGCACTGACAGAAGCCATTTTTTTGGTTCAGTTTGAGGTTCCCTCTTTGTCCACCGTGCCTTAAGTCACTCTTAAAATACTCTAAATAACTAAAGATGAGACAGTTTGGTATTCCTGACAGCTGAAGCTAGAACACATGCAGAAGCACTTCCCCACTCAGCAACTTAATGTGTCCTCTTTTATTTTTTTTACCAAAGAAATCAGTGGATAAGTAGGTCTCCCAGGATTCCTTCAGAGAAGAGCAGTGGTGTACACAAATAAGTGCCTGATTCTGTTGTCTTGTACCCTTAGGTGTTGATTCAGCCCGAGGCAAACTAGACACAGGATACTACCAGCTTTAAATTGCTCTGTTTCACATTTTGTACTTCCTTCCTCTGCAGCCGGGTCCGTGACTACAGAAAAGACAGAATCATCCATCACCTTGCTCAGATTCTGTCCCCTACTGTGATCCACAGTATGATGCTAACTCTGAGTTACTATTACTTTTTCATCCATCACACTCTCTCCTTGTTTTTCATCTGCTCTGGGACCTCAGTGCTGACATTTCCTGTCTTTGAATTTCTGCTATCATTGAATCCAGCTTCTGAATCAAAAGTTAATCTCAGGCCCATCCAATGTTTTTTGCAGCACTGGACAGGATTTTTGTTGGTTGTTGTCTCACAAGTTTGTTCTGCTGAGATTATTTACACTGCATCTGCACCCAAGATTCCAGCTACGGATAAGTCAGCCCTTTTTAGCACAGTTTAGGCCCTTTTTATGGCAGGTGAGCAGCATAAGGCCAACCCAAGTGCATGCCTTTGAGAGAACTGTCTAGAGGAGTAAGCAACATAAACTGCTCTAAGGGCACAATTTGCATTTCAAACAGGCAACAGCCTCAGATCATTCAAATAAAAACCCACGTTATCAGAACTGAGAAACAGAAGATCTTTTTATTACCTGCTCTGCACTCACAAACAGATCCCTCCCTTCTCATCCTCACTCTGTTTTATATGTAGCCCCAGCCTCCCACACACCCACACAGACACACACACCTTTGATCCCTGCTAGATACAAAAATCTGTTGGACTGCATCCTCCTGGCTTCACACTCCTGTACAGTCAAGCATTCTCCTTTGCCCCACATAATATCCCTTCCCAATCAGTCTCCTTTTTTTCTCTTGCACAGATACACAGGAAGAATGTATTATCTTCCAAAACTTATCTTGTGAGAGCAGATAACCTCTCCAACCACAGACTCCTCAACCTCTATGACCCAAAATTCACCAGCTGCTTTCCCCAGCCAACAAAATTTCTTTTTGGGCACATTCATGTCCTCCTCTTTCACAAGGAACAGAGGAACAACAGAGGAACAGTCCCTCTCTGTGCTCACAGACACACGTGCACACACACACACACACACATGTGCACACACACACACGTGTAGATGCACACACAAACACTTCAACAGTTAAACAACTGGCTGCATTTTCAGCAAGTGGAATCTGCATTGCTCTGCTGCGGTCACTGCTTGTCTCAGTACAGGTGGTACATTCCAGAGAGTTAAGCAGGCTACAAAACACAGCTGATCAGAATGCCATCTATTTTTGGTTAAGCAGTTCCCTTCTGCATACAGAATTTGCTACAAGGTGTCACTGGAATTGAATAATCGCAAGAATCATTTTGGGGAAATGAAAAAGTCTTCCCTCTCTTTGCTTCCTCTGCTCTGCTTCCCTTCCTTCTCTCCACCAGCACTGAGCATGTGGGGAGACATCACAGACTTAACTTCACTGAAATTCCCTGGAATTAACTGAGAGCCATAGACAGTTCTCAGAACTCCATTCCACAGCACTTGTGTGGTCTGCTCTTGTTAGAAAAATTATCTCCCCGAACCCTGCCTCTCTCACTCTCATCAGCCCTGTATGTCAGAGCCTAGTAGCACTGGCTGACTTGTAATTATTTTTTACTATGCTGCTTTGTCTGCACTAATCCTTTGAAAGTAGCTTTACTGCACATCTGAAATATTATGATGCTATAAAACCTCTGTAATATTTATAAATCCCTTAAGACATCATAAAGAGAGAAAAAAACCTCCCCACAGAGTTCATCTAGCATAATTACATATACATTTCCCTCTGATTAATAAAAAATGATCACTTCCTTATGTAAAGATATTCTTCAGCTTTCTTTCATTAAGGCTATTTTTTTCTTTCCATTTTAAATCTGTTTCATGTGTCTCTGTATAGTAAGGTACCTCAGAAGATATTTTCCCAAAACAAAAGGCACAATGAAAAGAACCACCACAGAGAATTGTCAGTTGAACCGGGAGGGAGGAGACAGAATAATCTCTCACTGTATTTTCACATCTCCTAACTTAAGCCATTTCACCACAGAATGTCCTGAAATGTCTCCAAACACCAAGCAGTGTTGTGTGTCAGTGAACTAAACAGGAGGCAAGAAAAAAGGTAAATAGCTTTTTTCAAAAGAGGGAAAAAAGAAAACCTAAGACCCAGCACTCGCCCCCCACCCCACAAAAGGGCTGTCACAGACTTTAGTGAAGCTGATTAAAGGGAAACCTGTAAATCCACAACTGAGGAGGCATAATCAGCACAGGCACTGCTCACTTCTAAAACTGTGGTGAAGAACATGATTAGTGGCTTGTGTGCTCAGCGTGAAACCACTGACACTGGGTTTGCACTGACTGAAACTGGAGACTAGTTTTGTGTGTGCATTTTAGAAATTACTTTGAATGTAGCTTTATCCTGCTCAGAACAGTTCTTGGATCCCATTCATCACCTGCTCAAATGGGATCAGGTTTGAACTAAGCTTTGAGAAAACTTTTTATATACAAGTCCCTCTCCGGTGTTCTCCAGAATCAAATATTTCATAGCCTCAGGGAGCCACTGGGCAGCATTACTTTAAGACAGCCTGAAAAGGACCTGCAAAAAGGAGAAAAATAAGGAAAGAGACAATCACCAACTTTTTTTTTCTTTTTTTTTTTCTTTTTTTTTTTTTTTCAATTGTTGTAGTCATTCCTCTGAACTTGCAGAAGACATAAAGCCCAGTCTGCCCACAGCTCTTTGCTCCTTAGAATCACATCAAGTGCACTTTTGGTGCAGAGGTGGCTGTTGGAGTCCCAGGGCTAAAAGGGAACAGTGAGCAGGAAAAAGACAAGACACAGAAATCTCTGCAGTGCTTCCTACTTGGCCCTGCAGTCTCGAGAGCAACACAGATACCCTTCTGCCTCACTCCCCATCACACCACAGCAGACCTTAGCCCTAATGAATACCAGTGGTCCTGGTCAGTGCTGCCCTCACTATCAGTCTTGGAAAGACACACACACCAGCTCTTCCCTTCAGCACACAGACCTACATTCCCTGCCCTGCTCATTTGTTAAACACATGCAGAAAAGACCTTGGAAGTTCACAGCACACTCCATCTTTATTCTGGATGCGATACTAAGTATGAGATTTCATGGGGTCCAGTCAGAAAGAAACATACACAGAGACACACAGAGAAGGGAAAGAATAAAACCTACCATACTGCTGCTGCTTCTTCCACCCCTTCTCTGCCCACTAGTCAGACAGCAAACACAATGCGGATTGTTTCTTTATATAGTGTCACCAAGGAATAAAAATATGCCTGCTCCAAGTTTAGACAATAGATGTAAGGTTGGAAAAGTGCAGTAATTGGATCCCAATACCATTCCAAGCATCTGTTCCCTGCATGGCTTTTCCTTTCACAGAAATAATGCAGTAGATAAGTAGAGCAGGCAGTTGGGATACAATAGTAGAGCACTCACAGAAAGCTGGAGCTGAAGGGACTTTCCCATGTACTTCTAAATAATGAACACAGTGCATGGACTAAAAAGATTTTAAGTGGACATAGCATCCTGAAACAGCAGAGAGAAACACACTTCTTGAGAAAATGCGGAGGAAACCAGCAATAAATCTGGGCCACTGAGAAGTCCAGTAGCTCCAGAGCCTGGTGCATGCATTCAGAGCTCCAGAAAAATGTCTGGAGTTCTGCAGAGGTGCATCTCTAAGTGGGTGGTGTGCTGGGAAAGCTCTGCTCTGCAGATGGCAATAAAGTGACTCAGATCAAGTCTGTTTTCCCTGAATCTATCCCACATGCCTGAAGTCCAGCAGCCAGATCTCAAGCTACTGCGAACTGATGGAGAGTCATGGACTTCAGAGCACAAGAAAAGAGATGTTCAGAAGGAATATGGTGCTGAGAGCAGGAGAAAAGAGAAGGCAGCAGGGGAACCACAAGGACTGTGTCTCCTGGTGAATGAGCGTGGATCTGAATGCACACACATTCCACCCCATTCATAAGTCATGTTTGGCATTATCACAATGGGCCAAAACATTAACCAGTACAAACTGGCTTAATTCTGCGGAAATACGGAATCGTATTTCCTGAAGGTCCAGTCTGTGTCTGGGAGAGTATCTATACAGGACAATCGGCGTATTAAGAGCAGCAGCAATGACAGGTTTCTCAGGAACACACACCAGCACCTGAAATACATGCCTGTATCAGTAAAACTGACCCTGAGTCACAAAAGGGCTTAACCAATCAACTGAACTTTGAGGCATACATTGAAGTACCCAGTTGAACAAGGACCTTGTTCTTTCTCCAGGTCCAGCCCCTTGCAGTGCTGTCATCTCTAATCTTAGATTTTACTGCATGCTCTTCAGGGCAAGGACTGTTTCAGCTGTTGTGAAGCACCTCAAACTCCTACAGGGATAATTAAGTAATAAATAAGCATAATACAATTCAGGTTACGAAACTGTTGTGGATACAAGTTGAAGTCAGCCAAGTGTTCATCCTTCTGACTTCAGTGACATTGTAACAATATCTAGTGGAACAAGCATAAAAATACACCCCTCAGTCCATTTGCCTGCAACTGCCTGCTGGATAGCAGACCCAGGTTTGTATTCTAGAACAAGTCTGGTAAGATAAAAAGCTCAAAGTAAGATTTTTGAGGAAAATCTTAAACAATTTCAAAGGTTCTTTGTGATCAGGACTTACCATGTTCTCTGGGTTAGGTCCCAATTCAGCAAAGCTGTTAAGAATCCTCTTAAATTTAAGGAAGAAATAGTCCCATTGAAATAAAGGTAATAGTTTTCATACTTCAGTTTCAGACCATGGCTGCTCATTTTCCAGGATCACAGCTCTAATCCTAACAAGACAGCCAAATGAGTAGCAGCCTTGTCATTGAGTTCACCGGGCCCAGGATTCCATCCTGGGCATGTTGTGTCCTTTTTTAGAAGAATACTTATCTTTTCATCCAGTCATTTCACGAGGTTGCCCTAACAGCTCTGTTTACAGATGCTCTGTACTGTTTGTTTGGGAGTTTTGTTTTCTCTTATTTAGTATATCATCAATCATCATTATTATCATCAATTTGCTCTTTAGTTTTCTAGCTTGATCTGCAGGCATTTTCCAATAGTGCACGTATTTTCTACATTGATCTTTGTCTTTCCACAGAATTTCTATATTAAATGAATTCTTCTAAGCTGGTTTTAAATGACATGACATGTTAGGATGAAACCCATACAATACTGTGTGCTTGTAATGCACATGTCCTGAGAGACCAGAACCCTCTCTGCTTAGTCTATAAAACAAATCCACAGAGGAATTAAGGGAGACATACATCTTTGCTTTAAAGGTCTGTTTGCTTCTGCAACTGCCTCCAAATTATAGAAAGGCTCCAGACTGGAGAGGGGAGGGAGAGAAGGGGGAAATAACATAAGGACTGAAAAAGAAAGGCTTGAATTTAATTGCCCTAAAAATTTCAATCGTTCAATCTGGTAATTAGAGAGCTGGCTGATTCAGAAGGCAATTTCATTTGGGGAAAAAAAAAAAAAAAGAACCCAACAAGATAATTGATGCTAAGTGAATATTTTACCTGAAATATTAAATACCAAACTTAAGTCTGCCTCTAGGGCCCTTTCTGTTGCCCCTTTTTGATCTGTCTTTCTACTTCTTTCTATTTTCCCCTCACGACTCAACAGAACAGGACACTCCTTCAGAGAATCGGATTGTCACAGGGACAGGTTTATTTGAACTCTCTGTGCTGTGAAGGAGACAGTATAATGATTTATTAGTAAAGAAAATAATAATAGGAAGTCTCCTGAGATCCAGCCTGGCTGCAAATCTCAGTGAGATTTTCCAGCACTGAGTCTCTGTGTCTCTCTGGCCCTCAGCAAGGTTTGATGTCCTACCAAGGGCAACAGCTTCTTTATGAGCTTGTCCAGTACAGGGTAACAGCTTTCTTAACTTAACAGTACCTACCAGAATGTTTCATGTTTAATTCTGGACTCTCTGATGCTGCAAAATAATATTTAAAGGTAGATTTCTGCACTCATGTGGAGCACTGGGGATGTCAGTGTCACAGGGGTCTGATCGCACAGATCTCTGCAGGATGGAAAGCAGAGCTGGTTTATTGCACACTGTTCAGAAGAAGTAATTACTAATTTTCTAATATTTAATAGTCCAATGAACAAGGGCAGCATCTCATACACATCATAAAGGAAGTAGATGTTCATTTATCCTATATTTATCTATGGAGAAATTATAAAGAAAACGCAGGTGACACAGTAACAAGTGCTCTTCTAACTGCTCATCTGAGCTCCTTTTTCACACAAAAGGCTACACAATATTCCTATCAGCAATCACAGAATCACAGAATCTTAGCAATATTAAATTTTAATCTTAAAACATCTTTTAAAGTGAGATTCCACATCTATTACTGCTCAGAAAGACCACATGAAATGTGTTCTCTCTCTTGCCTTTCACGGAATCACAGAACTGTCAGAGTTGGAAGGGACCTCTAGAGATCACCTAGTCCAACTCCCCTGCTAAAGCAGATGGTCCAGAGCTCATTACTCAGGAGTGCATCTGGGGGGGTTGAATATCTTCAGAGAAGGGGGGGGACTCCACACCCTCCCTGGGCAGCCTGTCCCAAGGCTCTGTCACTCTCATAGTAAAGAAGTTTTTCCTCACATTTAAATGGAACTTCCCATGTTCCAGCTTGTGCCCATTGCCCCTCGTCCTGTCACTGGGCCCTACTGAAAAGAGCCTGGCTCCATCCTCCTTGCACCCACCCTTAGACACTTACAGGCATTAATAAGGTCTCCCCTCAGCCTTCTCTTCTCCAGGCTGAAAAGTCCCAGCTCTCTCAGCCTTTCCTCACCAGTGAGATGCTCCATTCCCTCCGCCGCACTCTATCCAGTAGTTACCTGCCTCTCTTGTACTGGGGAGCCCAGAACTGGACATAGTATTCTGGATGTGGCCTCAGGGCAGAATAGAGGGGGAGGATGACCTCTCTCAACCTACTGGCCACATAAGCACCCCAGGATTCCACTGGCTCTTGGCAGCAAGGGCACATTCCTTGCTCATGGGTAATTTACTATCTACCAGGACTCTCAGATCCTCAGAACTGCTTTCGAGCAGGTCCACCCCTAACCTATATTGGTGCATGGGGTTCTTCCTCCCCAGGTGCAGGATCCTGCACTTCCCCTTGTTGAACCTCATTAGGTTCCTCTCTGCCCAACTCTCCAGCCTGTCCAGGTCATGCTGGATGGCAGCACAGTCCTCTGGAGTGTCACTACCCCTCCCAGTTTGGTAGCACCAGCAAACTTGCTGAGGATACACTCTGTCCCCTCGTCCAGGTCATTGATTAATATGTTGAACGAGACTGAATTGATCATGAAAAAGTTTCTTATCACTCACAACACTCACTATCTAAAAAGATGCAGATGACAGGACTTAGTGACAATTCTTGTAGTGAGCTAAGATGCCAAATGAAATGTGGCCTCTTAGTTCAGAGGGGACAGAAAAGGGCCAGTAAAATGGAACTTGTTACATGGGAAATATGTAAGTACTTTTGTAAGTATTCCAGCTGTTGCAGACTGAGTTTTGAGATCAGTTTCGTACCACAACATTACACTTCTGCACACAGATAGTTTTCCTCCCTGACTTTGAGTGGCATGCCTTCAAAAGAAGACCTGTGACAAACATATTTGGGAACTGAAACCTTCCGTATCCTGCCAATAGGTAGGAACAAGTCCCAAACCTTTAGAGGAGATGCATCCCAGCCTTCATACCAAAGAACTTCACTTTCTGTGCACTGACCAGGCTTGATCTCTCTCTCTGATATCAAATTTGGTGCTGAGGGCAAAGACAAGGCCAGTCCTTATCTAAAAATAGGACTCATGTGAGCCCTATCCTGGCACTCTGCACTCCAGCAAAATGTACCTTGTGGAATTGCCAGCTCCTACTGTTCTCTCTCCATGTCACCTGTTTTCTCAATTGCTATGTACTCCTACCATTCCCTAAGTCACAGATGTTTGTTGTTTTTCTACAGGTGGGGGAAAGATACACTTGGTGATTTATTCAAATGCAAATAGGAATGAAAAGTAAAGCAGCAAACCGAAGCAGTGTCTTGCAAGTCCTGGCAGGTGTGTAAACTATGGATCAGGAGGACAGACTGAGCAAAGCAACCAGCAAAAACTACCAAAGTGAGGTGGATTTCAAGCCCTCCAGAGAAAATTAGCAACTTCCCTTGAACTACTCACTTTTTTTTAATCACTTTAAATGAATGAGGAACTCCCCTTCCTTTCATAGCCATTATGATACCCTTTTCCTTCCTGCTTACAGTGGTTTTCTTAGCAGTTTATTAAATTCTTGATACAGGGGACAGGTTCCACAGTGCTGCTCACAAAACCCACTGGCTAAGCTTGGTCTGACTTCTCTATTTTGGAGTCTGACAACAAGGGGAGTCTCAGGAAAGAGTCTTATGTTCACTGTATGTAGAGCTCCTACAGTTCAGGTACAGAAAAGAAAGAGCTATTAGAGTTACTTCTGCAGAATTTTAAATAAATTAAACTGTGCAAATCCCACGAGGGATCTTCTCTCTCTGTTGAGTGCACACACACACTTATTTGGAAACAGCCAGGGCTGCTGTAACTTTTAATTAAGTTCTGTGCATTTGTTTTTCAGGATAGTGAAGTCAAACCTCCTTCTCTCCTTCTCTGACTTATCCCTCCCTCTCTCGGAATTCACAGCCACTATCTAATCTGACAAAAACTGTGTTCTCTTTTATACTTGGAGGTCACTTTATGTTACTTACAGTGTGTTGCATAGTGTCAAAAGGCGTAACACAACATAATAAAAAGCAGACTAATATAACTCAACCTGACATCAATGACACAATATGATGTGGCTACTGAAAAATGCCCTGTTGTCATTGTTTTGTGTTTTCATCTGATACCTACTTGCTTTTCCAGCATGGGGCATTTTTTGGAGAATTTGGAGAAGGTGGTTATGGACTGAGTGTGCCTGATGCTGCTGTGTCTCCCATCATTTTTGCACTGAGATCACTTCAGTGGCTTTGCCAGGCCTCCTCCTGGTTTACTCTGGCCAGAATCAGGCTCTGAAAATTCCTCACATAAAATGCAATTATATTAGGAAAGCCATCAAGATGGAAAATGCAACTCCTGGGAGTAAGGAAATGACAACACTCTTACAGGCCCTGTAACCTTAGCTCTGCCCTCTTGGGTAGTAAATGAGCCTGTACTATTTTTCCTGCAGGATGTCATTTCATTTTGTAGAAGTGTGTAGCAAAGCAGCTGTTCATTATTTCTCTTAGATTCAACACGTAGTCTGTGGCCCCCGATCTCATTTGCTGCACATCAGCCAAATCCTTTTGTGGGTTAGGTACTTTTCTTCTTCCTGTTTTTATTTGCTTTTGGATTGCTCTAATTACTGCAGCCTAGGTGTATTTCAAAACCAAGGCTGAGTCTGTCTTCCCAACACACCCACAAGATTGAAACACACAGTTGTTCCTTCCCTGTTCCACAGACAGAGAGCAGAAGCACAAAACCCTATCTCGCCACAGGCCCAGTGGCCAGGCTGGAACGCAAAGCAGCAGAATCCCAGCCTGTAGCATGAACTCTTTACTTTTCACTCCCTGATTGCTTTATACTGTCCAGACACCCAGTGGAAAAAGCAAATATGAGCCTTATTAGTGAAAACCTCAAACAATAAAAATAATGTTCTAGTGATGCTATGAATCCCTATGCAACTGCTCTGCTTTATTCTTCATCCAACAGACCCGAAACTCAAGACCAACCAAAATAATTAAGCTGATGGATTAGAATGAAATCCATTGTAATTTCTACTAGAGTTTTCCAGGTGAAACAATCAAAAAAACATCTCTAGCCACTTCTCCTGTCTAACAAAGGCCATGGCACTTTATGTATCAGTTGCTGCACCAAGCCCATGTCTTCTGGTTGTGCCAGAACATATATTTAAACGTTGTTGTTGTTGTTATTATTATTATTATTATTATTATCATCATCATCATCATCATCATCATCATCATCATCTTGTGCTGATAGTAGCTGGCCAAGCCAACTCAAGCCATGCCATCCTCAGTGACAGCTTCCATTGACTTTGAGCCAGTCCAGTTACTGGACTTGTCCTCACTGTTATGCTCTTTGCCCACAGTTCATCTTATCCTCCACACCCACCTTGGACTGCTGGCCACACAAGAGGTGTCATCTGTACCTGAATGGTTTGGGAAGCACTGGAAGCCCTGGGATGGATCACAACATTTTTGCTGTAAGATAGGATGTGATGAGAAAGTAATTAGTTTTTGCTGACAATGCCTGTTCTTTCTGGCAGCAAGATACCCTGCTGAGAAGTTAGGGTTTAACTAGGCAGAAGTCAGGATTTGAGGGAGGCTGGAGAAAAGCTGAAGAGCTCTGGGAAGGCAGGTGAGCTTTAGATATCTGCTAGCATTTTGGCCAAGTATCTTCACAGAAAGGCAGACTAGATTCACTTCAAACTTTCAGAGAATGGAGGAAACAGCCCACTTGGCCACTTGGCAAATGGTTCTCCCTATCAAAAATTCTGCCTGACTACATCTACTTTTCTAAATTAATCTGATGAATTTGTAATTTCTATTTGTACACACAAACATGCACAATTTTGGAAAATCCTTGGAATATGTATGGCACGGAGCTTCCTAAAATTTCAAGATAAATAATTGGAACTAACTGTATCAAGATGTGCTAACATTTAAGTTTATATATCCTACTCAGTCAAAAATCCAGCATAGCAAAAGCCTTTTTTTTTTTACAGAAAATAATATCTGAATAGTGACTAAATTAATGCCAGGTATTTGTGGTTTAATTGCAGATGAATCCCAGAGTATGCTGGATCACATCATACTGAGGACTGGAGCCACCTCTGTTGCACTGCAGGTTACAACACACACAGACAAGGGAATGGAAGATAGGCAGCAACACTGCCTCAGAGCATAGCACAGATTTTAAGTTATAGCATCCATGAAAGCAGCAGAAAAAGAGACTGCTAAATGACAGACAACTCAAGAATATAAGTTCAGTGAAAAATGCCTGCTGAAATAGTCACTTTGGAAATTTTGAATATAGAAGCTTGCCATTGCTTTGCAAATACTAAATGTAGGACATGGTATTAGGGCCATATTCCACCAGCAGAGTAGCTGTAAAAACTAGGAACCACAAAGGCATTTAACAGCTCTTTGTGAATGTCACAAGTTCCTAATTCAACCCTTTGGCACTTTTCTAAAAAATCATTATGGGAGAATCATCATACAGCAAAGTAACAAACTCCTGTTTGTACTAAAGAAACAACCCCCACTCATAAACCTGGCTTAAAATTATGAAAAGGAGCACCTAAGGAAGGTTGTGTATCCTGACCTCACAAAGAACAGCATAGATTCATTGTCAGCTCTTAGAATGAGATGGATTAGCTGGGATTGACCATCACGTGGCTGAGGACAGAATCTGGCCCAATATACTTTGTAGCATTTATAGAACCATAGAATGGTTTGGATTGGAAGGGAACTTTGAAGATCATCTACTTCATAATGCTGGAAACTGCAGTTCCACTGTAGTCCAGGAGCTGTAATTCCATGCGCAGGAGGGCGAATTGTGCTGCCAGTGGAGGTTCAGTTCTCACAGTGGGTGACAGCAGATCCTGCCAGCAGAGGAAGTCAGGCTGGGACCCAGCCTGGCCAGACAACGAACACCTGTGGGACAAGCTGAGCACCCCACATGCCAATCTGCTGAAAACAAGCAAGCACGTTCACAACAATGGATGGTTAAGCATCTTGAATCCTCAGACTGACTCACTTACAACTTAGCTCCTGAATATTTCGGTGACTGTGGATAGAACCTTGCAGAACCAGGGCCCTGAGCCATGTCTAAATGTCTTTGGTCCTGTCTTTGCCAGTCTCTGCTAATCTTTACTCTGAGCTGAGACTAATCAAGTTCTTTTAACTTAGGACCCCCCAAGGTATCCTCATTCTGTTGGATGAATTACACTGTTGTGACATGTTTTGACCTGCTGTACGACTCAGTTAGCTTGCTAACCCATTTTACATTCCTGGCACTTCAAAACACAGACATTAGTTATGTATGCATGCAAGCCAACCCCAGTGTACTCAGAAATGCAACACAAAATCCCATGGTAGTTTGGAAATACACAGAACAGTCACTCAACTAGGAGGAAATGCAAATGCCACATTCAGAGATATTGTCATATTCCAACATAGTCCATACAAGTAACCCAAAATCATGAGTCAATACACCAAAAGCCATGTTTTAGAGGACACAAGCTTTGAAAAATAATAATAAATTGTAACAATTGTAACTCAGATAGGCTGAATCACTCCTTGAGTTACTAGTCTTCCTCCCTCTTCTGTGAAGGACATATCTTTAACTTGAGCTTTTTGGTTTAAAAAATATATGAAAGAAGCCTGGGTCATGGAACCAACATCTTGGCCACACAGAGAGACTCCCTGAAGCACCAACTTAGATATCAAACCACGAGAACAGACAAAACTGAAATGCTCTGGATGCACGGAGAGTTGAACTTGTGTAAGAAACAAATTTGACTCACACTGTGCCTTTCAGTAGAAGTCAAGACAAAGGCTTCTAGAAGCCAAAATCTCTCCTGAAAGGAACAACAAACTGCTCATGGTACCTCCATTGCTAGTTAGTTGCAGGTTAGAGTATGTATGTGGATATATTGCTCTACAGACTGTTTGTTATACCCTCTGCAGGCATGAAAGCTGCTCCTGCTGAAGAAGACAACAGCAGGAGAGATTTGCTGTTGCTCACCCCTTCCACTGAAACTCGAGCAGCTGCAGTATCAGCTCAAGCCAGGTACCTACAAAGGGGTGAACTTAAGTGTATGGTCTATCCTCAAAATGAACTTGGGTCAGGCACTTCCATGATACTGTTCAGCATAATTGTGGGTGGACATCATGAACCACCTCAATGAAAAAGTACAGAGCAATGCAACGAGGAAGAAGTCCACTGGGAAGGGAAAAACATTTGGAATCTAAACTACAAAACACTTATTAATAACTGTGGCTCCCAGTCAAGCCTCAGCCTAACTTCCTGGAACAAAGGGCAGAGAGGTAATAGCAGTGACTGCAGAGGTAGGACTACTACAACCTTCTACAGCAAGCCAAAAATATAACAAGCTCCTCAGAAGATGGACTTAAGGAATAGCCACTTTTTTCTACTTTTGATTTTCTTATGGGGAGTGAGTAATGCTCCCTCACCAGTGACAGACACTGAACTCACGCTGCATCAGAAGGAAAAATGCATAATAACCCAGGGAACTGTCAGTGTTCACTTTCAGACATAAAGATGCCATTCAGAACTCACAGATCACATGAACGTATCAGTCATAGAGAGTACAGAAGAAAACAAAGTCCCTCAGGAAAGATTCTGCTGTGAAATCGTAGCCTACGGTTTTTCTCAAAGATACCAGGCAGAAGGAAATCCAATTTTTATTAACCTCATTAAGCCAGACACTCTATTGGCTCCACACTTCAGTGAGGCAGGTAAATGTACAGTCTGTTCAGACCCTATTTTCATCTATTGGTTAATGTGTTTATATATGATCCAGTCCTCTTCACTCATCTCGCCATCGCAGTTGTACACGGTGCAGAAACTCATGCAGATAAATGTGGGTTAGTGAAGAGAGGACATTTGCATTTTGGTATTTGTCAGTGTGACATGAAAAGAGTTTATGTGTAAGCAAGCATCAGCTGCACATCATTCTGTATTGCACTTTTAGTCTTTATAATTTTTTTTTTAATAAGAAAACACATAAATACGCAAGAGTAATAGAGGTGCAGAGAGAAGTAACTTTAGCAAATCCAGTCATAAGTCCACACTTGTGGCTTAGGCCTGGACAGTTTGCCTGCTTTTTACCAGTAAGCTAACAGACCTTGGAAGATAAGGACCCCCTGAAGACAAACTATGGGTAGATTACTCCCATGTTACACCGCTCCAGATTTTAGGTTAAGGAATGTGCCGTGTATCCTGAGATTTCAGTAGGAGCTCTTGGATATTCAGGGGTTTTTTAATCAGCTCACTTAGGTACTTGACAGAATGTATGATTTAAGTCTCTCATGTACAAGATTGGATGTCTAGGTGTCCTGCAATGTTAAGAGGCTAAAAAAAAATCACCCCAGAGCTCTTCAAGTAGCTTTTTCTCAGTGTAAACCATGCTTGACTTCCTGATTTGTTTCAGGAAAAAGCCACTAAGTGTGTAGACATCTTTTATCACTCTTAGCCACAATTCCTTTGAGAAATCCAACAGTGAAGGTGGATACAATTATTGTAAATAATGTTGGATAGAACCCATAAGAGATGAAGGTAGGAGGATACAGCTCAACAAGAACAGAAGTGGTTTCTAATGAGGGAGGGAATATTTCACTCTCAGCATGGCTATTATTATGTCCTACACATTAATTCATCTGAGAAGTCTTGAAGTAGCAGAATGAGTTTCTATTCACTAAAGTGCCAGGCACTGGCATGGTTGCCTTCCTTTCAAATCTTACAGTTAATACCTTCCTGATTCCTCAGTGAAAATATACGATGAGTTAAACCCTGTGAGGGTCTGAGCACCTAACAAGGTCTCAAAACTTGCACTGAAGAAAAATATTCCAGTCTAGGCCATTCAAAGCAGTATTTATTTCACTTTCAGTTTTATTTTCTCCATTTTTACTACAATTGTGGGACAGGATTTATCCTCTTGGAAAATAAACTCTAATAATTCTAGCAGAGGTGTGAACTCTTCAGCCCAGGGAGACCCACTCTTGGATAGTTTCTTAATCCTTTCTCTACAGATCTCCTGGAACTGTGCTTTGCCCTGAAATGTCTATTCTGTTGGTAAGCAACTAGCACATGAGCTGGTATAATGGTTTACCTTAAAATCTGGAGATCTTTCACTGTCTTTCTCTAAATCCCTTTCTCTTCACTGCTGTTTAATTTTCTAGACACTCCTGACTTCTGTACAGGTGAAGGTCACTGGTCCTTCCAGCCAAAATGTAACTTCCTTTTTTAATTTCCCTACAGATCTCCTGCGAGGAGTGCAGAGCAGGATTACTGTGCTGGTTATGAGGATCTCTTTTCACCCTGCTTCCCAGATCCAGAGTAACAGAAAAGGAAAAGAAGGAACACAGCGAGGGTGAGGGGGACTATTTTCATGCTTACAGAGGTACCCAGGACTAACTTCCTTGGTAGTGGCACTCTAAGGCCTCCATCTCCATACAGAAACTTTGCATTCCCAGACCAGCTAAAATCCTGAAATTTGAAAATTCAATCCTGTTACAGTTACATTCAGGACTTACTCTTTAAGTCAAATACAGCCTGAGCATTTGGTTCCCTAAAGGATCTAACTACAAATCATATATCCTTGTGACATCTCCTGTATCACAGAAGAAGGAAAAATGGCCCCCACTCCTTTTTCTGTATATTTTTCTTATCCCTTGTCTTACACACTGATGTGCAGCTCATCGTGGCAGGAACTGTTACCTCCTCTTTACTTGTACAGCACCTAGTACATCGGAATCTGAGCCCACAACTGCACTTCCCAGATGCTGTTGCAAGGCTGATAGATAAATAAATAACTGCAACCAACAGGACAAGCTGCTTTGAGGCAGCACACTTCTGAAAAGGAAAGCAAAATTCAGGGAAGGGCTGAGTGCCTGCAGTTCTCATTGACTCCAGCCCAGGCTGTGGTAGCTCAGCAGCTCTCAGCTTCTCTGAGGATTTATTCTGCAGCGTGTTTGCTTTTGCCTCCAGTGTTCAATGTGAGGAAGCCAGCAGTGTGACTGAAAACCACAGCTCCCAGCCACCTCTCCCCTCAGTGTTGAGTGAGAGAGTGAAAGCTTGCAGACTGGCCCTTACCTTCCTCATGCGGGTGTCGCAGTGGGAATAAAAACAAAACATGGAGCTGAATTTATTTTAAGCCAACGGAAATTTCATATTGAGGGTTACAGGCATCCTGTGCCTCTTAAAAGCAAGTAATAAAATGCTGCTCTCAATTACCAATTGTATTTACATTTTCAACCCCCACATGGCTTAGTGGGGTGGAGGGAGGCTTCCAATGCATTAGCAGCAGCATGGTACCGTGGTTAGTTACAAATTCTTACTCTTTGTAATGAACAACTAATGCCTCGACCTTTTTTTTTTCCTCCGTCTTGCAAACTAACCCTGTGGCTACGCCAGGTCAATAGTCAGTAGACAAGACACAACGCCTGCCTCCTGCTATGAACCAAAACAAGCAAATGCATTGAAATGACCATCTCTAAAATGCCTCTCGTAACAGGATTCACACACTAAGCATAAATTCAATAACAATTGATTTTTTTGTGCGTAACTTCCTAGACTAAACTTTTCAAAATGTAGAGACATTTATCAGGAAAATGCAAAATCACATGCAAACGTGCACAGCTTCATCTTCCTGTACCACAAAAGACAAATAACCTTCTCCCTTTGCTAAAGGCAAAGCACTCTTTATCTTAAATGATGCACAGGTCTTATGGCTGGCCCTCAGCTTTGTCCATCAGTGCTAGCTGTTCTGGGGAGACCGTGTCTTCAGGTGCAGTTCTGATCAGAAATGTTCAACATTGCCTAGAAGGCCTCAAAAATGTCAACTCAACAATACAGAAAACCTACTCCAAATCACTGCTCTGACAATGTTCTTCCTTGGTAACAGGGCTAAGCTTCTACAGGATAGCATCTCAAAAGATTCTTAAGACTACCTACCACTTGATGTCATGGGCTGCTTCTCAGAAGTCTGTATTAGCAACAGTGTCAAAGGTGTTTTCATATAAGGAGGTGTTTTGTAGAAAGAATCAGTAGGTCCTGCTCAGCTTTATTCAAAATCTGACATGGATCTGACAGAATAACCTTACTTTGAGCTTTGTGGGAGCTCCTGTGAATAGGAACATTTCCTCTCTGTTCTCATAAATGCACATCCAGCTCACTGGTCCTGGTGCTGGCCAATAATTATTTGCACCTGATGATAGCCAAGCAGTGCAAGACTGTTTCAGAGGGTGTAAATGAGAGTAGCGGTTTAGCTATGAAGTCAATGTGCAGTTCTACTGGGAATGTGCAAGGTCCCTCAAGGGAGCAAGGTCTAGAAGTTTAAGATGGAAGAAAAAATCAAACGGAATCAAGACATAACTCAGGAACAATGCTGTGACATAGAGAACAGATGGTCAAATCTTCTTCCATGGCGATGATTGATGACAGGGAAGAAGTAATAGGCTCAAATTGCAACATGAGAGATTTTAAGCTAGGTGCCAGGAACAACTTCTGTCTGGAAGGACAGACAAGCAGAAGGTGATTGTCCAGAGAGGGTGTGGAATTCAGAAGGTTTTGCTAAATATTATCTAGGCTCAGCAGCCTGGTTGTGCCTCACTGGTAATGCTGCTCACACTCTGGTATTGCTGACCAAGCCTGAGGCTTCACAGATGAGAGGATATTCCAGTGCAATACTTCACAGGCATGTCTTTTCCTCAGATTTACCTCCAAATAGCAGTGACAGCTGTACTGGAAAAGGCTGGGCCAGATCCAGTGCTCCTGTAAAGCACCTTTAGAATCAGTGGAGCTGTGTCAGTTCACCATGGCCAACCTGCTTTGCTTTATTTATAAACAACACGTTTGTGACACGATGGCTAAAAATAGTATTCCATTAATTCTATTGCTTATTTAGATATTTCCCTACAGGGCTAATCCAGAGTTGCTGTTGCGTTACTATTTCAGCTTCTGTTTTTCCCAAAGTCTGCTTTGCAGCTAAACCATACAGGCTCCCTGGAGCTGAGCAAAGCTCAGCAGGTCAGCTTTGGATGAAGAGCACATTTGGTGTAATTACAGTTGTGGGTTTAGGTGTTTTGGGGTTATTTTTTCAGTGTAAAACAGTGTAATAAAAAGAAATGGCTGTAATTTACAGCCCAGAGTTTGGCAAGTGGCTTGTCTGGTCTATGATTTTTTTTTTTTTAATGGTAAAAATTTTAAATTTAGGTTAGAATTTCAAAGAAGCTTAGTAGCCACAACTAAGGCAGATGTTGAGTGATGCCAAGCTCAGGCATTCAAAAATCATGAATCAGGCATGAAAACACCAATATTAACTTAAAAGAAGAAACCATAGACACAAACTCACACCTGTGTACCCACATGGATATACAGGTGCCTCTGAATACGGCTAATGCTTCATTTTGTATCAAATTCACCACTGAGGTATTTTTTCTCCATTATGCTTTCATACAGAATGGGATACTTGTGATATCGAAATGAATCTTTAAAAAATGTTGATGTGTGATTAAATATTCTTAAGGAAATAAAATTGAAAATATTTTTATTTTGCTTAATAAAATCATTTTTCAGTGAGAACCTGGGATTAAATTTTTCTCTATGCCACAATATCACACCAATTTAGCTTATGACTCGGGGCTCCTTTTCTTAGCATTCTGGGATTTGCTTTCCATGCACATTTATTTCCAAGCTTTTCTTTATGATAATGAAAACACAAAAATTCCTATTTTGAGTTGCACACAAACTAAGATTCTCTAATCATCAGATTCTAGACTTAAGAACACTGAGCATGCTAAGAATCACACAAAAATCAGAACTATGAATAAGGCTTAAGGTGTGTTGTTTTTCTTAATCAAGAAAGCTCAAACTTTGCTGTATTTGCAAGAGTTCAAGCTTAGCATAAATACTTACTTATAAAGAGAACTTCCAAGACAAGAGCTTTCTGAAAAATATAATTGCACTTCTAAGGTGCTGAGTGCCTTTGTAGAGCAAATACTTATTATATGGTTCAGGCAAATGCTGTACATTTAGACCTTGTGAAAGGGAGCCCCTTTGAAATGAGGTATGGTCCCAGCCTGATCCAAAGTGATCCAGAAGCAAGGGAGCAGTGTGCCAATGACTTCTACTGGGCCTTGGGTCAAGTCCATGGCATGTTAAGTTAAGCATATGAAAAAGGCTTTGCAGGACTTAGAAGCCTTTTGAGAGCATGTCTTGCATTCAGGCACAACATGAAAAGTGCTTACGAAGACAGGCTGAGGGAGTTGGGGTTGTTCACCCTGGAGAAGAAAAGGCTCTGGGGGGACCTTATAGTGACCTTCCAGTGCCTGAAAGGAGCCTCTAAGGAGGCTGGGGAAGGGCTGTTCACAGGACATGTAATGATAGGACAAGGGGTGATTGTTTCAAGCTAGAGAAGGGCAGATTTACGTTGGACATTAGGAAAAAGTTATTTAATATGAGGGAAGTTGATCACCTGAACAGGTTGCCTAGAGAGGTGGTGGGGGCCCCATCACTGGAGACATTCAAGCCTTGATGGGGCTCTGAGCAACCTGTTCTGGTGTGAGATGTCCCTGCTTATTGTAGGGGGTTGGACTAGATGGCCTTTAGAGGTCGCTTCCAACCCAAGACATTCTATGATTCTTTGATTCTTACAGCAGAAGTCCTCTTGCTTGTGTTATTGCAATCCAAAGAAGTGATGTCTTGGTGCTGAAATCCAGAGAAGCAACGGCACATTAACACCATGTTACTGGAATACACCAGGGCAATTGTGCTCTAGTGCTGTACTACTTACTACAGGGCATCTCAGAAACAGCACTCACAGCAATGCTGAATACTCCTGCTGAGGTGAAAGAAACGTCTTAATGGGAGAGCCTGACATTTCTGCAGACCCATCTACATTCCTTCAAATCAACACAGTGATTGCCCTAGCATGAGGTCACAAAGAGCTGCGTAAAAATATTCAATCACAAAGAAATCCAAACCCCATGTCAAAACACAACTCAGAGGAGTCTGAAATCATAGTGGGCTTTGAGCTAACTTAACTTTGGAAACAACTGGGGGCAGTGAAAAAAAGGGTATTTCAGAGCTCCTCAAGAAAATCCTTACCAGGCTTCTACTATCATGATTCAAAAACTCGAGAGTCTCCAGTGGTCACAGAGGAATTCGTTTGGAAGAATTAATGCAAAATGTCATTTGTTCTGGCTACTGAAGCTGAAGCTACCAAGGCGTATAACTGTTTATTCGGATTTTAAAGCAACACTGATCCTCTAGCCAGGCTTGGGAAAATTTCAACAGACCATCCAACAGAATGAATTACCTACACAAAAGAACTGCATAAGATAAACTGAAATACTAAAAAAACACATAAGCCTGTCATAGAGATTCTGCTTCCAGTTCCAGTGACAACCTGCTGTTCATATTGATTTTGTGTAAGTACACGTCAGCTAGAGATTAAACCTCACACCACCCTATCTCTAACACTACAAGTCCTTCTTTTGTCTCAGTCAAAGCTCAGTCAGTGTAAGGGGTCTACAGTGGAAAGTCTGTGCAAAATAAACCAGAACATAAATACACAGAAGTCAGCATGTAGAAACTCAAAATGAGAACCAAACATACAATAACCTACTCCACTTCCAAAGCTTGCCCTTTGGGAGACTATGCATACTAGCCAGTTCTGTTGAAATTCACATTTAAATGGCCCCCACGCTGGAAGCACCAGAGAAGATTTTCAGTGATCTGGCCTTTAAACTGCAAAAGCCTCTACATGGGAAAGGTCTGTCTTTTGTCTGCAACAGAAGAAAATTCACAGGATCACAGAGTGGTAGTGGTTGGAAGGGACCTCTGGAGACTCCACAACCTCCCTGGACAGCCTGTCCCAGTGCTCTGTTACCCTCAGAGCTCCTGCTGCTTGTTCATTCTTTCTGTTACTTCTGTTCTTTAGTATTTTTTGCTTAAGTGCCCTCCTAGAGATAAACACCCACCTCTAGCAAACTCGAGGCAATCTCTTTCAAATAAACCTATGACATTCACAACAATCTTTTTGTATTCAACTGGGATTTCATGGAACAGTTGAGGTTTCACTAAAAACCTGCAGAATATTTACAATGCTTTTTGTGGATTTGGTTTGCTGATGGTATTTTTGCTTAAGTGAAATCTAATTAATCAAAACAACCCTGATTCTTAAGGAAGACTTTGGATGTTTTTGGATTTCCAGCCTAATTCAGAAAAAGATCAAGTTTTGTGTCAAAACATGTAAAGATATGACTGTTCATATTTAAATGTCAAAAATGAATAGTGTCAGTTTGTGAAGAACTGAGCATAAAGTAGCAAAATGCAAAAATCTTCTCCTGAAACACATAAACAATACTTTTTACCCAGTTACACAGTTCAGTCATCAGATGCTACATTACAGCACCAGATTCAACGACTGTGGATGGGAGAATCCCATCAGCAAGGTGCTTAATCTTTGAATATTAGAACTACTTAAAATGCCAGAGTGAAATCATAAAGGGCAAACAGATTTAGCAAATCATGCTGATTCCATTTCTTCCTGAAAAGGTTGCAGCATCATCTGCAAAATATCCAAGCGAGTAGTTGTTTGGGTTTTTTTAAGTGAATGCACAAAACTTTGAACAGTACAGTGCTGTTTGTTTTCTGTGGGAAACTCTTTTGTTCTGTGTCTAAAGGGTGATTCCCATCCAGTGTCCAACACGCAGCAATGAGGTTAAATTGGTTTGGATGATATCAGCTATATGTAATTAAACCAGCAGCCCATGTCTGATCCTTTCTGTGACCATGTTAGGTGTTATATTAAGGTCTGATTAAGACTCTGCTGCTGCAGTTAAGGTCAAGGACTAAAGATCACAAGCTTTGTTTCATCTAATAACAATAAAGACTGTCTGGCTGCCAAATACCACAACAGCCCTTGTTCTCCTATCAGCCTGCTGTCCAGCTAGAGGGATCCGATTTCACTGGTATCCCTTTTTAAACCCTACTTCTAAGAGGGTTTGTAGCTATTTCATCTCTATTAGGCTGCACTGTGTTACCCGAGGCTATACAGTACGTTCTATATGATCAAAGCAGAAATGCAGCAGCTTCTGACGAAGAGTTATCATGGCTGAGGGGAAAAAATATCAAGGAAGGAGAAAAAAAGATACAGAGCTACAAAATACCAGGTCCTGCCACCAAAGTAAACACCCACAGGTAAGCTCATAACATGAGACCACACAATGGTGGCAACTGCTCATATGGGTTTGCTTGGAACAAATCACAGGCTTGTCCCACCAGCAGTCAGCAGGAGAGATGTGTCAAATAGGAGAGATGGGAGATGAAAGCAGAGTGGTGAAGAGAAAAACCAGCAGCTTCTTTGTAGGATGAAGAACTGGTGTGTAAGAGCTTCTCCCTGCATAAGTGCTTTCCACAAAGACAGGTCAGGAGACATTACCAGAGCAGTTGTCTGTTACGAGAGCACAAAATTCCTAATAGCCAAACAAAGTGTTCTCACAAAACATGCCCATATTAGTCTCAAATGAATACAGGGTTCTGGGAGATGTTTGTTGCCTGAAAAGGAGGGTGGAGAAGAGTAAGAAACCATATGGCCCCCAAATAATCTCTTACAGCCACATCCTATTTCATGTTTCCATACTCGGGGTCCAATTTCAGAGTAGATACTGATTCATTTTTCAAGAGTCATCTGAAGTGTCTTTCATTTGCTCCTGGTACTTAATAGACTATTAATAGAGCACTGCTCATACCTGGAAGGACAATTTTGCTATTCTGTGAGGCTGCACACAGAAAACTCATCATAGGGCCACACTAAGCACACTAAAGCTCCTACATGCTTAGGCAGTTCTTTGTGAATTGCATTGTACACACGATCAAAAAACTTCTTTGAGGTGCCTTGATGCTTTGCATTTCAGGATTTGAGATTTAAGCTCTCTGTTTCCTAACAAGCTCTGAGCGAATCCCAAAAGATTCAGTGATACAGTTCAACATGGATTAGGTCCCAACTCTTTACTCTTGCTGCTGAGCTAGAGCTCTCTGCAAAGCAGGCTTTGCTGTGGGAGTTCCCAGACTTCTAGAATCTGAGTTGCATCAGAAATATGGTGAACATCACAAAACAGACAGGTGTGAAAAATGACTTCTCATGACAACAGACATGTTCACCATTGGGAGTGCCTGAACTGGAAAGTAACCTTTTACTGAATTAAGAAATTACTGTACAACATATTTCCCATCTACCTGTGAAAACACTATGACATTGCCAGCAGAATGTTATGCTGGCCATGGCAGAGTCTATCATTCTAAGGCTAATAAGAAACTTTTTCTGCCACCACTTAAATTCCAGAATATCAAACTTTAAAAAAAATCTAATCAAAGTAAAAGAGCAGGTTTGGTTTGATTTGATTCACCTCCTGGTCATTCTTCTCACTGAATTTTACAAGGAAATATTGTACAGGGAGAACCACAGCTTTATTTCAGTGTTAGAGTGACTGTGGCCAAAGTATTAGAACCCAATGGTTTAAGACTGAACATATATATCCATATTAACTAGGTGACAGCTCTGAGCAGTCCTGCTGAACTGCTGCTAGTCATATCTTAGAATCACAGAGTGGTTTGGGTTGGAAGGGACCTTCAAGATCATCTAGATCCAACCCCTGCATGGGCAGGGACACCTCCCATCAGCCCAGGTTGCTCCAAGCCCCATCCAACCTGCCCTTCAACACTGCCAGGGATGGGATAGCCACAGCTTCTCTGGGCAACCTGTTCCCGTGTCTCACCACTCTCACACTAAAGAATCTCCTCCTAATGTCTAACCAAAATCTCCCCTCTTTCAGTTTTAATTACTTCAATAGTCAAATGACATTGCTTTTGAAAACGATCATTAGTTTTGACAATTGAGGCAGTGTTGACACGGTACTGTGTTACTTCTTCAGATACCTAAATTTAGGCACTTCAGCAAGGATCCAAATAAAATCCAAGTCCAGTCTAGGTGGTGGGTCAGTACAGTGCAGCTCAGCCATTTGCTCTAGTATGGGAGCACCATCATAGCACCACGTCCTGACATCTGTGACTTCCCAGGCTGAATGACCAGTCACAGGCAAGAGACCTGGCAACAGCTCCTACCAGAAATGTGGAGGGAACTCAGACTCCTGCTTTGGACTCTGAAGCTGTTCCTGGAAGGATTGCTTTTGAAAACTTTCTAGCCTTGTCTCAAATAGCTGCATTACGTTGTCTCAGGATCTGCACTATTCCCTGGACTGTACTTAGGGTGGTGTAAGAGGGACTGCTGGACACATTATGGTAATGTCATTTATTTATTTTAGGCAACTGGAAAAGTTAAGGGCCACCACTTCACTTCTGTGTTGTGTAGATTAGAGCGTTCACAGTAACACCTGCTTACTGGACAGACAGAAAAAAGCCCTTATATTCCTTCTTTATTGCAATTTATTATTATAGCTTGAATGGTTCCTACTGATTTCCTAAGATTAATGATAATATTCTGATTGGAGTCTTCCCTCTGGGGTTTTATTACGGTTTTTGAACATTCATTTTGTTTAACATACACATGGGAGCAAGTCTGGTGGTTCCAAAAATATTTGTACTTGGAAATCACAGTGATTTTTTGTTAGGCTCCATGCCAAAGAAATCACAAATCAGAGGTCTGTTATAGAGTAGTTCCAATTTCTTGGCATCCAAATTTCTCTTTATGTATATGCATAGTGTGATGTTTTCCCAAGCTGTATGGCACTGAAGATTTCCTGAGAAATGCACTGCATATCTATTTTTCAAGGCTTCTGGTGGAACTAGAGGGTCTGTCTAGCCAACTGGGGATTCGTAGGGATTTTCTGAACTTCCTGTGTGAGCCAGAGCCTGCCCACTGGGCATGCATCTTTCTCTACCACAGCTGGTGTTTTTGAACCAAAGTGTGGAGTAGAAATTTCATCCCTGATTTTTTTTGGCTGGATCGATTGTTTAGTCTAGGAACTCTCAAGTAGACTTTCTAGGTGCTGGAATTCCTCTTTTTCTTCAGTCAGCAGCTGATGTTGTATGGTGTACATCAGAGTCTAGATTCACATCTTAGTGAGCAAAGATTTATGTCTGTCCTAATGCTCCCTGACATTAATGAGTATTACAGACATGTATCCCCATTGATTAAGTTGAGAACATATCCTAGAGTATGTGTGGAGTTTGTCATTAGGGTATCACACTATTAAAACCAACAGAGAAATTCCAAGAGTACAAGAGCAATTGGATCTCCTCCCTTCTCTCTGCTGGAGCACAGGTAAGAGATACACTTGAAACCTTCTCTTATTTCCAGCCCTCTCTCACCAATTCCTGCGCTCATTTTTGGTTGTTAATGACTTCAGAGAAGAATTGATTGCCACTCTGAAGACATTTCCCATAATAACATTATGGGATATATTTTGCTGGCAGAAAATGTTTCTGTAGCTCTGTGGCACCCTCTAATTAAGGATCTTCTATATAGCTGGGGGGCAGAATGTTTTTTTTTCTCAACCAACTGTTTCAAGGATTGGATCAATACAATAGATGACCCTGTACACCCCATTATGTAGGGGTTGTGACTCTTCAATGAAACATTGTGGATCCTATGGGATGTACCAGGACCACGGCACAGACACACCTGGTAGAGTGCATCAGCCACCAAAAGGAAATGCTAACTCTGGCTTCCCAGCTTCTGCAGATCTGTGTGGATGGGTCTGCTCTGCACTGCCCAGCTCTCCAGGTTTTGGGTTCCATGGGCACAGAAGCCAGATAAACCATCCACAAAAAATAGACTCCAGGGTGCAATTTCAGTCCTCCTGAAAACCCTGTGTAAAACTGGCCTGTGGGAGGGACTCAGTACAGACTTACCACACCTCCACACCCCCATGATCTGCCTGCTACAACAAACAACTCTGGAGTCAGGATTCTTGGATTTTCTTCATAATATCCTAGCCACAAAGCAGAGATAATAACTGTGTGTCTGGCTGATAGGAGTTTTCTAGACTATCATCACACATGAGGGTTATTAGCCTTGTGTAATCCAGCAAACTGCAACATGGAAATGAAAAGTTTGTCTTCCTCGAGAGCCACTTCAGATCTTTTGGAGAAAATTTTCATAGGAGAATTCTTAGTTATCTAATTTGAAAGCAGTGGTTCCTGGATCAGTCACTTCTCTTGAAACACACCATTTTCCCCCTCAATAAAAGAGGGATAACAATACTAACAGATATTTCTAAAATACTTTGAGATCTGTGAATATAAAGGGCTGTCTGTAAAGTGTTTAGAAAACTTCAAAAAAAGGTGCTACATGAATGCATATTTATTGCAGTGCTGACATTCTTGTGACAGCTCTGAATGCAGAATCAAAAGCAGAGGGGGCAGAATATAAGTCAGAATAAGAAAGTGTCACCCTTTAGCTTGTATCTTCAACTGCTTTGAAACGTTGCAGACACTCAGAGAATCTAGTTTGCCAATACTGTATGTGCTACAGCAACCACACCAATCTGGAATAGAGATTTTCCTCCCCACTCCTGAGAGAAGGCAAAGCTCTTAGGGATATACACAAATGGAGCCCTACAAACTCCAATCCAGCTACCTCATGTTAGGCAGCAGAGTTGTCCCACTGAATTCAGTAGCTCTACTCAGATGCATGTGTGGAACTGTCTGCATGAATACAAATTAATACTAATAAATGCACAGTTCACACGGGATCCCTGTGTAAACCATCTATTTCTGCATGCAACTGATGACTTTATTGCTGTTCTGTAATTCCATGTAGTGGCTTTGTGAAGAAGCCTTCTATTTTCTAAAGCAGGAAAGTGTTTCTGGTGGTGTTTTTCATTGCTAGCTCTTTGGGGGCTAATTAAAAGAAATATCTGTTAAATTTATTCATTGCTTGATTCCTTGATAGCAAGAGGCACCTGGTGTAAACATTAAAAAGAAAAGCAGGCAGCAGCCAGACCTCATCAAATATTAGATGCATTAGGACACTTTATTTATAAATACGAAATTGGTTTTAATGACTTCAAAAGGAGGAAATGCCAGGAAGAACATAATATGAGCAAGCTCAGTGAACCTGTCATGAAGACATCTAAGCCCACAAAAAAACAGAAATTGTACTTGCTCCCCCCTTCTCCTCTCAAATCTTAAGTGGCAAATCCAGTTGCAATGGGCAAAAAATGTACATAAAGAATTCCAAGACAAATGAAAACAAGCAGCAAATGAGACGGAGCCTCCAAGAGCACTTCTGCATAGCAAGCACCATCAGTGGCTCATCAGAAAATAGCTTATTTATACTGACTTGACTGATTCAGTGAAACTAATCCTGAATTTCAACCCCCATGATTTAACGTGAAATGCTTAAGGATGAGAAATCCACCCCTTTAGGACAACATTTAAGCAGGCACTTAACGTTAAGCATACGCTTTACATACACTTGACATTACTTTCAAAAATGCTCAGCACTGTTTCACTCTGTTCCCACCACAGACTTCAACAAATCAGAAATGAGTAGTGACTCAATGCTTCAAAACTAAGCAGGCATTCAGCACTGTCCCAAATAGACGCAATAAAATTCATGACCAATAGACTAACAACACAAGCAAGAAATAACAATAACTGTCCTGAAAAATTTCTCAATTTGTGAGGTAAAAATCTATCCTAAAGGTAGATTTCAGCTTAAGGGTGGTGAGACACTGGAACAGGCTGCCCAGGGAAGCCGTGGAAGTCCCAACCCTGGAAGTGTTCAAGGGCAGGTTGGATGGGACTTGGAGCAACCTGATCTTACTAAAACAAGAATGAAAACTTTACTCTAAGCCATACGTGAAAAGCTGAGACAAGCCACAGACTGTATCATGTATTAGTACAAAGGTCTTTCCCACTTCATTTCACCTCTTGTAGGAGACACTTGGACACAACTGCCCACACCCATGGAGGAACTGCTTTAATCCTGGTTGGGATGAAAAACCTTTCAGTAGTTGTCCTTCCCATGCACAGGTGGCAGAGAACAGTATCTACAGAAGCAGGGTTTTGTTGATTTCTTTAATCACCTCAGAGGTGCCTCATTTCTAGGGCAGGAACTTTTCCCCATGCCCTGGCAAACAAAATAAACAGACTTCAGTTTTCCACCCTGCCCTGACCTTTGCAACATGTCATCTCTGCCAGTACTGTGCCCTCTGGCCCTGGAGAGACTTACCAGTTCAACCCTGACTCGAAGGGAACCAAGCCACCTCCTGAATCACCATCATACTTCTTGCAGGTTAACACCTGTGTTTTCCTTGGAGGTCACCCCATCCAAGAACTAACCAGGTCTGACTCTGTTTAGCTTAGGATTTCCAAGCAGCAGAATTGTCCAGACCTCCAAAATTAAATATGAAACATACTATAAAGCCTCAGAGGAGTCCAAGGATAAGGAACTGAAGCCAGGGAACACAGTCCCAGCTCAGAACTGCTGCTTGCAGGACACAAGCACAGTATGCTGCAGCATGAACTCTCCATTCCAGGTTTTAAGTCACTTCAGGGACAGGACCTTGCTGGGTTTAGGATGAAAACATGGTCCTGATGAGGGATCCTGAAAACAGATCCAGATGAGGGGGAGCAACAGAGACTGCAACTTATAAAACTACTCATTCATACCAGCCCTATATGTGAGCCTTCTGCTTCCACCAAGCCAGGTGACATTTAACCACAAAAATATTTAACCTGCATTTTACAAGGATGTACATCATTGACCATGATCAAATACAGGCACGTGGGAGAGTCAGGATGCAGCTTTTTCAGTGCAACTTCATATGAAGAAAAATAAAAGGCAATAAAAAGGAGGTCTTGACAGAAGGAAAACATCCCAATGAAATCCTGTCTTTTAATCTTGGCCACAAACTCCCTTCTCATCATCTTCCCTTCTTTTTAATCCTCTGCTGCACTTAAGTTTTGTTATACTCATTCACTTTATCAACTTCACCTTTCTCAAAAGTCAATAAAAGCAGAGGCCACAGTTCTAAAATACAGATGAATAAACTGAGGCACCAAACCTTGCAGCTTCTCCAGAGGTGCTGGCTACTCACAACTGTCAGTAACTCCAAGGCAATCTTTGGGTGATCTGCAGCACTAGTCTGCTGTGTGATAGGGAGAAGACTGACGTCTTCTGAGGTGTTTTTTTCTGGAGTCTTTGAGCAGACAATCTGGATCTGGGGACATGGGGACAGCAGGCAGTCCTAGCACACCAGACTACAATACTGGTTGGGATCTTTAATACTATGATGTACCTAGAGAGAAACTATTTCAGCAACTGCAATTGATTTTCCAAGGTAAACTTCTCATTGCTGTGCCCACGTTAAGCTACAGATTACTTTTTAAAATCTCTTTTCTTTGACTGAGTTCAAGCTCTTTCTTCAGAACAGCACTTCAGTTTGCCTTCCTTCATTTAGATAAGGTTTGAATCACATGTTTTACTGCATTCATTTTTCTTTGATTTTCTTTTGCACAGAGAACCTGTTGGCTTTCTGTTCTCTAACACCATACACTGCTCCTAATATGATCCTAGCAACCTACCTGGTTACAGCCCAAAAAGGTTTTTTTTTGGTTTTTCCTCCTGGCCTGTAGAGCTGCTTAGATCTCTCTCACTGCAAGAAGCCTTCACCTCTTTAGCTATTCATCATGGCAATTTCACATGCTCTCTTCAGCTGTTCTCTCCATGGGCTGGTGAAGCTGGTATGGTTATTATCCCCTTTATCCTGTACAAAGTTAAAAAAAAGAGAAAGATTATTTATGGATAATGCTGCAGACCACCCATATAGCAAGGAAAATTGAGAAAAACCAGTTGTTTTCATGCTCAGGGCAGTTACATGCACACATAGCTTGGATTAGAAAGGCCTTCCCATTGGACTTCTGCTCCTCTGTAAATATTTGTAACTTTGCTGATAAAGCAATGCTGGATTTCTCAGCTGGGTTTCCATGTGGACAATAAGCTGTGGGACTGGAGTATGGGATCTCATTCTGTAACAAGCTCTCTTGAACAGTCCATTCCATTCTCTGTCTTGGTCATGAAAAAACTGCTCAGAAATCAAATGGCACAACCAAGTGTCTAAATGCAGCTGCTCGGGCTGTATTGTTGATTGCTTTTGAGGCTCATGGCAATAGGTGATAAGGGCTCAAAGGCATTACAACATTTTTTTATGACCTAAATGCAAGCAATTCATGTATAGAAACTAACAACATTGCCATGTTTTTAAAAAATATTACATTATTTATATTTAATGCACATTATCTTTGCTTCAGTCTTGTTTCAATGATGAGAAAAATACATTACTTGTTTGTGCCTGCCCTGTCTATGCACACTAGAAGCTTCTGCAGACAGTCCCTGCATATTGGGGTAGTTAAGTGTTATGACTATGCAAACCAGCCCAAGCAAGAATACCCTGCAGAAGGGAGCAGTGTGTGTCCCTGGCTGGCCAGCCCAAGGCTTTGCAGTACATGGAGTTGAGATACAGCTCAAGACAGCCCTCATGTCAGGATAAACTGTGTGACCAGCAATAGGGCAGTTCTGGCACAGGGCTGCTGATTGACTTCCAGCTGGGTACACAGATGCCTGCTCTGAGACCAGCATCCCTGCCTTGCTTCTGACCCAGCTTCTGTTTAGCTCCACACCTTTTTGCAGTGGAACACCCAGAGACTTGTCACCATCTGCCACCTGTAAATTACTTTCCAGATATCTGCACACACCTTCAGTGCATGTAACCTGCACCCTGCTACTAAGGTATAGGAAGGTTTGATTCTTGACTCAGAGGTCAAAACTGTTGGCCACTGTTGTTCGCTAGTCTGCAATCTCTAGCTTCTTCCCAACAGAAAAAAAATATACCTAAAAGGAAAGAGACCTAGGAAGCCAAGGATTACTTCAAACTTCAGTTTTAAAGTTTCTTCCTTTTCTGAACTAGTAACAACCCTAACACATCCGTTTTGCCCACAGATCTCAAAGTGCTTTTCAAAGGCAACAAATATCATTGACACCACTTTACAGCAAGGGAACCAGAAGCACAAAGGGGAATTACTTGTCTGAGAACCCTTCAAGAGACCATCAGCAGAGGCAGGAACACAAATAGTAATCTGCTGACTAGGAAAGCCACCCCAAACAGATGCTGCCTAGAGTTGTCCCATTTCTAATGCCAATAAAACCTTTGTTTAGCATTCTTTGTCTTTCTGCTAGAGACAAACTTATGCAAGAATCGTTTAGACCTCTCTGACCCACTTATCTCTTCTTCCCCTCCCTTTTCAACATACACATTCCCAGTTTGTCTTCATCTGATAGTGAAAGTCCCTCTGGGATGGACTGGTGTATTAACGTTACTGAAGTTTCTTCTTTCAGGCCTCTTTCTTGCAGTATTTGCTCTGGTATTTAAGAGATAAATTTTAACATTTTGTGCAAGGCAGGAAGATGAGGCACGTGGGAGGTTCAATGTGTTCAATAGGTAGTTGAGACAACATCTTCTATATAAAGATTATTTCAAAATCGTACGTGGTGCAAGTTACAGTTGAATGCACTATTTAAATGCAGCCTTGGCTTTTTTTTTTTTTTTTTTTTCCCAATTTCCTGTGCAGAAGAGCAGCTCTCCAACTCTTTTGAAATAAAAGGACATTGATGTTGGAAGGATGCAAGTGCTCAGTTGACCTCATCAGTGCTCGGTGCTGGTGCTAGTCAGGAATTTTCCAACAGAACTGGAATTTTCTCTCAGAACTGGAGCTTTTTGTGGGAAGCACATCAGATGCATCAAAAGCTGGGAAGAATCTTCCAGTTCAACTTGAGGCTGATGGACAAAAACTGACTGGGAAAGGATCCCAGCAGAGCCAGCAGCCCCATGGTGAGCACATTCCCTGGCGATGCCGATCACACCATGTGATAGAAGAAAGATTGAGTTGGTTCCAAACAAAGCAGAGCAAGGATTTGACGAAGTCTTTCCACAGTCATTGCAAATACTCCAACCTCTGGGTCCCTGTCTCTCCTTAGCTTATGAAGTCAGAACCAGTCCAATAGGAGCAACCGTGCTTAAAAGATTGATCCTAGCCAAGGAGGTGTTGTAGAGCATAAACGTGATCTCCACCTGGTCTCCACCATCTTACAGGAATACCCTCAGCACCAGGCTTTGATGTACTGCAAGCTGAGCCTCTGTCCTGCTCACTTGCTCTCCCTTTACCAACAGGTCTTTTTTATTATTTTGATGGGATAAAAATTCTAAACCATTCACATTTTCCCTAAAAGAGATGTTTTGCTTTCTAGCCAGAGTTACTCAGCATTTTGTAGAAGGGAGCTGTTGGTCTGATACCAGATGTTTAACATCTGCTCAACTTACGGTTTTCCACTGCAACCAAAAGCTACCACAATACAAAGAACAAGAAGCATTTAGCTATTACCTCAATAGGCCCCAGACTTTTCAACAATTCCCCAAAGTGTGTTGTAGGGTTTGTTTGTTCTATAGAAAATAAAAGATGTGTTCTTTACAATAAAAGCATTTAGAGAAGCAGGGCAGGAGACATTGGAAAGGTCAGTGGTCTGCTGTTTTGCCTTCTCTACATTACTGTTTCCTAACATCTTATTTTCCTGTTCCTAGTCTCAGAGAGAAGCTGGCAGGAATTGCACAAGATCCTTGCAAAGCTGGAATCTGATGATCTCTCTGCTACAGCTCTGTAGCTACTGGAGAACTTGTGCCCCCTCCCTTCAGCTACTGTTCCTCACTATGGTCTTAATTATTGCAAAATAATGTGGGATATATCAGGGGAGCGAAAACAAGGGAGTTGTCACCAAGAAAGGTTTCAAATCACCTACACCTGTTTTGCTAGTGTCCAGTTTTCCTTTACACAGCTAGTAAATAAATTCAGAAAGAAGTGAAAGAAGGGAGAAAAAGGAAGAAGGAATAATCTGCAAATGTGCTGAAGAAAACTGTGACCTTCTGGTATTGTGGGAGGCAGTGCCAGGTTTTCTCAGATGGCCTGAGAGGTACTGATGGTGTAAAGAAAGACTGTGAAATACTGACCTTTACATCCCTCTCTTTGGCTGAGGGCAATCATTAGAATTCTCTTTCCAAAACTGCCTGGGCACACAGGAGGAGTGATACTGCCAATGGTTTCTTTAACCTGTTACCAGTTTCCATTTGGAAAGAAGCTCTTTTCTAACCCTGTCAGCGTCAATGAATGCTTTACTCAAAGCTAATTCTTCTTCTAAATTAGCATCTGTATTTGCATAAAAGTAACTGGTAGCTGGATGACAATCTAAAGGAACATTAGCTGAAAGGTGCTGGAGAATAATAGTATTATTCTATCATTGCTGCAAGAAGAAAAGGAAACTGTACATCACAGGGAAGGCTGACCAGCTGCTAGTGTTCCATAATGGATGGGTACAGGGCTGATTCAATAAATGCTAAGAATACAGAAATTTATCTACTAAGTCAGATACTCTTGTGTCCCCATTAAGAATTTACTAAAATGTATGGCATAAGTATACCACATATTTCTTGGTTATTTCTCTTTGCATGCTGGCTTATTCCATATCTTTTTCCTCCAGTAATATTTTTTAAGACAGCGAAGGGGGTGTGGGGAACAAGTGTTCTAGCAAGCAAGCTCCTCATCTCACCAGCATAACTGGAGAAAAAAAACATTTGCAGACTTGACAAGAACTAAGCTAAATCTGAGTAAGATTTAAAACTTGTAGACTGTAGGCACATTGTCTAGAGAAAGAGAATGGCTGCAGCAGAAAGGGAAACTCAAGCACTAATGGTTAGTTCTCTACTCCACTGCTTCTCTCAGAAGTTCACAGCACACCACAGGGAAGATGCACCAAAAGAATCTCCTTAGACAAATTCTGAGTTCACTGACAAAGGAAGAAAACAGGTTTCATTTAAAAAGCCTGCATTTGTTAAATAAAACAAAACTGCAGCTCAATCTGAAGTGGAAGTAGGCAATTTTACAGGTAACTGGAAGAAGCATTGGGACAGAAAACACTCATGCTTTAGACAGACATATGGTGACTACAAATTAGAACTGGGTATTTACTGAGATAAGATTACCTAACCCTGGACTACTTTTAATTTCTTTCCTTTTCCTTGGCAGAATTTCATTCTGGTTGCCAGAAGTTTAAAATACTAAACTATTGCATCTTCATTTGGAACACACAAGGAAAAAGACAAACACACCTGTTAGTGCAGGTGGGCATGTGGGTACTTCTGTACATGGATATGAACATGTTTGGCAAATACTGATTGTAGATGGAAGGTTTGGGATTCCAAGGATGGAAGCAGGGGCCTGATAACATTTTAAAAACTAAAGCCTCTATGCCAGAGATGAAGATGTAAATAAAAAATAAGATAACACAGTGTAATCTCCCTGTGCTCTCCAGACTCTGTTTCTACTTTCTCTGCATGAGAAGCACAATTTCCAAGAGCTCAGCTCCCATTAACATAGCAAAATAGACCTCCTCATTTTCCAGAGATTATAAAAAATCCTATCACCCCCTGTGTCCTGGAGTCCATCAGCACAGCCAACTGTATTTCATTTGGAGCAGCAGAGCTATATCCATTTGCACTAGGCAGGGAGCTTCTGTTTCCAAACAGACCACAAGGAGAGTTATGACCTGCAAATCAAGCCAGAATATCCTTGGCTCTGTTTCAGGATGCAAATACTGCTTTTTCTCTTAGAAATATTAAAATTGAATGATCTAGTGAGGAGGCCTTTTCTACCTACTTTGGTTATGGGTCTTTTGAGAGATTGTTTTGACTACCAAGTAGCTTTTAGCGGTTATCAGTGACCACAAGATCGATTTAGACTCTTAAAAATAAATACAATTCTTGCTTACAATAAAAAGCAAATGTGCAAGTAGAGAAGAAAATAGGAGAGAACAGGATTAATAAATTACAATTGTTAGCAAGCACTAGCATGTATCGAAAATGGAAAATTCTCTGGAGTACAGCTGAGCTTCCTTTATTCAGGTCAATGACTCCTTCTGCTATTCCCTTCTCTAAAAAAGAGCATTTTTCAATGATTTATGTATAATAATCTCCACATCAGCACATCTTATTTTTCACTATTTGTTTGTTAAACATGCAGCAAGATTCTGGCACCGAAGCCCTTAGCCTTGAAAATACAACTGGGACAAAGGCATAAAAAGATACATATAAAATAGAAATATTTATTACTAAAGCTGCTGTTGATGATTTGACATGTAGGTAAGGGGAAAAAAAAATACACTGTTTTAGATTGCTGAGTTCAGGCTTTAATGGTGTGAGTTTCAGACAGATAGAGAAGGGCTGTTTATGAAGCAAAAAAATGAAGATCATCTATTCAGGGGTCACCAGAGCAGAAAACTGCAGTAGGGGTTACAAAGGCAGAGCTTCACTGGGATGTGCAAGGGCTGTCTCTTTGCAGCCTGTAGGAGTCAGAACTGGACAAATATATATATATATAATTTAAATTATTAAGATGATTGAGTCAGTTCAAACAGATTTGCAAATTCTTGAATTCAGGGTGGGTTTTTCAGGACTGAACTTCTTCATAGAAGATTTTCAGCCATCTCTACTCCTGTTTCAAGTTCAGGAACTGGCATGTTGATTTCTTGAAAAAAGAAAACCAATTCAGGTGTCCACTTCTTTGAAGTCTCTCTCATTACAAAAACTTGCCATCCAGTCAAAGAGCTGGACAGAGCCCTGTGACACAAATGTTGTGATTTCCAACAGTGAATCTGAAGACTGAAATATTAGCTGAGGTAAAGACTGAGCATATAATTTCTTTGTCTGAAATCACAGCAGACCTTACATAGGTTAGAAAAGCCAAAGGAGGTCTCAGATGACCCCCCCACTATGCATATCACATTGGATTATCCTACCAGCAAACCCATATCTGGATTAATCCTCTTTTCCACCCTGAAGACTTGAGAAATGGAAAAGCCATATATGGGGATTCTACACTGGGCAAAATTGCACCACATATGAATAGCAGCAGCATTTAGGAGTTATCATTTGTTATAGAAAATATTCAGATAATTTTGACTAGTTGATTGACAACTGAAAATCCCAACAGATTTCAATTGCAGTAGGAATTGTCTTTTCTACCAGTTCATACTGTATCTGTCCCCTAGTGATGTCAAGGAATTAATTGTGTTTTCAGTCAGTACAGAAACTTTCACCAACATAAAATACATTTCCAAAATCCTTGCGGGTTGGGCAGATCATACACAAAAGGGGATGGGATGAGGGGAAAAATCAATAGGTAAAATGGCATATTTCCAGTATGTTTGGGCTGACAGGTCTGTCCCATCCTGCCAACCTCTGGGCAAGACTTTAAAGGCAACCAAGCCTCCTTACCAGAGCTGTATTCTCAAAATTGACTGGGTACTTAGTAGGCACTGATGTCCATAAATATTTCACAAGGAAAAGAATGCATTTCCCAAGCATTGACTAGCTACATATATTATTTATATGGAACCATAACTTAAGTTGAAAAACAATAAATGCTTCAACAACAGACCTGTTCACAACCTACCCCATTACTAAGTAAAACAGCCTCGAGCTATTCCTCAAGATCTTATAACTATGCAGAAATTTAATCAGACCTGCACAGAAACATGACCTAGAAAGGTGGAGTATGAGATAGTAGTGACTTCACCAATACTAGTTAACTTAAAATTACATAGACAATGGATTATAAAACACTGAAATTAATTTACATTTTATAGTTGTATTATACTTCATGGTCCTGTTTGAGATCAGGTCTCCCACTCTACATAAAGGGCAGAAAATTCTCAACATGGAGGTAGTTTTATGTCCCATTTCATACACAAAGGGTCAGAGCTCAGAAAGGACTGCATTTCCCACTGCCATGCCCCCAGCATAGCTCTCTGATAGCCTTTTCCAGAGGAAAAGTTGCTACAAAAAAGATGTGCAGGAAAACCAGAGATTACCTATTCCAGGTTCATGCCAAGAGATTCCTAAAGAGCTGGGAGATGAATTGAGACTTTCCACTTCCCAAACGACTGAGCTACAAAACTCCCCTTTCTTGGTAAATGATCTTCAAGCAGATTTTTAAATGACTGCTTTGTCATTCGACCTGTTCAACACCATTGAGGAGGCATCTCAGAGGAGGTGTAACAGACTAATGCTCTTTGCCTGAAGAGCTCTTAACATTAATGGAAGTTAATTCTGCTGATGCAAAAGGGTTAAGTGAGTTTTGCTAGCTCAAAACCACAGCTGGGGAGAAGGGAAAAGCTTCTGGAGGGGCGAAAGTGGATCTGAGATGTAGGCAGTACCACCACCATTTATGTGTTTACCACTCAGCTGGCAGCTAATGGGCCATGTATAAATTCAGGATGAAAGTGGGTAAAATAATTGCATTCTTTAAAAGAACCATCTCTTCTTCCAGTGGCACAGAAAAAAACATCCAAAATGCACCCTGGAAAGCTATTTTAAGTTTGTTTTTTTGGCAAGACATGAGAAGTGCCAAGATAAAGTCAGTCAATTCAGTACTGTGAAGAGAAAAAAAATAGGCAATAAAAACAGTGGAAGCTCTGGAGACAGGTCTCACCTCAGTGGAGACAGCAAGCAGGATATTTATGCACTATTTATACCACTCCAAGTGCAAATTTTGCCTTGCATTGTTTATGATGCATGTTTCAAAGATCTTTCTGCAGCTCTGGCATAATACTAATAACAACACCACAATGAAAGGCTGGGGAAGCAGGGCTCTTGGCAGCCACTCTGGGCAAGGTGATACTCTTGTCCCCTTGATGCTCACTCCAAGGCATCACACAGGTCCTGAGAAGCAAACACCCTGAGCAGGCTGAGAGCTGCAGCACAACAGACACTGTGTTAGTAAGGGAGCACTTCCCAAGCTTCTCAGAATGGTTGGGGTTGGAAGGCACCTCGAAAGATCACCCAGTCCAACCCCCTTGCCTGAGCAGGATCACCCAGAGCACATCACACAGGAACGTGTCCAGGTGAGTTTTGAATGTCTCCAGAGAAGGAGACTCCACAGCCTCTCTGGGCAGCCTGTCCCAGGGCTCTGTCACTCTCACAGGGAAGAAGTTTTTCCTCATGTTTATGTGGAACCTCCCATGCTCCAGCTTGCACCCGTTGCCCCCTGTCATATCACTGGACATCACTGAGAAGAGCCTGGCTCTGTCCTCCTGACACTCACAGTTTACATATTCATAAACATTAATGAGGTCACCCCTCAGCTGCTTCCTTGAGCTTCCTCCATTCCCTTCACTGCACCGACTTGAAGTGAGAGTGTTTGGGTGCTACCTGGCTTTACAGGGCTGTGATGGAGGCCAGGCCCTCGGGCACTGTGAGAGGGAGGATGTGAATTGGTAGGATTTTAGGAGGCAAAGGTGACTGCTGCTCTGCCTCACTGCTCACTTAGTGAAGGGACACGGAAGGAGGGTGTTTCTGAAGGTGCTCTGGAGCTCCCATCACCTCCGCAGAGCACAGCAGGAGGGAGGCCTGGCCCAGCCCTGCCACTCTGCTTCATCCTTCACCAGCAGAGAAGATCACAGCTTTGCATCCCACCTGAAACACACAGCTCTCAGTAGTGAAGCCCACTCACTTATCACAGTATTACTGGTTTATATGGCAGGTGTGAACTAATTCAGTTCATTTGGATCCAAGAGCTCTCAGCAACAGACAGGAAGATAAATAACCTTGGGAAAGCGGGTGTTGACAAGCAGGGACTTGTGGAAACTGACTGGAAGGATCAGGAACCTGCACACCCAGCTCCCCTCACTCTTTCAGCAGCCACAAAGCATCCCCACCATCAGAGCCTTCACTGCTCTCTGCATTTCGTTTTCCATTGAAAAACCATTTCAGGGAAGCTCTGTAACTAGTCCTTGATAATTGGTCCTTCCAAGGCTTCTGCCAAAGAGGATTTCTGGCAGCACCCACCATGAAGATATGCCCAGCCTTGTGTTTCCATCTCATCACTAAAGCCAGACTCACTCCATTACAGTTGTTTCTTTGCCCCAGTACCCCTTTGCCACAGCAAATTGATCCCACCAGATGAAAACACAACTGATCAGCAGAAGCCACAGCAACCTCATTCATTCCTTCAAAAGGTTCCTTCAGCCAAGTGATCCCAGACAGTACCCTCAAAGACCAGAACATATCCCCAGTTTGGCTTCATCAAACTCCAGCACCAAACACACCTCCAGGCAGCTGCTTTCTCTGATTTCTGTAGCAAATACATTTCAGTGACCATCTTACAGAACCAAGTTAGACCCCTGACAAGTTCACACCGAAGTCCTATGTGCACGATGTCCACTTACGACCACTGGCAGATCCCAAGTGATCCAGACACCCCATGTTCATCCTCAGCACAGATAAGCTAATTTCACACCAAGTGTAAAAGACAACAGTAGGACCTGTCCAGTTTAAACCCCCCCTTGACACCAGTCTCAAGCAGATATGAATTTGCATGGGCTGCTTAGGAAGGTCTGGAAAAGGAAACCCTGACACAGCAGTGTGAAATCCCAGGCAGCTCTGTCACTCTAAGGGCTCACACTATAAAACCTTCATTGCTCCAATTCATGAAGCAAAATGACAAATTACTCCAGTCAAAAGCTTACAGTCAGGACCTCAATCTTCCACCACCCCCTTTCTGCGTGAATTAATTTTAGGTGTTCTGTGAGATAAACTGAATTTTGCATTCTTCCAACTGCAAAAATAGATCATTGTAGTTATGAAAACAAACATATGAAGAAAAAAAAATTTGAAAATACAAAAGAGAAAGGAAACACTAACATAGGCAGAAGTCAAAGAATCATGCCAAAGAATCACAGTGGTACTAAGACACATTTGCTATCTTTTTGCACGGGCATCAGAGAAGGGGGAAAAAAAAAAGGGGGGGGGGGGGAGAAAACTCCACAGCTTTTCAGAGAGTCATTTTGGAGGCAGTTTAAGATTAAGATTAAAATAAAAGCAGATGTCATAACTTAACCCACACTGCACCAGCTGACTGAGTTCAGTGGGAGCAAGAATGGGCAAAATTTTTTATTCTTCTGGTTATACACCCAGCAGCTGCAGTGCATTCTCTGAGCAGTATGGGTGTCATATGTCTGAATTTCACATTTTGCCCATCATGGTTATCTTCTTCAAACTGCCTTCCTCTTCTCTCTTACACTAGGCATATTCTTCTCTATTTGATCAAGTTCAGTCCTACCCAGAAGACACTGCAAAATCTGAATTGTCCAGGAGGCTCTGGTTGGACTTCCCAGAGTAGAGGCTGCAAAACCCCCCTGAAAGCTGATTTTGTCCCTCAATCACTATTTCCCTACTTCCATGCTGCATCAGTACATTTCTCTTTATATTGGTTAACATACCTACCTTCTAACAACATTTCAGCAAGGAGAAGTCCTGTGCTCCTCAGGCAATAAAATACCAGCTACCAAAGCTTCAGAGATTAAAATTAAAGACATACATGTTTGTATATCTGGGCCCCTGAGACTATCAGGCAGCTATTACCTCTTAAAAGGCTTGAGTCTTCCAATGGCTCAGTCACTACACTAGGACCTCTCAGGTCAGCCATCATGACCTGTTCAGTAGAGTATTTTATTTTCTGACAATTCTGACAAATCACAAGCTCAACTGGAGACTTCTTACCAGACTTGGGGAAGAAACACTTCTAGAGATGAAGACATTTTAAAATAAAGCATCTGAGATTTTTTTAAGTGAAAAAAATTTGAAAATGAATGTTTCATTTCAGCTGAAATATATTTCATTTTACTTAAAACAAAGGTTTTACTAATTTTTTGTTTCAGCCAGCAAACCAAAAAATTATTATCAATTATTTCCACAGTGCTGCTTAGATTTGGGCTCTCAATCGATTTCAGTACAAAAGAAAAACAATCAAGTACTGTTTTGCTAACTCCAACCAATTAATTCTTAGTTCTGCAATAGGGGATTTTTTTCTTAAAACCCCAGCTTCTTGAATCATGTGATTATCTGAAAGTCTCAGCTTGCTTTCCCACAGAAAGTAGAGGCCTGATAATCTGGGTTGCAAACAGAAGCTAACATGGTGCAGCATTAAAAGCTTTGATGCCCCAAACAAACAAAACGTGAATGTTTCCATCTTCCTGATTATAAAGTCAACCTCATCATACGGGATGGATATTATTTGTGATTTTTCAACTCTCATGGCAGACAATATTGCGAATTACTTTCCAGAAGCTATTGAGAAAGATGCCTCAGGATACCTCCACCCCTACGGCTTTTAACCCTTTTCTGTTCTTGGCCCTGTCCCCCACTGGTTAGCATTTGTTTTGGGGAAGGAAACCATCAGCCCACTAACCCTAAACCCACCCAAACAGCAAGAGTTAATTTGTTGCAATGTATCTGAGTGTAGTAACTGATTACATTTTTCCCCAAAGGAAACTTCAGTTAATTTGGTTAGTGACTCATATGCCAGGCTGCCAATTACAACACAGATGATTACACACATAAATTCACGTCGCAGTGGCTCAACGATCACAGGGAGGGGGAAAGAAAAAAAAAAAAAGGAAAAAGCAGCAGAAACTAAAAAAGGCTCCCCTTTGCCTTCCTGGGACTGGAGGTGGGCTAAGCATCCCAGTCTGCAAGGTGCTGGGTGCCCATGAAGGCCGCAGGAGACTGAGCGCCAAAACCTACGAGACTAGGATGTGACACCTCTGAAATGGCAGCATCTTCTGCCTTTCCATTTGGGATTTTCATTGCAGAAATGTGCTGCACACTCTCTAAAATATTTTTTGATTGCTATTTATTATTGTTACAAAAGATTGTGTTGTTAGAGGAATCCATACACAAAAAGAGCTGGAAGGAGGTTAAATGAGCAGTGCTTGGCAGTACATCAGCAAATCATTTAAAGTGAACCTGTGCATACCAATACTACATATATATATATAAAATATCCAATTAAAGTAACTTGTTACAAAGCTAGTCCCACTTCTGAAGTGCTTTATATTCCTGAGGAGAAGTGGGAGAGGGGAAGGAAAGAAACAGGACAAGGAGTCAGAGTCTGATACTACAACATGAGGGAAGTCCAAACCAGGCACTAGAAAAAATATCCTACACGCCTCATCAATTGGCCAATGAAATCAATACCAAGGGGAGCTGGCCAGGCTCCTGAACACATGTATTTACTGCAGGTCAGACTTTGCACTTAAAAGCAATAGGAAGCTCCAACATTTGGTGGAGAGCATAGGAAGAGGAGGGTGTTCTTTTATCTTAAATGTAAGATACTTCACTGGCCTAAAATGGATTTGTGACTAGGCATCCCCCTAGATAAACAGCTGCACACATTTTCTTCATCTAGGGTCATCATCTAGGGCAGCTATAGTATAATTCATGATGATCCTTGCTGGAGAGGTCAAAATCCTCTACAAGCAGTAATTCAGCTTTGTGGCACCACGGTAGGACTATACTGGTTTTACAAGGAATAAATAGAAGGGTGCAGCAGCTAAGTGACTTGCCCAAGGTCATCTAGCAAGTCAGTGGTAGAGTCAAGGCTTCCACACCTCTCTCATCCTCACCTCTTAGCAGCAGGCAACTCCCCTACATTGGCCTTTATTAAATAACCATCACAAAATGTATTCATTTTAATTTGGAACTATGTAAACTGACTCTTTCCCAAAAGACAGCAATTGGCTGCTAAATAAATACCAACCGATGATTACAATTGTATTTGCTGAAGGGTGGATCATCAGTGTAACGTGCTGGGTTCAATAAAAAGGTTGTTGCCTGTCAAATAAACATGATGAGCAGAGCCTGGACTGATGTGGAGACTATGCAACAGTCACTGGCTTTGGTGGGAACTGCAGCTGCTCAGCACCTTTCAGAGCCTCTGTTCAAGTATTTTCTGCAATACGTAGGGAGAAAACCATCGCTGCCAAAGCAGAGATAACTCCATTAGCAAGACAACCTTAGGTCAGACTCTGGCACCCTAAACTTGGTTATAAGGATAGTTAAACCTCACCCTTTTCTGTCAAAAAAAACCCTCAGTGTGAGATGCTGTTCTTAGCAAGGGTAAAGGCAGTAGAAATCATTGCTGCAGTATGAAAGAGTAAGATGATTTTAGTGTTAGTGCTAAATTAAGTGCAGATACAGGAAGCTAAGGATCTTACTTCTGTTTTTATTATAAGTCAGCAGAAGGGGACAGCTGTAAATACAGCTGAATGGTCAGATTATGTCTTTCAGAGAGACAGTCTGAACACAATATAAGCTATTTTAAATTGCCTGTTTCTTTTATGTTTTTCTCTAGAGTGTGAGTTTACAAGAATAGTGTTTGTTCTCTGCCAGACAATCATTGATGCATCCGAAAAATCTTTGTACCCTGCAGAACTGATTGTCATTTGCAGTTACACACTAAGGCAGCACCCTGCAACAAACTGTAGTCATTCATTTTTAGGCTGCTTCACTCCTCCAAAGCAGGGCGAAAGGACATTACAAGAAACCCTCCATTCTGATGTAGTTTGTCAGTGTAAGCAGCAGGTTTCACTGGAACAACAAGTACTGCTGCAGCTTCAGAGCAAATATTGTTCTTTGCAAAAGCTAAGAGCCAAACACCCAGTGCCTGTAGTAACTACTACTTATGTTAAATAAACAATTAAAAAAAAAAAAAAATAGTTTTTTCCAGCTCGGAGTCCGGGCTGAAGACAGAGAGGAGCAGTACCAAGTTAGAGCACAAGGTGGCAAGCCTCTAACAAGAAGTAACTTCAGAGAGCAGAGCCTCAACCAAGGCTTGCAGCAGTCACCTGACAGAATTTCGCCTTGTGGAAAAAATGGTCTTGATTTAAACACCTAATGTTTCCCATTAAGAGCTAATGCCCCCCCTATACGCTGGCACAGAGCAGCGGCTCCAGCCTACAGGACACGCTGTACTGCAGACATGACCCAGAGAGAACAATCCTTACCCTTCTTATCTGCAGACCTTACCAAGATGTTCTTTTACTGTTAATGTTTCCTTAACGTAGTTACTTTCTTTTTTTCTCTCCCCCCACCCCCCACCCCCCCATTTATTCTGTTTAGGGTTTTGCTACTGGAAATGGCTGAAGGTTAAGAGATGATATTTTGAAGATAAGAGGCTCTGCTTGACTCAGAGGGAGCCAGCTTGGGAGGAATGTGATGCAGCTTCCCCAGCAGAGCCGAGCCAGGCTGCGCACACACATCCGCGCTCGCACAGGCCAATTAGAATGGTAATAATAATTAAGCGTCTTACTCCTAAGACGCTCCTACACAGGGGAATGCTAAAGTGCCAGTCAGCTCATTTCATTACATGCAGCCAGACACCTCTCAGACCTCGTGTATTTGCTAAGGGAGCGGAGCAGAGCGATTCCAGCTCCAGCCAATCTGATTGCAGATGATCTGCTGAACAAACAAATTAGAGCAGCCTACAGAAAGAAATGTGGACGAGAAAAAAGTCCAGCTGTGGCAGCTGAGCTGCACCTTTCACCTCAAACTGAGCCACAGCAAATAAATACAGGGTGAAACCTATAAATTTCCAGTTTGCAGGGGTTTGTGGGAGTCTTTATCTAGCTTTGGTTCACACGCTTCAAAGCAGATCCATTTCAGATTTGAGATAATCCCCTAATTAAACACAAACTCAGCCTTAAGCTGCATGTCATCTGATTCCTACCCAAAAAATCAGAACTGGACACAGACTTGCTAGAGTTGTTGAGCTTGTTCAGCTCTGAGATTACACTGAACCGGACAGCAAGGGCTGGCCCAGAGGTTGCCTTCCATCTGTCTGAACCACGTGAGTCACCCACCTTCCTCATCTCTCATGAATGCTGCAGTCTGGCTCCCAGCTGACCACAGTGTGCTGCTTATTCACAAACCAAGCCCTTTCAGATGTTAGTTTGCAAACAGTTGTGTCCTTTGATGGGCAACAGGACAGAAGGCTAGCAAGAGGGAATGGTGGTTTTGCTGCTGGAAGAGTTCTTGGGCTCAAGGTTTGCCCGTCTGGTAACATCCACGAGGGGTCTCGGAAGAATAGCTTGGACACAGTTCTCATGAGCAGAACCTTCTAAGTGACTCCAGAAAGCTCTGGAGTTTCACTGTCCCTGGTTTAAATGGAATTAATGTTGTGTGTTTCTGACACCAGAAATGTTATGGCTACCTTTCATCCAAGCCCCTCCTTTCAGAAAAAGAAAAAAAAAAGATTAAAAAGTGAGGCAAGAAGCAACGTCTTCAGGAGTGCAAAAAGAGAAAGCCCTGTTTATTCAGAGCATGTTCCAAATAAAGCAGATACAAAGTAAGTTAAATGAGTCATTCACATTTCCAATAAATTAAAGGGAAAAAATCCCATCATTTTTCACTCTATTTCACATCAGAGAACAATCACAATAGATCACTTAACATGACGATGACTTTACCCCTGCTCCCAAGGGGTTTCTCTGCCTCTCTTGCAAAGCTCTGAAAATTATCACATTTCCCCCCGTTTTATGTCTCTCTCCAAATCCAGTTTGCCCTCTTTCAAACACCTCAGGTTCACACAACAGCCTGCTTGCAGTTTATTTTTACTATCCTTTGATTTTCACCAGCTGAAAGAGAAAAAACAAGCAAAAAGACACAAAACCATGCAGCTGATGAGATGTGCGTGACACATAACTCTACACCTGAGTTTACCCAGATTCAGTTTTCCCCAAGAGATGTCTGAGCAAAATCAAGCCAGCCCAGCAACCCAAACCCAGTAGACAAAAAACAGATGAAGGTCCCTTTAGGTCCTGTTTCCAGCTTCTCCAGCTAACCAGAGGGGATGTTGTTGGGCCAACTCACTGCTTTGGTAGCAGCCTTGCACACCCAGCTTCAATTTTATCTTCAGCCTTCAGGGAGTAAAAAGCTAAATGAGGAATGTAAACTAAGGACTCATCTTTCTGTTGAGCTAGAGCACTTTTAAGCCACTATAGAGACACAAAGCTTCGTTAAGCCATGTAGAGGTGCTAATGACTTTTTTTGCAGAAGACCAGTGAAAGAACTTGGGTTAGAAGGGACCTTGGAGATCTCTAGCTCAGACTGCAGCTCAAAGCAAGATGAAATTACAGTGGTACAAATAGCACAAGATTTTGAAACAGAAGTGAGCAGATGCAGGGGGTCTTCTAGGTAATGATCTTCCCAGAACTTTTTAGAAATTTTGATCCAAGCTTAGCTGTTTGTAAAGACAATGCACCCTAGAGCAGAGTGGTTGCTTTGTTACTCAATAAAAGTATTTTCTATATTGCCTTGCTGGTGTGCTCTGAGCTTCTAAAAGCATTAGAGAAGGTGGAATGTATTTGGTGGAAACCAAAAGAGAAATGGTTGAGTTTTAAGTTCTGCACAAAAACCGAATTATAATTTCACAGGAGAACTGAGGGAGAATGGAGTAAACTCCTACACTGAACTTACTGCTTGGAGATCCTGCCACAGAGATGCAGAGAATCGAGAACAACCTGGAGACTTAATGTGGGTATTCACTCCCACAGGGATGCTGGTGACTGACTTAACTGGAACTATATTTGACACAGACTGTTTTATATCTTCTGCCTAATTCGTATGAGAACAAATTCCACCCAGTCAGAAGCAAGAATGCCTGTTTTCTCAAAAATGTAATTACAAATTTTTAACAGAAATAGCAACTAAACATGCAAAAATAAGTCTGAATAACTCTAGCTGATTTGCACTAGCATTACTCTGCACATACAAACTTTCAAGCCATGGAAATAATGAAGTGTTCTCGATAGTAATTTTCCTCTCAGCTGTACAATAATGTGCAAATCAGCATTATTGTTATTGCAAAGCATCAGTGAAACTGCGTGAGAATATCTGAAAATGTAACAAGTAGTATAAAAATCAACTGGTTTGAGCTTTGTGATTCACATGTAGCTAATCAGACTAATGTTAAAGTTTGGAGGCATCACTGTCTATAAATTACAGGAAAATGAGCAGGGCAATTAGCTGGAAGCAAATAAGCATCCTCATTTTCTGTAGAACACAGCATATTATTTTATAAATAAGTGCTTGATCAAATAATCATTTCATCTCAAGGGTTGTGTAACCAAAGTTTTCAATCACTTCTCAGCTGGCAGGAGTTTCAGAATTACGGAAGCTGTATCATTTTGTCAACCTTCAATGCACGGAAATGTTGAGGCATGTCCCCACAAGATGATTATCTGTCTGACTTGCAGTTGAAAGCTATTAGATGCTACTTTTTACGTTAGCTGAGAATTGCCCAGTTGCAGTTTTTAAATTTGTTAAGGATGACAAAGATGAGCATGAGTGACTTGCAGTGATTAAGTGCTGCTTGAATTTATTTCACAACGTGCTAAATGTTTCTTGTGATACAATCTTAAAATTAGAACAAACTGATCTTGTACCTGCTGAGGTTTATGACATGATGAATTCTTTAGAGAGTAAATTACACTGAAACATTGATAACAAATTACTTGGTTATAAATGTACCTCATACAAAAAAAAATCAAGACATTTTATTCAATGGTATATGTCTGCTCTCATACCTGGTATCAGCAAATATGACTCTAGTCACCTGTACAATTACTTTCGCCACATGGGGAGAAAGCAGCCTTTACAGTCATAGTTGAGGAGTACCTGAAGAGCACCTTCCAGTACCTGAAGGGGCTACAGGAAAGCTGGGGAGGGGCTTTTCACCAGAGAGGGCAGTGATAGGACAAGGGGTAATGGTTTTAAAGTGAAAGAGGGGAGATTTAGATTAGACATCGCCAAGAAATTCTTCACCATGAGGTTAGTAAGGTGCTGGAATAGGTTGCTGGGAGAGGTTGTGGATGCACCCTTCCTGGAGGTGTTCAAGACCATGTTGGATGAGGCTTGTGCAGCCTGGGCTGGTGGGAGGTGTCCCTGCTCATAGCAGGGAGGTTGGAACCTGATGATCTTTAAGGTCTCTTCCAACCCAAACCATTCTATGATTCTGTAAGAGCTAAAATTTTACAAAAAGCTGAACAGGGATAGTTTGCTGAGAAACACTGTATATATTTGTCCTGGTTTGAGCCAGGATGAAACTAATTTTCCTTTTACTTTTTTTCTTCAGTGACCTCTCTTTTTAAGCAGCAAACAAGTTTTTCAGCTAGTGGACTGATAATGCTCAGTGTTTACAGATACTGCCGAGACACTAAGGACACTTTGCTCTGCTTGTCGGATTTACTGCTTTGGGTACTAAATGAGCAGAAGAGTCACACATAGAACCCTCCCTCAGGGAGGAGCAGACTAGACAGACAGCAAAACTGGTCAGAGATATTCTATACATATGTAGGACCTGGCATAAAGTCAGGGATCACAGAAGTCAAGCCTCTTCCTACTTCTTCTTCTTCCGTTCTCTTCCACCCCTGGCCAGGATCCAGGGAGGACTCCATCTATCCATCACCCTTGGTCCTTAGGCCCATGTGCTCCTGACCCATCATTCCACCCTCAACTCCTGTCTCTGGGACATTTTGGGACTGCTCACAGCTCAGGAGATGCTGTGGGAGTTGCTGGGGGAGGAAGGGGAGGCAATAGGGCTTTGCATATTCCTGCACATACTTGTATATAATTGTACATATTTCTTTTATCATCAGTATTTAATTAAAGCTGTCTAGTATAGTTTTCAATCCCGGAAGTCTCTCTCCTTATTCTGCCTCTCCTTTCCCTACCTGGGTGGGAGGAGGATCAAGAGCATTATTGTTGCTGGTTTAATCACCAATCCAGAGTCAAACCATGACAATATTATACTCTAAAAAGATAAGTGGAGTGTGCATGTACTTCACAAGTGCTAAATTAGGACATGGTATATTTCTCTATCTTCAGAGTCCTAGTTCTTTCAGTTTCTTACAGTTTATGGAATTAATTATGTCCATTTCTTCCTCAAATGTAGAAGCAGAACAAATAATTTCCTTGGAGAAACAGACTTGAACAGATTGCAGAAGACCACAAAATATTGATTATGCTAAGCTTGAACTTCAAATTAAGGCACAAATGAAGGTTAATTTCAGTTATTCATGTAAAGTGTATTATGAATCGCTTTAAAATTTTATTGAAAAAGTATCAAAAGTGGTCGTAAGTCCTGTTTTCAGTAACAAATTGAAGTTTACAGGACTGAATTGTATATTCAAGGGCAGCAGATGTGAACATAGGGAGAAAAAACACAGGATTTGCTAAGGGAAATGACATTTCTTTAAATTGCCTCTTCAAAGAGGCCATTCTTCCCTTAGTCATGTCGTCACTTCCAAGACGAGTGATCATCCTGCTCTGGATGCAGAAGAGAGGCAGTGGGCAGGGCAGCACAGTATTCTAGCTAATCTTAGCTGCGAAGCCTGCTGTGGGTATTCTCAGTAATCAGCAGAGAGTGAAAAAGCAGGTACAACTGCCAGGTTAAAACTGGAGCCAGGCAAGGATACTTTGGTTCCACCTCCACTCCCACCGCTCTGCCCTGATCAGATCACAGCTCCACTGGAAGAGGGACTGTAACCAAAGCTTCCCACAGGAAGACTGTTCCCACCAGCTGCTCTGTGTTCTCTGCCATAACCAGACCAAACCAGCATCCTTGCTGTAGGCAGCTGGAAATGGCCAGTACCACAGGGTCAAGATATCTGCCTTGTGTTCTGGCTTTATCGCTGCATTATTTTTTGCTTCCATCCAGGTTTAAGGATATTCTGCTGCAATTACTACTAAATTTGCGATATGGTTGGTCTGGAGTCCTGATACACACACACATCTCTTCAGGACACTGCTAAATTCTGAGTTCATGGAGCCAGAGAAACTGACTTAGCTGTGTTCACACCTCCTCTAGAGATGTAGTATAAAGTTAAGCCAGGGAAACTGAGTGTCTCTCTGCAGTAAAGCCAGAGCAAATGTCAATGTGAAGACAGTTTGGACAAGCTGTGATCTGGGGCTTAACTTCCTCCTGAAGTTTAGAGCTGACAAAATAGACATCACTAAGGGAATTCAACCACTTGACAGGCTCCAGTACCTTGAAACAGCTCTCCAAGTGGCATTATGTCCCCACAATGTCCCAGGTTGCTCTCCAGCTGTGACAGTCCCTCATTAAAATGGTGTGACCCATAGAACTTTTCTGCCTACATCTGTGGACTTGCCCACATTGAAATAAACCCATGAGAAGTTTCTGTCTTTAGCAGCAAGGTAGACCAAGGCTTTGCCACAAACCTCTTCAACACAATGCTTTGGGGCCAATGCTTCTGATATTTTAATAAAAGACTTAAGGAAGCTTCATATGGTTATGTTTCCTTTTTACTATTAGCACTCACCCACACCCAGCACTTCACTTTCTTAAAATACAATAATGTATCTGTATAACAAAAACGCTGATAAGCGTAAACTCCTAACTTAAGAAGTTTTAGACTTGAAAATCTGTGCACCCAAAAAAGCATCAAATGTGCCCCTTGCACTGATTTCTTTTTCTTCAGCCTGCCCATCACCAGGATGGTGCAGAACAACACTGCAAGGGGCACGTGCTACGTGATGTCAGCTGGCATCAGCAAAGGTGCTGTGGATACTGCAGAGTTCTACTGTAAGACTGCTGACTGTTTTCATGGCATCACATGGCACATAGAAATAAAAACCTCCTCTTCTGTGATCACAGCATGGAAGTTTTGCTTTGCTGTCTACCCCTTCTCATTAAAAGCTTAAAACACAATGCAAGATAAGGTTTAGACACACAGGCAGGGAAACACAACAGAGCCACAGGGAAGAGCACAAGGAGTAAAAGGACTGGCACATGTGCCAGTGAGGGTGTTCCTGGGGTCAGCTGTGCCCTCAGAAGCCAGAGCTGAATTTCACCCAGAGAACAGAGGAACAAGAGGCATAAATGCTTTAGACCACACAGACATGTACACCCATTTCCTTCTCCTGAGCCTCAGTGCAGGTGTTAAGATAAACCTCTCCCCCAGCAAACTGTCATAAAACGGTTACTTTTTCTTTTCAAAATCCTCTGAAAAACAGACACACACTCTTCTCCTGTGAAGCAAGTTTAGGTTTTTTTCCTATTTAAATTACAAACACATCAGAAATCTTCCTCACCACAGCACATCCTGTCTTTTCTCTGTCTGACATTTAGACTACAAACTCTTCAGAGCAGGGTCTGTCTTTATTTTTTATGTCTCATACAGAGCCAAGTCATATTCTCAATGTTAAACAGTAAGTAGAAAAGGCCCATAGACATATACAAAGTTATATGATAAAGGCACAGCTTATGGATGATATACACGACATGGTCAGTAAAACAGGCCTGTACAAGAAACCTCTACTTCTATACACAACATAACAGATCCTGACTTGTGTGCTAGGGCATCCACACCTGGCACAGTGTATAAAGGAGCCCCTTAAAAATCTACATGCATGCACCTGATTTTTTGAAAAATCTCCAGGATCCCTTCAGACTGGGAGGAACAGGGAGAGGCACAAGAAAAGATGACTGCAGAGGGAGGACATGTTGTCTACAGTTCACCTCTTCATGATGCTCGTTGGTGAGTGGTTCAGGAAGGTGGGAGTGACTCAGCCACACAGACACATGGTGCATTAGGTTGCATGTCTGAGGAAAGGTTGAGGACCACTGCTCAGTGTGACACCTTCCCTGGGCAAAAGCAAAGAAAATACATCTCTCTCAACAGTTCCCAAGTCCCAGCTTCAGTCAAGAAACCATGATGACATCAGCCCTGCTTTTGCAATTATTTAACCTCTGTCTTTCAGATCAGCAATGACCCAGCAAGGGTGACTAATACACACATCAGCTCTGGGAAGTTACCAACACAACAAACAGGATGCCAGCCCTCAGGAATGAACTATTCTATCGTGAGTCTCTGTGGTTTGTATTGGGGAAAGACTGTATGAAACCAAATGCTACAGGCAAACCTCTGTGCCCCATGAACTGTCAGTCCTTTTGTCTGAAAGATGCAGATACAGCAAAGATCGTTGTCTCATTTCTCTGTGTTATTTTGTACTGCTCCTTCCCAACTCTGGCTCCTGTTCTTACTCTTCTTACAAGCACAGAAAAAGCAGCTTCCCTTAACAGACACCTACAATAAACATGCCAATACCTGGGATGTAAACTGAGAGGCTGGCATTATAACAGAGCCTCTAAATCAACCTCAGGACCTTGTTAGCATGATTAGTGATAGGACTGGTATCTTGCAAGATCCAGGACAGAAAGTGGAAAAACAGTAATAACAATAAAAAGATATAGTTGTATCCCAGCAATTGCTGGGATGATTGCTGATGGTTCAAAAGCAAGTCAGATCTTGCACGAGACAAATACATTTTGCATGATGTTTAATCTCACAGGAATTCTGCCGGAAATACTCAGAGGAAAATATGAAAATCTACTCACGTGAACAATAAAAGCTTTTTGTGTGGAGGAGCTTCTGTCACTCCCATCCTCGTAATAGGTGCACATCTTGCAATGACAAGCATACTGAAAAATCATGCCACCTTCACTGCTCCTTTCTACTAATTCAAAGTTTCAGAGAAGAAGATAGTGGTGGTCTGCCTTCCAATTGAAACTCAAGTAAGAAACAAAGGGGAGGAGATTTGTTCAAGATCACCTGAAATTCAGTGGCAGAGCCAAAAATAGCATTTGTCTGTAAGGGCTTTGAGAGCACTAATAAGTCTTAATATTCCTAACCAGTCCTACTTGAACCCTCCATCCTCTGCCCATGGGCCCAGAAGCCCCACGTAAGCTCCACCCCAGGTCTTCACTCACCAGATCAGCAGAGCTGTTAGGAGAGCCTGTCTCCAGCTCACACACAGCCAGGCCTGACCATGAACCTTGTTGATCTTGACCCACTGACTGATTTCCTAGCTTGACCTCAGACCTACCTCATCACTATGGTGATCTGGTCTGGTGATCACTGGGCTGTGTCTGACCCTGGTTAGCCTTACTAGACCTGATCCTGACCTGTGGATTAACTTCTTGGCTTGAGGTCGGACCGGCTTGGCCACCACAAAATTGTCTGATGATCTGGACTCTTGGCTGAAGCTGACTACCACTCCCAGGCTTGCCCTACTTGTCCCACTTGAGGGCCGTGGGAGAAGGCCCCTGGCTGGTGAGGACCCTGACCTGGCAGCCGTATTATGCCCTTCAGCTCCTCATATCTTTGGGAACACCCTGACTTTCTCCTTGTAGACCACCCTGCCTCCTGTACTCATTTCCATAGCACCGAGGGCAGGAAGAGAAATGCCAGGTGTATTTTGGTATGGCCCTGAAACAGAGGCAGAAAGAAATTAAGGCACAAAGTGGAACTCTTCTTTGTTCACTGCCTTAAGCATGTCCTTCCTCCTATTTCATATTGGAGATGGCACTATTGCCTGCCCCAATGCAAGGCAGCAGCAACACACCTTCAAGGGGTTGTATGAAGAGGTTCATGTTCTGCACCAGTGTTCCTTGAGAATAATAAATCTTGGCTGACAAGATTAGAAGGAAGAGGAATCAGGCTTTAGCAGGAGGAAGTGATCACAGTGGAGGGCTTGAGTCCATGGGAAGGAAAGGCAGAGACCTGGGAAGGGGAGGCACTGTTAGCCTACCCAGTAGGGCAAATGGAGAATGCAGATGCTGCTAGTGGAGACAGATTTGTGTTGGGCTACACCACAGCTCTAGGGTAGCTCTAACACCTGGAGCTGAGAAAGGAAAATGGGTTCAGCACCCACTGGATGGAGGATGTGAGGTGCTAAGAGGTCAGGCAGAGAGAGCCAGGCTGTCCTTTGCCTGATGTTAGATACATTCCTGCTCTTACCTGCAGCTGGCATCAGATCTTAGTTTTCCTGAGCACTCTTTTATTTCAGAATGCAGCATTCCAGGAGGGTTTATCTTGTACTGGTGGACCTAGATATCTGGAGCCCTGGTTCCATGTGAGGAGGGCAGAACAGCTCATCCAATAGTTCTAACTACAATCTCACTTAAGCTTTTCTTTTCACATAAAACTGGAGAAATTCCACATACAGTTCATGCTGAGGGTATAAGGCAGTAATTGTCTAAATCTTCATATGCAGGCAATTACTGGACTTCTAATTTGGAAGCTGAAGGAGGTGACTCAACAGAAGATACAGGCTGCGTCAGCATGGTCTTCTTGTTAGATATACAGCAAGAAAGCAAAATAACTTTGAGGGAGGCAGGAAAAACTTTGTGGAGTCTTAGGGTGTGGAATGCAGCTTTTCCCACAGTTTCTCTGCCTTTCCCTCTTCTGATCCTGAGACATCCATGTGCAGCCAGTGGAGTGACTGTGCAATTAAGAGAGGAAGAAAGAAGTTAACCCTTTGTACCTTCATAGTGCATAATACTTCCAAATCTACAAACCTCCTCAGACAGTGCTTACCTATCTCAATAGCACTGCCATTTGACTAGAATGGGGCTGTGCTAGAAATTTATTTCAATTCAGAGATTAGAAATCTGTCAGTCCCACAATTTACAGTGTTGAAGTAAAGACCAGGATCCAGGCTGCTACAGGAATGATGTAGTGAAGGAAAACTGTGGATTGCACCTCTCTGGGGTCCTACAAGTAGCTTATTAGCATAGAGAAGCACAGAAACCCTCTTAGTGTCTCCCTGCTGGAGTCTGCTCTATTCTTATATGAAGTAGTATCTGAAGAAAGATCAAAGGAAAAGACCAAGATTTCATGGCTAGTGATTCAGGCAAGTCTACTGAGGGTTTCTATATGGTCTTTACAATAAAGGGAAAACTTCTCTGCTGAGTGGCATGCTAGTTATGGGATATTAAATGTCTTGATTTTACTAATAGGTGTGTTAAATTACTTGGGTCAGTTGATGGCTCTATAATGTCATGCTCTTCAAGTGGGGGAAAACACCTAATGCAGATGTTTTCAAAGGTGGGGGAGGCTCAGGTGTATCTTTTAATGCAATGTCCGAGATTCGTTCATTTTCAAAAAGACACTTGGATGATTTGGAGAACACTACCTTAAGCAAATCTTTCCTTAAAGATTTCCACTGAAGACAGACAGCAAGCCTCAGTCTCCTAAGTAAATGCTTTTAGAGACCAGCTAGCAGAGATGAATATGATCTATTACTGTCCCTTTGCCCTTTCACCAGAGCACCTTCAAGCACTCTGTAATCATAAATGTAGGAAGATTTTGCTTCCCTTCCGTTCACCCCCACCCTGCTGTGGGAAAGAAAAGAATTATTATGACAATTGGGCAATTGTAAACCAGAGTAATTAAGTGACTTGCCAAAGGCCAGGTAGCCAAACTGGAGAACTGATCCTAAGCATCCCCAGTTCCTGCTCCTCCTTTGTAGCCAATACACACAGACCCTGCTACTGAAAGGTCAGAATATTTCTTCCCTGGGGAAGATTTCATTTCCTCCTTTGAACGCTGAGGGAGGGGCCCTTCTAAATCACAGGTTAGGCTGGCACTCGACTGAGTTAACACAATGTACTTCCCTACACCATGTTTTGAAGGTGTAGTTAGATGTTATTACATGTATTGCTGTAGCTCCTAGAGGTCTCTGCCAAGACCAATCCCCATTGTGTTGGACACTGTTCACACACAGTATGAGACAGTCCCCGCTTCCAAATAACTTTAATATTCTTTGATATTTCTGGGAAACCTTTCATGAGAGAATTTCAGCATAGAGTGCAGGGCCTGTTTCTTCCTTTTAACGTGGATTATGCTCCACTCCCTTCAATCCATACCTGTCAGAGATGAAACTCTGGATTCCTTATGTTGAAGTCTCTCCTTTTAAAAACACTGGAACATGTATAATAAAGAATCAGGAAATGAGTGGGCAGTTGGCATTAATTTCCTCCATGTCACCATCTTTGGTTGCTGTTGTGGAAACACAGCAAGGCACAGCAACTGCTATTTCAGTGCACAGAGCCATCCCTGGGCCCCAGATGGTGACCATATGATCTGTCCCTCCTATGGACCATAGACATGCTTCTTATCCTTAGTATTTTACTTCTGCATGCAAAGAGAGCTCACCTAAATCTGCCTGATCACCTCAGCACCTGTGTGCAACACAGGTCCCCTTAGGAATTCAGTAAAAACCCAGACAGAGAGTAAACAATTTGTGCAAAAAGCACAACCTGACTCAATTATAATTTCCTCCATGAATAGCTCCCTATGTCAGAACTTAAGGCCCCAATTCATAGGGAAATCTGGGACCTATTTCCTCAGGAATTGGTAGTTATTTGAGCAGAGAAACTACTGCATTCTGATTTTGCTTTCTGGACAGTCTGGGGTTCTACATGTTACCACTTAATGTCCTTCAGAATCTAACCTCTCCCAAGAGTTGGCATGGAGGAGGATAATGGTCCCTATGCAAGAACCACCAGAGCCCCATACATCCCATACAGCACACTTCTCTTAGAGCTGCCTTAGGACAAGTGACACTTACCCTTTTTAAGAAGTATCTTATTGTGTGCTCTACTCTGGCAAATAGGACTTGTCACTTGTGGAGTAAGATACTGTAAGAGGAGAGTGAGCCTGGTACAGTCTGACCCTCCAGCAATAGTGACGATGATCTTCCAAAGCCTCCAGTGCAAAATACACCCTTGTTCAAAGGCCCAGCCTTAGCCACACACTCTTGTGCAAACAAAATTGGATCTAATTCCAACTCCTATGGCCTTTTCTAGAGTTGAACAAAGCTTTGTAGAGCTGAATGATAACAAACCACAGAGGGAGAAACTACATGAGGAAAAAACAAGCAAAACATCTGTCCCTGACATTTCTAAACTTCTTATTCGCCAACTCCCCTGTTTTCAGTAGAGCTGTATAACTTTATACCAGCTTCGAAGTTAGTATCTCTTTTTAAAGATCTTTCTTCTGATGAGCTCTGAAATCAGCAGAAGGCTTCAGGCAGACGTGTAGGCTGCCTGAGACAGCAGGGGCTTCAGGCAAGAAGAATTTCAGGCCAAGAGTAGCAAGAAAGCTAAAAGGTTGTTGGTGGAGGAACAGAAGATGAAGAGGGAAGCAGTGAGAGGCAATTCTTGTGGTTTGGAAGTTCCTGTGGCTCTATGTACAGTCAGCATTTCTGTCTGCAAACAGAAACATTTCTGTTTGCTTTGCAAGCCAGATTTCTCAACCTTTGGCCTTCTGACCTTCACTGTATCTGGCACTATGATCAGGTGTGAGATTGTAACTCACTGCTCAGAGGGGCAGAGCTTCCACATAGTCCACCAGCCAGACTAGATGGGGCCCACTCTTCCAATCCCAGAACTTGAAAAGGTTGACAGTCTCTGGGGGACAGAACGCAGGGTTAAAGGCTGTGGAAGGAGAAAGCCCAAAAAACATTCTCTTCAGAAGAAGGTTTACCTGACCTTAAACATTGCCATGTTGCCCAATTCCACCACAGGCAGAGTTCAGGCATAAGGAAGACCTAGGTGTTAGCTGCACATTGCTTTTGGATGGTGCTAAGAATCAGACAAGAGTTCCACCTGCTTGAAGTTATATATTGTTATCTCTGGTGGACTCTGGCAGAAGAAGAGGAAAGCAATGTCTTTATATTTGACCAGAAAGGTTGTTCAATTTGTCCTTATCAAATAAAAATAAAATAAAATAGGATTTTTTAAGGCAGTACAGTTTCTTTATACCACATGTCCATGTTTATTGCCATATAAAATTCCCTGTTTGCCTACACCCCACCCAGGCTCTTGTACACACCTGCATAAGTCTATAATTTTATCCCATGAATCATTCTGTACCATCAAATCACACCCAAGTTACCAGAACTCTAAGGAAGTGGCAAGTTCATTATGCTGGTTTTCATCTTTCCATTTTAAAATAAAAGAATTTTTTATTGGTGCCCTGAATCTACAAGCATTTTCATTATATTTTTTTTTAATGACATGTAGAAAGAACATGTAAAATTAAATAATTAAATGCACCCAACAAAAGGGAGTACAAAGGAAGGAAGAAATAAGTGATTTTATGCGGGACTGTTTGGAACTGTCCTACAGTGGTTGTATTTGTCTCATAGGGTACTGCAGATCTTAAGCAGTCAAAATCATGAGTAAGCCTCACCAAAAATCATGACACTGAGGAAAAATTATCATTTTCATTTCAAATTAAAGTTGTTTGGCTTCCTGGGTTTTTCAACCTTGGGAGAGAATTGTCGTCTTGGGTGTAAGCATTTAGGCAGCCTTTGAAGGACTTTTTCTCCCAGGAAAGTGGAGATTTTCAGCCTGTCGCTTGTGTTCAATAGCAAGGTTTTTAAGGAATCTACTAAACAAAACAAGAGGTTGCAATCCAAAAGAAATCAAAATACTATGTTGCACAAAAGCAATACTGCAGTGGCTCAGGCCAGTTTTAGAATCTTCCTTGTTGGAAACACAAAAGGAAGGATATTCAACAGCATGAAGAGAGATACACAGGCAAGTATTTGCAAGCTGCATTTTTTCACTTTTGTTTACAATGTAGAGGAACACACTTCTATCTTAGCAGACATTTCTCACTTTTAACTTCTTAAAGTTATCATAGGGTAAGCAAACATCATTTGAATTGACTGACTTTGTAGTTCCTAGGATTAGGCTCAATGTGCTTCTTGAATTCCAGCCATTTGGCGGTCTCTTCATCGTTACACAACATGCAGCAATGACACCAAATTCTTGCCATTCAATTAAAAAATTACAAGCAGCCAAAGAATAAAATTGGATTACCTCCTAAGCAACTGAAGTTCATGTAATATTGCCACTGGGTTGTTTCCTAGCCAGGACACTTGCTGAGAAATACTTGAGAAGCTTGGTATGTGCATCCATCCCTTTGGGACCAAGATAGGTGAGACAGAATCATCACAGACTAAACTTGGCCACCAGTCTAGAAGAAGCAACCACCAGTGGGCGACTCTACAAAGTGCAAAGACTAAACATCCATAACAACAACTGTCTCTGATCCACTTCAGAAATAAAAGAAAAAGCAAGGCAGTGGTTGAAGTCTCTTATCTGCACTGGAAGGGTCTAGGCTTTGCAAAGATGATTGGGCACTTTAGATCTGAGATCTATTTTCTTTCATACACATTCAGAGTGCATTATTGCTTGCTAATGGAATGACAAAGAAGAAATGGTCTAAATCTAATCATGCTGCAGTCGAATGTGGCTGAAAAAAACCAGCAACACTGAGTATCAGATACTTTACTGATTCTCCCACATGTATACTCCTTCTGTTTAATGGCTCAGCGTACAAGTGTGTTTAATTCCTACAGTCTACACAGCCACATTGACATTTAAATGTGTTGTCTCCTCATCACTTTGTTTGGCAAGATCAACATGAAGTCCACCACTCCAAGTGTTACACTCTAGCCACCCTCTGCGTACTTTCAGACGCCTTGTGCTTGGCAAGGACACTCAGGGTAGCAGACAAGGTGAATCCTGTAAACGTGGCAAGAGATAAGGCAGTGCCAAAGGGAGCAATAACCACAAAACTAGCTCACAGGGTTTAAGGGATGGAGGCACATGTACTGTTTATTTTCTGTGCTCTTGGATCAGCTGCAACTACACATGTAAGCTAACTTCTTCAGCCCCAGCTTTAAGACCTGGAAAGTCCCTTAGCACTTAGCATTATTTAACAAAGAAGATATGCTTTCTTTATCTTTTATCTATATAGGAAACAAAACAAAAACAAAACAACGGAGACATTTGAACAATGCCTACAGCTCTGACTTAGGCCATGTCTCTGCCCTTGTTTGCACTGATGCAAATCAGAGATCACTGTAAGAGATTTAAAATAGGCCTTTACATTGCTTATCACATCACTCTCCTGCTCTGCCAGTGATCTGTTCTGTGTGTTTCTAACAACAGTGCCCAGGCTTCTGCCAAGCCACAGGTACACATGGAATGCTTTCCCTCTCCAGGTACACATAATGCCTGTCCCCTCTTCATACTTTCATATAAAACATGTATCTTTCATCCTGCTCACAAGAAGTGCACTACCAATTATACCAATCCCAAATTTTTTAACTCATTTCCCCAGCACTTGCTCATCTGGCTTGCCCATTCCTTTTGTTTATGATGAATGTTTTATGACATAAACAATTACATATTCCCAGGTGCATTTAACCAGAAAAGCAGAAACAAAAAGAAGTAACAGACTTTGGACTGTCTGGGCTTGCATGGTGGCAGCAATGAATATATGCTTCAAAGGCACTGATATAGCTGCTTCTGCATTTGGGGGGACTCATTATTAGAACTGGCTGGTAATGGCTGATTTCTTATTCACAGGGAATTTCTTACTTTTATTTGGTTTAGCTTAAGGCCAGTACATCAGCATGTTCACCTGAGAAATCCAAGGCCATGCCTTACATTGGCATGTTGTGAAATTGGTGTAATTCCACCTGGTAGAGGGCAGTAGTGCACACATGCACACATGACATGTATGCAGGCAGTCTCACACACTCACACACTCACACACACTTACTGCATTGCTGTAGGCACCATACGTGCCATGCTGCAGGAATACAACATGACAGGCAAGACTTGGTCTGGGTTTCTGACTCTCTGCCTTGACCTCTAATGCTCTCAGCACCATCGCTGCTACTTCAGCAGCTCAACAGCTTCCTAACTCCTGTAGCACTTGGGGAAGAAATCACTGGATTAAATTCCATAGTTTGAATCATGACATTGATTTTTTCTTTTCTTCAGGAAAGTGGTTTATTCTGTCCTTAAAACCCCTGTAACTGATGTATTATCTAGCACTGCCAAGTTTTGTCAAGAGCTTGAGAAAAAGGGTGAATAAAGACATAGACAAACTTTTTCTCTTATGTCTGCAGACTAATCCTACCTCTGAGATGCCACACAAGGCTGTATCTGCATCAGCCTGAAAACCAGGCAGCAATAGCACTGAGTAACATGACCAACTACTCAACCTACATGCATTGTGTGTTGTTCCACAAAATCCAGGCAATGTGGCCTCCATAGTTTTAAACTTGGACAGTCCAGCAAAGCAGACTTTTTATTATAAAAAAAAAAGATTAAGAAATAAGAGTCTGAAATTCTATATCAAACAGAAATGATCCCCAAGGTACATTAAGATCTGACAGTCTCCATTAAATTAGCAAGTGGGAGACAGCTGTCTGTCTGTCATTCTTTCCCTTCCTTGAACACAAGCACATTCAAAGACAATCCAAATCTTTTTGTTTCATCAGCAGGTTTATCCAGTTACCCGCAGGATGCAGAACAAGTTTAGGTACCAACTAGTGTAAGTCAGTAATGGGCCCAGCTTTCCTCCAGCTTTCCTCTCCCTCTCTCTACTTACTGTGTCTGACAAGCTAATTGCCAAAGGAAAGAGAAATTCTCTCCCAGACACTGTAGCTTTGGGACTCAGGTCTCAGACTTGCCATTTGTCCCCTTTTCTAAGCACAGTTCAGGGAATACTCAGTGAAGAATACGGCTCTTTCTCCTAGACCCTTTGAGAGATTTCCTATTAATCACTAGGATAATTAAAGGTTCTAGTTGCATTGCATTAGCACCTTTCATGTCATTACAGTCCAGCTGCAGTGCGAGAATCACATATTTGCTGAGACTCTTGTGCCAGCCAGCATGCCAGGAGCAGAGTTTTACATTTCATCACTTTGTAAAAGAAATACAATTAAGCAGTGTTCCCTGATCATACCGCAGGGCAGCTTGTAAGGGGGGCTCTAAGCACCTATCACTGGAATGTCTGGCCCTGAGTTGTATTGAAATTGTGCCTTGACAAGGTTTTATGAACACATTGTAATAGAGCCATGGCCACCTAAGACTTCTTAATTGTCAGTGCACTGCACACCAAAGCTGCTCAGAATCCCACTGTGGAAATGCCAGTTGCTCTTGGGCACTTGCTTTGCACAGCACATGGTATCTCCACTTGACTTATAGGAAAATCTTCACCCTTTATTAGTAGTGCAGGTGTTGTGCCACAGGGTTGGGGAGTTCTGAATTCACCCTGCACAGGCTACTGGTGCAGAGATTTGGTTCATTATAACATTGTTAATTGACAGACTTGTGTGTCTGTCTAGTCAATAACAGCCTGCTAAAAATATGCATTAACCAGAGAGAATGAATCAGCTGCTAAAAGTCTGCCTGATTGTCAGCTTCTATCTATCTTCAGTATTTTTTGGAATCTTGTCTCTATTGCACTCCAGGAGCTCCGAGCCTCTAACATATTTATCCTCCAAACACCACCCCTCTGGGGCAGGGTGGTTGTTGCTCTCACCAGTTTACAGATGGGAAGCTGTGATACTGAGAGGGTGATTTGCCCAAGGTCACACAAGAAATCTGTAGCAAAACAGGGGGTAGCACATCAGTCTAGCAACCCCGGGGTGATTAACCTTCCCCCAGCCAGGGCATCCTTCTTGTCTCCTTCCTCTTTCAATTCAGCAGAACTACAGCAATTTTTACCAGCAGAAATTCTCTGAGATTCCTTAAGAATGCAGAACCTTCTATTTATGAGTGGATGAAGTATTAACTAAATGCCACTCCTCCACATTCCCAAAATGCTGACATCCCAAAGACAAACTTTAAAACATTAAATAGGCAGACTTCAAAACCTGATTAGAATCAGTGCCTCCTTCAAACCAAGCTCTAGCTCTTCTCTTTGTGTGCACTCCTTCTAATTGCTAACACCTCTAGCCCGAGGAAAGGCCACCTTACACTTCTGTTGGGAGATCTAGAGCAGCAGTGTTAGAAAAGTGAACCTGTGATCTGGTTTTGAGTCTTGGCAAGTACATAAGTCCTTTAGTTCATGTACCAAATATCTTGGCTTGTAACGAGTAAGCTGACATAGAATCTTAAGGAACATGAACTCATGTGTTACTCTGATGCCGTGATTGATTATAATGTTGCTATAACTAATGTTTCTTATGTGCTATGCAAAGAACAAATGTGATCCTTTATGTGAAGTTTGCCTTCAAAACAATATATGATAAAGAAGAAAAGATAAGGAAAGAGTGGGGCAGTTGATCTCAAGAACAGAGACATAAGGGAACTAATAGTGGGTTGGAAACTTGCCCAATTTGTGGGAGATGTGAGTTGAGGCACGGAAGCTGAGCAGTGCCAGTCCCACTGGAGGGGAAGGATGGTGCAATCAGGTGAGAGAAGCAGTGCCAGACACACATCACTGCAGGATGGTCCCATGCATCTCACTGCACTAGCTAGAAAAACAGGCAATCATGTGGAGCCCCTTGACCAGCCCTCTGCCGTTGCTTGATGAAGTAGCACTGCAGCTCTGTTTCTGAGCTGATAAATGAAACACAGGTGAGAACTGTCAGTTTATGACAAGTCTTGAAGTAAGACAGTAAAACCAGCAAAATCTAATCAAAGAAAAAGTCCTGTTTAATTTTCTTGTTCTTCTTATTTTTGTCTCAGATGGTTTTTCAATAAGGACCACACACACACTGTACTATGTCAGGGGTGCTTCCTATTTCTTCTTGCATGTAAATTCAAAACTCCAAGTTGCAGCTATTACTGTTTCAGGACCACAATTCCATGCAGAGAGGCACTGTCAGAAGAAAAGTACCATGGTTTCTCTTGGGCTGAGGGGAGACCCAGACCACCAGTTCCAGTTCCTCTGCCTGCCTTTCCTCCCTGAGATTTTTCTTTCTCTTCACAGTTTTGGCAGGGTTGCTTCAGGAAGTCAAACCCCCCACTCCTCTCCTCTATGTCTTGCAGGCAGTTGTGGCTTCAGCTGCTGCAGAAGGCGATGACTCTGCAGGTTTCTCCTTCCTGCCTTTGTAGTCTATCAACCTCTCCATCTAGAGGAGACACTCAGGCTGACAGTTAGTGCAGCTGCTGTAGCTACCAGCCAGTCATGCCTACTGGGTAACACCATTCACAGGAAAGAAGAAGTACACAGCAAGGCCTGCCCAGATGTGCAATAGACAGAAGCCCTTCCTGGAAAATTCGAAGGCTTTCAATCTTACGAGAATCTCCAAGGATTTTCCACCACCTTCCTACAGGTGGAGCGATTGGGCAGACACTTGACTGAAGCATCCCCAAGCCCTCCCAGCCCACCCACAGCAGGCTCTCTCTTGAAAAGACTTTTTGTTCAATTAGGTAAAGCAAACTTCAAAGCTGTCTAGTCTACTAATCCAATATGGGAAAACCTAATTAAGGGAGTTAGGGGTGGATACAGTGTTCACTTTTACTGGGACAGACCTTGCGGGACATAGAAAAAGTTTGAACTGGGCTTTTAAAGTTGTATTTTTGTGTCCCACCAAGGAGGAACTGAGATCAGGGCTTCAAGGACAGTGTTATGTGAGTATCTGAAATGTCCATTTTCAACTAACTGAGGTCTGGCATTGATAACTTCTGGTTCTCCTAAAAGGCTAAAATATCACAGGAGAGCAGTGAATTGTCTTTGTGAAATTATGAATGTCATCACAGGGAGAATTCCCCAGACAGCTGACACTCAGTGAGCTAGGTGAGTGACTTCACCTATATGCACCTCTGCATCAGTATCTACAAAATGGAGATGACAGCCAGGCCTGGGGATGACACAGATATGTGCCTGTACTTGAAACTGAAGTGTCATTTTAAAAATAAAGGTCTAGGAAACTGCAGCCAGCACTGCGATGGTAAACACCAAAGTGAGTCAATTCACTGGGTAAGAAGCTGGTAAACTCTCTCCCAAATGAAAACTGGGTTAACTTCATGTATCTGCTTTCCCTCTTGTCTGCCCTCCTGGCTATATTAATTATTAAGGAGGTGTAAGTCAATCCAGAAGTAAAAACCTAACAATCCATAACAGTCCCATTAATTAACACCCTGAACTTCCTTTCGCACTATGCAAGTACATGGTTAGTGCCAGATACAATGCTACTAAAGCCAGGTGAAGGCTCCAGAATGTGAGCTACTTGAATGCTCACAGATATTAATTAATTCACAACTTCTGAGTGAGATGGGTCAGTATTGTTAACCCCATTTTACAAGTGAGGATATTGAGGAAGAAAGAGCGGAAGTGACTCACTGAAAAAAACCCTGTATTGGAGACAGGAATAGGACTCAGATCTCATGACTCCCATTCCTGAGTCTTAATCACTATTAGATTGAAGCTGTAAAGCTTCGTGTTTTCCAAGGGCTGGAAGAGCAGTAGGAAGGGTGCAGAGCTTCTTTGAGTCAAAACTAAATGCAAGTTTCCTGGAATGGAGCCACCACTAATTTCAATAAATTTACTTAGATCTTGAGCTTTGGGATGGCATGAGCAGCTGTGAGTCATCTTGGCCAGTCAAAGGAATAATTAATTGTTGTGGGCAAATCTCAAAAGGTTTAGGGGGTCAGGTAAGGTAAGCAGCTAAGCTTATCCTTGACTGCTCTTTTCTGCTCTGCAAACTACATTGGAGACACTCACTACAACATTTACTCCATGGTTTCCTCATGCCAGATCTGTCCATCTGTTGCACACACTTTCTGCCTTGTCTTTTGTTTCAATTATCAACTATTCAGTGCTGGTATTGTCTCTATTTTGAAGGTTTTTACAGCACCTGTCATTGCACAGCTCTGATCCATAGAGGGATAAAGCTGTACCAGAGGTGTAACCACTGCCCAAATAGTAAAAGGAGGCTGAAAAGTTTGGCTCCTGAGATTTTTTGTGCTTCCTGATTATAGCAGGAGTGGTTTCCTTGTGGTGCTTTGATAGTTTTGCTCCCAGCACAGCTCATAACCAGGAAGTACAAGAATGCAGAGCAATGATAGCCAGAATTTGCAGAACAGCTCAGCATGCACGATCAGAAGCAGACTTGCAAAAGAGCTCAGCTCCCATTTAGGCACCAGAATCAGGACCTAGATTTTTCAATTGGCCAAGATATCAGGCTACAGAACTCTTTAGGAAATCCAGCCCTCATGGCAGCTTCTGAGTACTTGAGGATCTAGCTCAGCTTTTAAAGCTGAAAGGGAACCAGAGCTATGAGAAAAGTGTCACCTTCACTCGGTGTTCAGTACTAATATTTCAGAAGTTCTAACCCCTCTTATGTACTGTAAGATAAGTCACAGAATCTTTGTGAAAAGTCTTGTGTTCACCAACCCTTGATTCCAAACAAACATGCAAAGCTCAGAGTAAAAAGATGCCTTTTTATCCTATTCTCCTGCCCTGAAAACTCAGCTGCTTCTCCAGCTCCACTCCTTAGGCAGTGCCTGAGGTTGGTGATTGCTCTTCAGTTCTCTGAGAGTCATACCCAGGCACAAGGTAATCTCATGGAAAAGGGAGCACTGGCTGTCTATGTGCCTTCCCAGTGTCTCTAATCCATAACTCATTTTCAAGTGAGGGAGGCAAGCAGCATCTTACATGATGGATGTCATTCAGGGCTACTGCTCCACTTTGAATGGGACAGGACAGATAGCTGTAACTGGGTTGCTGACAATCTGCTCCAGCTCCATGCCTTCCAACACTGCTTCACCTCACAGTAGAGCACCCAAGAAGATCTGGCTGTGAGGGGTGACTAGGGGGACCTCCTATCTCATGCCAAAACCCATCAAGGCTCTTTGAAAGTACGACAGGCTTTCAGCAACTGTTCTACGTTTGTTGGCATGTTTGAAGGGCACAACTGTGGGCATTTATTTATGAGCCACTACCTGACAGCACAACCTTGTCTGAGCTGGGCTGGGCTGGCACTGCAGGGATAAAATGAAAAGGGATGAAGGAAAAGGAAGAGAACTCCACGCTGGTCTCTGAAATCAGCAGACTGGAGTCTGATGCACGGGGAGAACAATCCAGCCTGAGATGTCCCTCACAGCTGGATGACAATTCACTACTGAAGGACAGAATCCTTGAAATTCAAAAAATGTATTGGCTTGTTATTCTCAGGTGTCCTGACCAGTCCTGGCCAAGTTTATGGATAACCTGTCAAACAGAGTACTGTGGAGCCCAGGTTTCTGGTATGTACCATCTGGGGTCAGCCTGCCCACATCAGACTGGTCAGGGAGCTAGGATGCTAGCAGTGTCAGCTCTAGTGGGGATGTTCCCATTGCAAATTTGGCCCAGCAATCAACCTCCAGCTTTTGTGTGTTCTCCTGGGACAACACCTGGACCTCACCGAACGACTGACTGCTCCTTTTCTGTTTCAGTGCAAAGTCAAACAGTTAGGCCAAGCTGTTGGTGGTTTTAAATGTTTTTTTTCACTGGAGTAGAATCGTGCTGGGTCGGGAGGTGACGACTAACATACCTGTGGAAGCCCTGAGAACCTCACTGAGAGCCGATAGGCATGCAGGAATTCAAAAGCCCTGAAGCCATGTCTGAACCAGGAACTTCAGAGCACAGACTTTCAGGTTCAGTTTCATTTTGAAATGTCTGTAATGAAACATTTTGATATTTAAAAAGTATTATAATTTACTTTCCTTTCCATGGGAAATTTCAAATATGACACTTTTTTTTTTTTCCAGTGAAACAGAACTTTTCATCCCCCAGACAAATTTTCCAGGAATTTTCCCAATTTTCCAAATTCTAGGATTATCCATAAAGCAGACATGCTGACTTTCAACCCACTGTAGTGCCATGACTCCACAGTCTTTTTTCCAATTATGATTACATTTTAAAGAAAGAGTTTATAATCCCTTGCCAAAAAAAATGAGCTTCTTTTAGGTTCCAAGTCTGAAGAAAGGTTCCCTTTTGTTCCTACTAAAGAGATATGTTGCCTGGTGCTGACTGGGAGCGGAGACACTCCTGCATTCCCAGCCCTGACACTAACTGCCCCTGTGGCCCCAGGCTAATCACTTTAAATGCTCTGGCTCAGTCTCCCCATTGGTAAAACAGAGATAATGATACTTACCATCTTCTTCACAGGGGTGTTGCAGAGAAATAATTAGTTTTGTGTCTGTAAAGCACTTTGAAGATAAAACGCACAATACAATTGATAATAATTATTGCTATGCAGACTGGTTCTCCCCTCCCTAAAAACTTATTGGTGCAGAAAGGAAAGCCCTGAACTGAACTAAGTGTCTCTCCTGGTAAAGCCCCAGCTTCAGCAGGAGCGTACCTAAGCCAAAACCATAAGCCAGGCACCCTAACATTTTGTAAGCATCAAATCCGGTTTAGTGACCCTCGTTCTAACTTGTCAAAGTTAGATGTATCACTGCTTGGAAAAGATATTTGTTTTTCACTGTCTCTTTTTCTCCAGTCCTTCTCCATTTTTAATAGCATTTTATACCTTCAAAAGCTTCTATTGGTCCCTGATACCTCTGCCTTTCCTGGCATGGGGCAGCAGCTTATTATACATTAGTTCGTTACAGCCTTTGCTTCAAAGATCTGCAGTTCAAAGGGTCCCAGAAGTGTTGAACAGGTCAGCACTTTAATCCTGATCTACACATCTTTAGAGGGCAGTAACATAGCCACAGTTTTGTTCCTGGGGGAAACAGAGAAGAACTGGTTTGTAGAGTTCCCTTTGGCCTTAAAGCTGGCCACAGAATTGGATGCTCCTGGTGGCAAAGATCAAGCGTCACGGAACCCCGTTGTGGATGAGCATGTAGGGCTGTGATGTAGTGAATGAGTGAAAATGTGTCTTTGTGAGTCACTGACTTGTTCTTAATGGGAGCTGCACAGGGACAGGGGAAGGAAAAGGGAACAGAGGAAAAAAACTATCAGGAAGGATAAATTAATCTAAACTAGTTCTTTCCACGCACTTATTTTTTTAGGAGAAGGGATAGAGGGATGGCAACCTTAAGATTATCAAAACCAGATAAGAGAAAATATTACCCCAAACATATCCCAGCACAACCTGAACCAGATCCTCTTCTCACATAGTCAGGCGTGGAGATGGGGGAGGAACTAAAAAAACCGGTATGTGCAATATTGGCTAAAATCTTCTTCATTTTCACATAGACTTGAACTTCCTGTACAGAGGGTCAAAGTCTTCTGCAAAAGGCCCTTCTTGCTGCATTTATGGCCCAAGAGGAAGCAAGAAAAAGCATAAATCATCCTGTTCTGCTGAGATCCTCTAGACTGTTTTCCAAACAGACATTTTGGAGAAGTGGCATTTGAGTCACTGGATGTATCTTTAGGCTGAATCCAAATATTGAAACTAAATACCAAAGTGGAAAAAGCCATTTTTTGCACTGGGAGCACTGTCTTCTTAATTGATCTGAATCAGATATGGTATCAAGCCCTGAAAGAGCTTTGCTCTTACCAGCTTTGTATGCATATACATATATATATATATATATATATATATATATACAGTGGTTTTAATCAAATGCAACATACATGAAGGCAGAATTTGCCCTGCAGTATCTAGTTGGGAGATTAATATTAGCAGATTGCTTTGATTATCAGAACCAGAGGGGTTTTTTTAAAATAGCCAACAAAAGGGGGGCTTTGAGGATGTTACCTTGGGAAGAACTGTGTGCTACAGCACATGAATTAAATGCACGACTAAAATACATCATAAACCAGTCACATCAGAAGACTGTAGGATCTCCTGGGTGCAATTTATTGCAAAGCATCATTTAACTACAGATGCCTAGAGACTGCAGATATCTAGACTGTAGACATCTCTAGGCAATTACAGAAAGAGTATTTTGATGGCTTAAGTAGTATGTGGGTCTTGCGGTAGAGAGGGTTGAACTTCCCACCAAGGGAATGGTTCAAGCGATGGAATAAAAGAAGTTTTGGGTCTAACAGAACTGGCTCCATCTCAGCTGTTCAACTTCAGCTTGGTTGTCAGCAAATCCAGTCCATAACTACGACACCACTCATTTCTTATTTCTCTTGTTTCATCTCCTTGTTTCTGGTTCCTGGGGGAAGGGTGTTCCCATTGACTGCAGAGCTGGTACAGCAAGAGCCTGAACACCACCCTATAGAGGGCACCTTGTAGCCTCTCAGTCTCTAAAGGTGAGCACTAAAATTTCTGAAGGGCTGTTGTTGCTATTACCAATTTGGATCCATTTCCATCCACAGACATGGACACTACTACAGAAAACTATGGTTTTGTGAGAAAACAGGATGATTGAAAGCATACAAAGTGCACAGGTGCCTACTACAGACTAAGATTTCATTTGGGAAGGAGAGGATGCTGTATTTGACCTAAATTATGGAAGTATAGTTCTTCTGAGTCTCAGGTAAAACTGCAAACCTGCCCTGTCTATAAAGCCTTGTCTTTCTGCTGAGTTTGCTTCAGACTCAGCCATCCTTGCACCTTCAGAAAAATACTCAGAAACACGTTTCCTTGCTTCTTTTTCCAGGGCCTGGGTGGCATGATCTCTTAATGCATCTGCCTGTTTATGTTAGCAAAATGGAAAGCAGCTTTGTTTATGGAAAAGATCTATTTTTGTTTTACTTTTTTTCTCTCAACTAAACTGACTTTTATCCAGGATCATGTTTTGCTTTGGGAAAAGAAATGTGCTCCAATTCTTAGCCCTAGCTTGAAAGTTAGGTCAAGAGGAAAGGGGGAAATCCTGATCATATTATTTAATTTTGTCGGATTACACTGCAGTCTAGAAATACAGAAGAACGGAAGAGTTAATATCCCCCTCTTCTCTCCAATATCTTGCTCTGTGTCCTTGTGCCATGACATTTGCTACTCTCCCACATATATTTAGACAACCCAGATCAGAAAAAAAGTCAGTATTTCCATCTTATGGGCAGGGGGACAGCGTGTGGCATCCAGGGGAGAAAGAAATTTCAGCAGCCATCATGCTTCCCTGAGGATAAATCATGTCATTGTGTGTCTTTCAACTTCTTCAGACTTTGATCTTTAAGAGATCAAACAGGGCCAGGACATGGATGGTAGATTTTGAATGAAAACCCAGACAGGGCATCGTGACGTGGAGATGATGTGGAGAGGTGTGGAGCACAGCATGCAATGTTCTCCCTCTGCAGATATCATGGAGTATCTGAAAATTATGTATGTATATGTATGCTGCTTTAATGCTAAAAAGTGAAGTTTCCTGCTCTTGACTTGGAAGTCAAACTAAGATCTGGTCAGTCCTCATCGTCAAAGACTGCTGGACAGCTTTTGGCAAAAGCTGATACTTAAAGCTTGGGTTCTAATTTTAGCTGTAGTGCTGACTCACAATATGGATTTTGTCAATTCTCCGCAGCGTCTTCAAAGAGATGGAGATCAAACTTTCCTGTTTTGCAGAACTGTACTGACCTCTTTGAACGTGTGGTATTGAGTTGAGGATTTTATAAATTATGGCCATCACTTTATGACATTGAAAAACTTCTGATAAAACCCATATATAGCCATATAATATATTCTTAAAGCTCTGTGACACAGGGAATGTATCATCCCTATTTCAATTATGAAGATTTAAATGTGTGTGCATTATGGAAAACAGTGGTAGCAATGTCTGTGAGGATTTTCTGACTTTCCACAGCAATTTATTTGTAGACACGTATGTGAGTTTGTATAAGGTACATATACATAACTGCATTAACAAACACTGTGTTAATGCAATGTTATTTTGCTTCCAAAGCAAAGTGCTTGAAAGTGAAGGAAATTACAGAGTTTGGGTGGCCATGCAACTTCAGCATAAAGCCCACTGTGCGTATGGCTTTATGACACATTATATTTTGCATATAATCACACACAGTTTTCATTCCACATTTTCTGTCTTTCAATTTTCAAAGCCTTGTGCGAATCACAGTACTGGTTGCACCCTTCAGACTACGAACAATAAGAATTTTTAAATACAAACTGTTTGAGTGACCTAAATATAAGAGTTTGCTACTACTATCCAGTAATGATACGATAGCCAAGGTATGCACTGAGAAGGATAATGAACAATTATAATAATCCTTAATAAGTAATAAGAAATAATAAAGTAGGTCATGAAGTGCCAGTTTTCACAGTTAGCTGTGAGATGCTTCTCATGATGGCTTGAGAAAAACCATGTAAGGGGATGAAAATGATCATTTCTCTTGATTTACTCTCACTTTTGACATTTCTTCCTAACATGAAATTTAGGAACTGGAACGATGGAGCTTAACCATGTTCTGATACGTTTGGTGCAGAGACATCTTTTGAAAAATGAAGAATCAATTGAAGAACAAGGAACAATAAGATCTCAGCTAGTTTCTGGCTGATTTCCCATCTGACATTGTAAAAGCATCCATGACTATTTGTTTAATTTGAAATAGAGTAGTGAACCATGCCATTCTGGAACCCCTCCTAGCACATATGCACACACACAGACCCCAGCAACAAGCTCCCTACCCACAGCCATCTGTCATATGTGCCAATTGGAGCAAACCACTAACATTATTCAACAAGGAGCTCATTATAGTTTCCTCATCTAGTGGGCTTTTGTAAAAAGATCACCCACCGTCTTTAGGAACGTGCAGCAGTGGGGACAGGCATTCTGCACTGGGGTACAGGCTTTTCCTTTGCTACATATCCACGTCAAAGTCTGTGTATTTCAGCAACAACTATTATTATTTTCACTCAGGGTAACATCTCTTCTTCCTAGAACATGGGCCAGCTCTGGGACTAAACTAAAAATGACTGGTAGCCGGTCCATGCTGACCTCCTCTGGACTGTTTCAAGAGTTTATTTAATTTTGTTATCTGAAAGTCTGTTTCAAAACATCAATTTCATTTAAACTTTTCCCAGTTTCCCATTATCACAAAGGGTACTCACTGGAGCAGATTTTCAAGAGATACCACAGCTCAGTTCCACCATTACATACTTCATTCCTTGTGATTTCACTCCTGGTCAGCCCACATTTAATATTTCAGTGGAGTTCCCTGGCCTTGAAACTCCATAAACTCTTTGGGACAGAGATTATTTTGTTGCATTGGAGCATTCAGAATCCAGCACAGCAAGGCTCTGATCACAATTACTGCTATAATATTAAACAAAAAATGGCAAAACTACAGAGAAAAAGTCTGGCACACACACAAAAAATACTTTCTCTTTACTTCTACCTGAAGCAGATGCTGGTGGTATATATAATGTGTGGGGCATCACTGATTTACACCCTTGTAAAAATCAGTATTCAAAGCTCCTTTTCATGTGCAGTTTCCTTCTAAGTAAAGGGGATACTGCATATCAAAGGCAGCTGCACCAGCCACTTTAGATTTATTAGTAAATCCATTGAAAAAACATTTCCAGTGAAATAAATCTCAGCCTGCTGACTTCCTCCTATTCTTTACTTATCCTCTTATTGATTTTTGTCTCGGAGATTTAAACCTCTCAATTTGTTTTATGAGACACTTGTCGAACAGATGACAAGAAAAAAGACAGTGCTGGATATTTTCCTTAGCAGTTTTAAGTAGAAATAAAGAGCATTTCTTTGAAATTAGTCTTGCTCTAGTGACACAGTAGGAAGAATATATCTGACAAGCCCTTTAGTAGGCTTTAGTTCATGCATAGAGAAAGCTCACTGGCTGCCACCAACACAGCTTTGTGGCAGCAGTGCCCCAGAAGCTCATTGACAAGTTTGACATGTAAACAGGCTGTTGCTAAAAATATTTAACCTAGGGGACTCTGGCTGGCTGAAGGGGCTAGTAATGGAATACAGATCCTTTCACCTCTAGGCATGCGTTCAGAGCTAGGCCAGCGACTGAAAGTCGTTATGGTCTGATGGCTGTTCAGTAGGTGGGCTCTGCTCTGTATCCTGAGAGCTAATTGTTGTGTTACTAAACCACACTGGGAATCTCAACAGAAAGCTGAGGCCTGGCTGGTCTGGGAGCAGGGTGAGGGCTGGTGGCAGCAGCACGGGGACCCTCGCTCAACTTGAGGCGCTGGCGACCGCCGGGCAGCCCCTGCCAGGCCCTGCGTGTGGGGCAGGCCCACAGCGTGGCTTCACACAGCAAAACCAGCCGTCCCACACACATCCCGGGTAGGAAGCACGGCCCCTGCGGCCGGTGCCCTTTCCCCAGGGCTGAGCTGAGGTAAGAGAACAAACGCCAAAAGTGCCAACGAGGAGGGGCAGAAGGCGGGCCCTCGCCTCCAGGAGCTGTGTGGGGATGGAGTCAACCCGCCCAAGGCCAAACTGGGCGAAAACAGGTCAGAAAAGTCCTGCCAGGCCAAGTGCCTGTTTCTCTCCTTGGCTCCACAGGCTGCCCGCAGCGGGGTGGAGAAGCCAAGGATAGGGAATTTCTCATCTCACACATTTTAAATTGCTGTTAGCTCACTCACCCTCCTTTGCAGCGGGGATGTGTGCTCTGTCAGCTTCCAGGCGGTTCCACCGCCACAGGAAGGGGCTTTCTTCTCCTCTTTGTTATTCAGCCTGAGGCTTGGCAGCAGCTTTACACCTCCAGTCATGCCCTGAAGAAACCCAGAGGCAGGTGTTGCCGCTTCCACCGCAGACCCTGGGCTTCCCCGTTTCGGTAACCCCTGCTAACCTTGCTTTGCTTCCCCTCAGCCGCCGGGACAGGCCGCGCTCCCTGGGGCTGCCGCAGGCATCGCCTCAGGACCTGCTCCCGCCTCCCTGCCGCCCTGCACAGCGGGGGTGAGGGGCTGGATGGCACCTTTTGTGGCATACTCCCTATTTTTTGATATATACATCATTTTATCTATGACATAGATAGAGATTGCTTCCCAGGCCCTGGGATTTGTGTGGGGTGAGGGCTGCGGGGAATGGAGGGCCTGTCATCCTGACAGGCAGGGAAGGCTGTGAGAAACCGGGCTTGGAGGAGCGAGGTGGGAGACACTTGGCCGATCCCTGCTTTCTAGAGAAAAGCTGCTTGCTCACACAGAGTGTTTCTGCCCCAGTTGCTTCAGGTTTGGCCGAGGGTAGTGGATGCCCTGTGAGGGGACTGAGCGCTGCGCACTGCCTGGGGGGAATTCAACGTGTAGCATGCTGTATTGTTAAGGGTCCCCAAAAGCGAGGGGATTTAAACCCATTAATTTTTAAAAAATATTACAAACCTGGCACCTCTCCTAGTTACTCATTTCGTTGTGAGGCTTTTCAGTTCCCATTTAAAAAGAGACATCTCATCCCAGGAGCTCCAGGGCAAACTCCATCTCCACACACACGGGAACATGATGTTGCTAGGCAAGGTTGGTGTTAATTTAACTTTGGGAATAGCAGGAACAATAGGACTGGAAGGGGCCTTCTGGTTCATCAAACTAGTCCTCTGTTGTTAGCAGCAACTACATTACATAATGCCTGTTGCAAATGAAGCTAGCTCTGTCCTAAAGCCAGATAGGTTATTTTTGTCCCCCCGTGTCCATGGGAAGGCCATTGGAGAACCTCGTTGCTGTAAGGACATTTCCATCTGAGAAGCATCTTGCTCACCACAGAATGTTACTCTTATTAATCCCAAGCTGCACAGCCTGATAGCTCATTGTATTTCCTCTTGTTCCTAATGCTCTAATGCCCAGGATAATACAGGTCTTCCACTGGAATACTCTGGCTCACCAGCAGAGTCCTACAGCAAGATCATTAATCTTGTTTGATATTTTTAGTGATCTTAAGGTTTTGCCTTGAGAAATTGTGCCAGTTACATGCCAGCAGGCTCCCCTTCAGCACAGCTGTCATCTCCCTTTTTGAAGGGAATACACTCTGCTGAGCTATCCAACCTGGATAAAACTATCCATTCCCATACAAGGTTTTCAAATTCAAGGATTTATATTCAATTAATGTTCTTTTATCATATATTTTAAGGATAATATGTCCCATATTGGCTGAGAGCTTTTTGAACTCCAGCCTTCTGAAGAACGCCTGGATGCCATACCTTACCATGGCACTTATTAAGATCTCAGCACAGATTTCCTGCATTTATAACCTCCATTTTCTTTTGCTCTAACTCCATGCAGATTTTTAAACACAATTAGTATTGATCCTTTCTACAGGATTTGTTTCCATCTGACCTCTTGGCAGGGCAGGACAGAAGAGGAAGTATGCAAGACCATAACTACTCATTACAGAAGAATCCAGAGTATCTTCTGTTTTCTTGTATCCTGACTGTGACACTGATTGTGTGAGCATTTCAGAGGAGGAGGAGGGGTCCTGTTACAAAGAGACCTGTTTCCCACCCTTTTTCTTTTTTTTTTGGCACTTCTTAGAAGGCCTCTTTGGAAGGGACTAATGGCCCCCTGGGACAAGCCCCCTTCTGCCAATAACCATAGGTCAAAAGTTAAAGTGAACAGCAAAGAATGAAAACCGGATAAAATACACTATAAATCTTGACATTCTAATAGAGAACTGTCCAATGCAAACTGCAGTAGTGTGTCTGTTTTACCTCAGTGCTCTACAAGAGGCCAGATCCTGCTTTCCTTAATGGCTTGAAGTACCCTACTGATTTTTACTGGGACTTCTCACTTGATTAGGACAAGCAAAATTTGGGCCTAGGTAGACTCCTTGAAATGACTTAAAAGTTTCATAGTTCATTTATTTTCTCTTCGGCAGTTACAGAAGCAGAATGATGGTTTTGATTTCACACTAAAGGCATGTTCATCTCATCTTTCAGGCAGAACTGACGTGACTGTGTATGTGTGTGTCTGGGGGTAGAGATTTGCAGGACAAAAGGATCTGTGGACAAATATAGCTCATACAGAGAATTTCTTACTGAAGAAAAATTTGCCTGAACATAGCATGTCATCTAAGATGTTTTATAGATATTTTTGCTGTCTGAGGTAAATGGGGGAGGATTATACCTATTTTACAGACTGGTGAAATCAGCACATAAAGAATTTAAATGACTCACCCAAGATTACACAATAACTCAGTATCAGACCCTAGCAGACATTTTGGGAGTCTGGAGTCCCAGTGCTTGGAACATAAGCCCAAATTGTCTCCTTGGTCTTGTCATCTCTGTCAGAGATACATCAATTTCAGACACTTAGAATGCATAGAGAGTCTAAAATAGAAGAACAGAGCTTGTTTATTCCTCTGCTTATATATTACACACTAGTTTGCTTTCAGTGAGCAGTTTGGTTATTTCCATTTTCATAGGAATAATTTTATTCATTCCAGACTTTTCACAAAGGATCATATGGTTACTAGAACAAAACTACCACAACAACAAGGAGACCACTGTGGTTCCCATCCTGGCAGCTCAAGAGAACAATCTTGTAATATTAGAATAAAGCAGCTTTTTATAAATGTCACACCTTGGAGCTCTTCTCTGAGTAGGAAACTTTCCCCAAAAAAGTATTTAAAATAATATCCCTATACTCTGAGCTCACATTTTCAGCCTGGCTAACATTATAAAATGGATCATGAATATGTCCTTTGAAAATCATGCCCAATCTGAGTAGCTGTTACAGTCTGTATGTGTTGGTGCAAATAAAATCCCTCCCTCTGTGTAGAATGTGTGTGCCAGAGAAGAGGGAGAGGGTTAAGGACTGGGAAACACATACTGGAATGTAGTGGCATTACAAATCTATTGCTAATCTTGAAAGCTCCATAGTGCATGAGTAATGAAACTAAAGATGAATTATTACATCTTGCACTCATAATTTACAGGTATGTGTGTATTATCTTACAGCATAAATATCCCATTTATGCTTTGTGATGATGTTTTTTCTCCATATAAGAAAAGAAAAGTAGTATGAGTCACATGTCCAGAGCTTTGTCAGTGGTTGCAAAATGTTTTTCTTTCCAAGAGGAAAGCATACTGAATAATGCAACACTTATATTTACCCTTTTTTCTTTTCCATACATTGACACTTTCAAAATCTAGAAACAGTGCTTTTAATTTTAAGGGCTACAGTGTCTGCTCCCTTTATTCCTGCCCTTTATCATCTTACACACCATGTTCTTATAGACAAGGGGGGAAAAAAAACATTCCAGTGTCTAATAAATCTGAAATCCATCAGGGGCTGCAAAGCGTTCATTCTCCTTGCGTGGTTCAGATCATGTTACATTCAGCAGCACAACAAATGCACTTTGTGCACAAGTGCCAATGGATTAAGCACTTTCCTTCATTTTTCCAGGATGGGAACTGATTCTGTTTTATAGTTTTGAAAATTTTTTACAGGGGAAAAAAA